>NW_004524683.1:6266933-6277534 GCF_000260255.1 Octodon degus | reverse complement strand
GGCCAGTCTGTGCTACAAAGCGAGACTCTGTCCCCCACACAAATGTGACTTTGGCCAGACTGAGGACTTCCTCATACTAGCATCACTGACTTTGAAAAAGAATGGTTTATATAAAGATCCTCATTGTCTCCAGCCCAGGAAGAGAGGGAGGGGGCGGATTCCCAGAGAAGCCTCTTGGTGAGGGGCTGCGCTTTGCACACTGGGACCCTGGACAGGTCACTCGCTTCCCCTGCCTCCTCGGCCCGTAGGTCAGGTGAGCTGAAACTTTCCTGCCGCGGGGCATGCACACCACGGGCTGCAGGGCATTCTGGGTAGTGTGGGGGCAGATTTTTATTTTAGTCATTGTGTGTTCATTTTGTGGACATAAGAAAAACAATAGATCACATGCAACCTACCGTTTCACCAATATTATTGTTCGGGTGAAGGTAAATTTATTTAGCAAAACACTGTGAATTTAAGAAAAGTATTAGTACACAATGTGAGCACGAAGTGAGTGACAGACCTGGCACTATGGCAGCACCAGACTGGGCAACCAGTCAAGGCTCTTCCTCATTTTTCTCTCGTTTTCTTTTATCCTGCAGTGCTGGAGGTTGAACTCAGGGCCCCGCACTGAGCCCCAGCCCCAGCCTATTCTGAGATAAAGTCTCACTAGGTCACTAGGATGCCCCGCTGAGGCTTGAGCTTAGAATTCTCTTTTCTCAGCCCCCAGAACATGAGAATGACAGCCACATTCTGTATATGACTTTGAAACGTGAATTTGGTACTTGATACATTTCGATGAGAAAATTTTGCCCAGGTACTTGTCATTTGTGACAGAGTGAACTAGAGCTTGTCAGGGTCAGCTGCCTTGTGACTTGTTACCCTCGGCAGCCAAAACAAGTTGCCTGCTACTCATCCTTTTTGGTGTGCATCTCCTAGGACAGTGGTGATGAACCTCTGGCACGTGTGCCGCAGCAGGCTGTTATCACTGAAAGCTCTAGGGGCCGGGGAGATAGCTCAGTAGAATAAGTGCTTGTCTGGCAAGCACAAGGGCCTGAGTTCAATCCCCAGTTCCGCAGAAACAAAACAAAAAAAAAAAAAAAAAAAAAAAAAAAGACAGCTCTGGAGAAAGGAGGAAGTGGAACGTGCTTGGGGGAAGACAGCAAAGGAGTGAAGATGGGTGGGCAGGGTGGTTTCCTCCATTGAAGAGTGGCTCCAGGCCAGAAGCATCCTTTACCCCTGTGCATGGTCCCTGGGGGCGAGGACAAGGAAGGTGCCGAGCTGACAGATGCCAGTGCTGCTGAAGGGAAGGGTCAGCCATCAGTGCTGCTCCACCGAGGAGCTCAGGCACGAGGTCCCTGTCGCAGAGGTGCGCAGGCAGGACTAGGGCCTCCTGGGAGCCTGGAAGGAGGAGGCAAGATGCTTCCATATTGCTTTATCAGAATCTAGAATTCTCCCAGTCACCAACAGTGCTTTGAATCTGTGCTGGAATGGAACCACCTGGCCCTGCTTGGCAAATCACTGCCAGGGGAAAGGCCGCCCACTGTGCCAGGCCAGGAGGAATTTCCAAGAGGGAGCCATGGCCGACCGCAGCCTTGGCGAGACCAGATTCTTCCATCACAACTGCCTGGTGTTGCTAGGATGGAAGAACTCTGGGGGCTGTTCAACAAAAACTAGGCCATTGGGATTTACGGTTGTGCAGAAGGGTGGTTCTGGATGTGGCTGGATCCCTGCCACCCACAGGTGGGGCCTGGCCCAGTGAGTGGGGCGTGTGTGCTCAGCAGGGCCGGTGACTGCCCTCGGTGGGTCAGTCAGCAGCATTTACTGAGCAACTGTTATGTGGTGGGCACCAGGATCACCAGGAGCAGTGGCTCCCCTCAAGAACAGACAAGGCTGGGCCTTGTTCTCAGAGTATGTCAGGCAGACCCACGGACACAAAGATGTTGAGGCACTAGGTCCCGTTTGAAATGCTCATGTCTGTCTGGATAGGAGAGGTGTGTTGCAGAAACAAACGCTGCTTCCCTCATGCTAGCTAAGGTCATAAAACAGTAAAAGCTAATGCCTGGCTCACATTCATATAGGCCAGAAGAGGTGTGTGTCACATTCCTGGCAGATACCCAGGGACACAGGATAAGGGGACATGGTAGATTGCACCATGTTTCTTACATCTCCCCCTAGAAGCCTCATTTCACTGGCTGAAGGAAGAAGTGTGGCTGCCCCTGACTTGGGAGGTGGCAGGTGTGCTGGAGGATGGGAGAGCAAGGGGTCCTGGAATGGGACATCTTATCATTCCACTTTACTGATGAGGAAACTGAGGCATGGAAGTGGTGGGGCTGTCTCCTGGACACAGCCAAGGAGGTGCAGCTGGGTGTGAACCAGGTAGGCATCTGCAGTGCCCTGCCCTTTGCTACTGAGTCACGCAGAGGCAGGGATGCAGACATAGGGTGACAGGGGTAAAGTGGAGGCCAAGAGTGAGGGAGGCCTGTTCCAGGGATGCTGGCCTTATATGGGCAGTGGGCAAAGATGGCCTCTGAAGAACTTTCACACTGAGCCATGAGGAACAGCCTGTCATGTGCAGGTGGCAGTGGGGGTAGGGCTGTGAGAGAAGCCCAGGGCCTGGGAGTCTTCTTAGGGCTTCCTGGAGGAGACCACCTCTGAGCTGGATAAAGGAACAGGGAGAAGAAGAATGCTCCTCAGCAGGGGAGATCCCATGAAGATCCAGGGGAGGAGGGGTGCGGAGGGCCCAGGAGGCAGGTGCCTGTCAGGGGCTGAGCACAGGAGGTGTGTGAGGGTGAACAGGAGTCAGCCATTGCATCCATCCCTGTGAGCCCTGCAACACCTGAGTCAGGGGAATTCATAAAGATCAGAGACACACTCTTCAGGCTCGGCGCTTGTAAGTCCAAGACGGAAGAACTGGCATATGCTGTCGGACATTGCCCTGTGTGCTGCTGTGGGGTGGCTGCAGGGGCAGGCAGGGACCACCTCTGCCAAACACTCATGTCTTCATGAAGCCTCAGGACCTCAGCATCCTTCAAGGCCACCTCTTAGTACTGTCATTGGTGGCACCTGGATTTTGGAGGGGACATGTTTGAGCCATGACAGTGGTTCCTTTCTCCATTTGTCTGCATCCTGGATGCCAAGAG
The DNA here is from genome assembly GCF_000260255.1 of Octodon degus. NCBI lineage: Eukaryota > Metazoa > Chordata > Mammalia > Rodentia > Octodontidae > Octodon > Octodon degus. Next base: position 6,274,412 of record NW_004524683.1, on the reverse strand, counting down.
TTTGGGTTCGAGGGTCAGGGGAAAGACGGCCTGGCCTGGGATGCTGACTGAGAGCCTCCAGGATGCCTGGCCTCAGCCTTGGGCTCTCTAACGCAGCTCCCTTGGAGCTTGGACTCGGTGAGCAGGCTGGCCTGAGCTGTCTCTGGTGCCAGCTACTGTACTGCTCTCACTTGACCTTTTTGAGGAGCACAGTCCAGAACGCACAGGTGGGTCACTCTCAGGCCTCAGGGGACCCGGGATGCCACCCTGTGCCTCCTGCACTTGGCCTGCAAGTGCCATCAGACCCTTTCTGCTGGCAGGCAAAATAAGGCCACCCCCAATTTTGCCCCTGCAGCCCAAGTCTTCAGGGCTGTGGCCTGGTCACTTCTGCTGCTGGCTACCCCTGCTGTGAGCCTGCCCCTTCCAGGTCCATTGTGACCAGGTGAGCTGGTCTCCAGGTGTGAGGGACACAGCTCCTTTCTGGAGGCAAGGAGACACCTCCTCAGGGCAAGTCACTGAGCTGAATTGCACACCTAAGCTGCCCAGCCCTTGCCAGGTGCCCAGAACCAGCAGCCACCTCAGGCTGTTTTCACCCCAGTCCCACCTGTGGTGGGTTTGCTCATGCGATGTCTCCAGACAAGCCCAGGCTATGTGGTGCTACTCTGCCCACCTTGGTGGAGAACACAGCCCATCGCTGAGTCCTGTCCATCCTACCTCCTGAGCAGGTCTCTGGTCCAGCTCCATTCCCTCTGCCTTGCTTGTGGAGTCCAGGCACCAGCTGTGTCCTCTCTCTCCTGCAGCCTGAATAACCTCTGGGTGTCCTCCACACATTGCCTTTCAGCCGGAAACACCCTACCAGTCCAGAGGTGTGACCGTGGCTTTGTTACAACAGCTCTGCTCAAAGCCTTCCTCATGTTCCTGCTGAGCCCAGACCAAGGCTGAACTCAGTGACTTGGTGTTCAGGACACCAGCTCCCCCTTTTCTCTTGCCTGAAATTGGCCCAGACTGTGTTCTTCACTCAGCCATTCCTCTTTCCAGACGGGGTTCAGCCACCCCTCCTCCAGGAAGTCTGCCCGGCTTACTCAGTACCCAAGCATTTCTCTCTTCTCCTAGCCCTCACATCTGTCTTAGTTCTATCCCAGAGGATGTGGCTGTGTACCTTTGCCACTGTCCTGCCTTTCTTTCCTCCCAGCCTTCTTCAACAGATGTTTTTGGCCAGCCAATGCAGTAGGCTGGTGTGTTTGACTCCTTATGCAGCAGGAGTTCTGGAGAGTTCTGGGAGAAGGTAATGATGATCACCTTAAAACAAGGTGGATATTCTCTGAGAGACTGTTGTTCCAGGTAGAAGGAACAAGACATGCAAGCTGGAAGTGTAGGAGTGAGACTCTTGGAGAAGCATGGGGCAGGGGGCAGAGCTGAGCTGAGGGTCAGGGCATGAAGGGTGGGGGCACCCTTGGCTTGGCAGGCTTTGGAAGGATGGCTGCAGAAGCGGCACACACGGGAGGCTGCTGAGCCAATTTAGGAGAGTGGACAGATGGCAGAGTTGTTTAAGAGACCAAGTGATGGGCAGGACAGGTACCTTTAAGAGGAAAGGGGAAATAAAGCCCATCACAGTGGAAATCCCAGGCCCTTGGGCTCTGACTGCTCCACAGAGTCCCACTAACTTTGGGCCCTGTCCCTGGGGTTCTCATCTTGGACCCCTGATGGCACTTACACTAGTCAGACCTTGTGTTTTGTTGGCCCCTAAGGCTGCCAAGGTCAGCCCTGGAGCTTGGTCCAGCAGCGGCACATGCCATAGTCCAGGAGTGGAACCGGAAGGGTGGAGTCTGGACATGGTGCCCATATCCGTTTGCTCCTTGGGACATCAGGGTGGGGACGGTGGAGTGAGGGTGGTGAGTGTCTTGGGGATTAGAGTGGACATGAGGCCGGCTGAGCTCTCCCGAGGGTGTGTGGGGGGTGGGGGGAGGACTGGATCTGGGTCCAACTGCATAAGCAGTAATGAACTGTTGCTGTGTGTTAGGCACTGTGCTAGTTGCGTAGAGAGACACACATCCCCGCCCTTGGAGAGCATTGGCTTCAATAAATGAAACGTGCTGAAGGATCTCCGCCTCTCCACACTGCAGAGGAGGCAAAGTGGCCAGAGGGAGCCCGAGAAGGAACGGGCTTCAGGCCGCCAGGCAGCCTGGGCTCTGGCTTTGCACTGCACTGCCCCCATGGGGCCTGACCTGTTCCTGGACCTGCTCCCCTTCTGGTGCTCTGTGGGGCCTGGGGGGTGGGGGCTGTGCCTCGGCTTCTGAGTCCCAGGAGCAGGCTGTACCCTGTCATTCTCCTGGGGCACTTGTGTCTTTGTGCTGGCCCCGTCAGAGGCGTCCTGTGGTATCTGCCTTCTTGAGCTTCATCACCAGACTTCTGGCTTCCTTCCTGAAGCTTCCATGATCCTTGGCCCACCTGATAGCCCTGCTCTCATTCATTTTTTTTTTTTTTCCAAAGGACTTTTTTTGGTCTTATTTTCACTATTTTCTTTTCTTTTTTTTTTTTTTTTTTTTTTGGTACCGGGAATCGAACTCGGGGCCTCGCGCTTGCTAGGCAGGCGCTGCGCCACCGAGCCACATCCCCGGCCCAAGCCCTGCTCTCATTCATGCATCCTTTCAAGTCTTAATTATCCTCCTGTCTGGGCACTGGAGGCAGAGCAAGAAGGCATTTAAACTCCTATTTCCTAGAACTCATAGGCCAAGAAAGAGCAGATGCTAAATAGACCATTTCAGTGGAGTGTGAGCAAAGCTGGGAGAATCCCACTGAGTTAGGCACTGTCAGTCAGCTTTGCAAGAAAGTGACATCTGAGCTGGGATGGGCCAGCATCCCCAGGTGAAGCAGGAGGATGGATGCTTCTAGCTATCCCCTGCCTGGGTCCCTGGGTTTGGAGGGTTGTGCATGCCTAGTTCTGGCTCCTGAGAAATGACAGGAAGTGATGCCTGCCAGGTCAGCCTGACGCTGTTCATTGTCAACTCGAGGCCTCTCTTGACAGTGTTTCTCCCAGTATGGTTACGAGCACTTTCAAGGTGATGGTTGCTCCAAAGCCGGAGCCTTGAGTGAGTAGGATGAGCAGATGCCCTGTCAGTCCTCAGTAGATTGTAGTGTGAGTGAGAAATATCCAGGGCAGTGGAGACCCAGATGTCAGGATGGACACCCTGTGGTGACAAATGCAGGGACAGAATTAGGGCATGAAGTAGAGAAGGAAAGAGGTGTGCAGATTGGGGAACTAGTGGAAGGAAGAGGTGACAGACCTTTAGGTTTTAGAAATTGGACACAGGAAGAGAGGGGTTTAGGAAGAGTCCTAGAGGGGTCTCTGGTTTTAGGGTGGTATCTGGTAGATGCTGTGCTTTCCCTGAGATGGGGGACACTGAGGAGGACCTCCTTCCTTAGAGGGTGAAGAGCTATACTGGGTCTCGAGCCTGCGAGACATAAAGGACGGGGTGTCTGTTAGGCAGCTGGATATCTGGCTCTCAACTCAGAGACAGTGATTGGCTAGAGAGAGGGTACCAGAAGCCCAGAGCAGTGCCCCAGGCTAGTTCCTGGACAGAGGATCATGGGGCATGGAGGGGTCCCGGTTGCCCCATAGAGAAGCCCATGGTCCCCTGTAATCCTTCCAGCACTCTGGGCCGGGCCCCCACCCCGTGCTCTTCATCCAGAGGCAAGAGTCTCAATGCTGTTCTGAGGGCTCCCCTACTCCCTGGGGCTTGGGGACCTGGGTGGGTCTCACTGGTCCACCAGAATCGGCAACTACCTCTCTTAGCAAGTGGAACAGTCAGCACTGTCCAAACCAGGAGGAAGTGGGCAGAGGCTAAAGTTTCCAGGCTTCTCTGCCACTGAGGAGCTGAGATCCAGACCTCTCAGACAGATGGATGCTCAGCTCCTCGCATCCTGTTATTCTAAGGCCCCGTGACTGGGCCCACACTAACCTCTCCCATCTCAGAACGCTGGTGGTCGAATAGGCTGAGCAACCCAGATTCACCCTTGCCTGGCTGGCTCTGTTGTGAGTGTACATGGCTCATACATGCCAGCTCAACATTCGGCAGGGGCCCGAGTATGGCAGAGGCGGCCTGGCTGCCTCACAGCCGAAGGTGCCGCGAGTCCTAGGGAACAGGCGCAGAGGGGGCTCGGAGAGCCAGACCTGGCACAGGGGCTTTGCTGCTGTTGCTCCAGTCTCTGAATCCAGAAGCAGCAGGAACCAAAAGGATCTGTGCAGATGAGATTTTCGCAGCAGCGTGTTCGCTTGGGCAGCCAAAGCCTGGCTGGCTAAGGAGTTGAGGGTCTGACCTGAAGTTGTTTCCTTGGGGGAGGTGGCTTGAGCTTCCAAGGGAGAGGGCAGCAGGGTGGACCAGGACTCTTCCCTGGCCCCAGGCTGTCCCTGCTGTCCCCTGACTTTCCATCTCATGCTTGAGCCATATTAATGATTTAAGGAACAATTATCTTAAGGCCGAGTTTCTTTTTACAAACGCCAGTGTTCCATCCTGCAATGAATTCCAGATGGTGGGAGCTCTCAGTGAGGGAACTGGCTCCTTAGAGGATGGCCTCCCCCTCTAGAGTGACAGCGGGCCCTGAACCAGCCAGCGCTGTCCCCGACACTCCGGCCTTTACAAGTCACCCGACCCCTTTCCAGTTTGTTTAAAACCTTTTTCTTTTTCCACGCAGATGTTCCTCCTGGTGAGCAATCTTTATAGTTTTGAAAAGATTATATCAGTTTTCCATGATATTGTGTTACTGTATTTCTGTCCCCCCACCCCCATTTTTAATAGCACTAGAAAGGCCAATTCCTTAATCAGACATCACTAATGGAATGTAGAGAGGGAGGCTGGGAAGCCAGGCCAGCGAGCAGCAGGACTAAGCCAAGGGCTCAGGGCAGTGTGGAAAGAAAACAGACATCCAATAGTCTCCTTCCATGGGGGGCTCTGCTGGTCAGAAAGTTGAGAAAACTGCTGGGGCCATGCATTTTTCGATGATTATCAAAGGTGTTAAAATAGAGACCAAGGCACATGTTTGGCTGGAGGGCAGGAGAGGCCGCTGCACAGTTTTGCAGGCTTCAGCTGTCTTGAATCAAAACTATCACTTTGATACTGGAAAATTATTATGAAAATGTTAGTTTTGGGCCTTGGAGCACAAAGCAAAGACTGCTTGGAAGGCTGGGGGCTCTTCATTTAACATTTGTGTCTGATCCAAAAATAACCTCTCCCAACTGTTGGATTTCACCTTTATCCAGGCTTAGAGCGGCTCCTTCCTGCCCCGCAGCGCTCCGATGAAGGGGCTGAAGGAGGCCACCTAGTCTTCAAGCTCAGCAGAGGTTGGGGACAGGGAGGGAAGGGAGCCTTCCTGGGCAAGAGGGATTAGCTCCAGGTTTTGGAGAAGAGAAACAATTTATATAGAGGGAGAAGCCAGGAACAGGGGAACTGGCATTTTCTGAAAGCCTATTCCAGAGCGGTACCAGCCTGCTGTCCTAAGAAGCTTGATACGACCACGTCACCTGGAACCCAGTGGAAGGGATGAGGCCCACTTCACAGTCATCTCACACACTGGCCAGCGGGGAGAGAGGGAGAGCAGGAGGCAGGTCTGGAGTGAGTGGCTCTGGGGGTGCTGCAGGTGTGATTCTTTGTTGTGGGGTGGGGGGCAAGTGAGTGCTGGGGTGGGGCTTCTGTGGGCCAGGAGTTCGCAACTGAGGAAGACTCCATCCTATTCAACACTGAAGGGTTTGAACAACTGCTACTCAGACTCTAAATTAATTCTTCATGCTCCAAGTCCCTCTGCTGGGCTCTCTTCCCAGAAAGAAAAGGGAGAGATCTAGACATTTACTGGCCTCTGGTAAAAAGAGGCAGGAAAGACACAGTTGTGCTCTCACTGAACTCGCTCTGCCAGGAGAGGCTGCAGGATTGGGGAGAAGAGGCGGTTCCCTGAGCTCTGGGCACTCCCTGGGCACTGGGAGCTTTGGTGACAGGGAGGTGGTGGCTGGGCCAAGCCTTCAGGAATGTAGGAGTTCACCCTGGAGCGGGGTGGCCTGGCCATTAGACAGGCCAAATTCAGAAGGCGGGGACAGAGCTGTCTACACAGAAGCCCTTCCCCAGCCCAGGTGACTCTGCCCTGGCTGGGAATGACACTGTCCAGGAGGAAGAGGGGGAGGTGAGAGGCTTCATCCTGGCCATGGTGGGAGCTTGGCAGCTGTGCCAGGAGTTTCCTAGGCACAGAACGAGCTGCTGCCTTTAACTCCCAGGGGGCACGTCCTGGAGCAGAGAGCAAGGTGCTGTGTGGGTGTAGCCCCCAGGGAGGGCGTCATCGCTGTCATCACTGGCATTTGCACCATGGCCACTTGCCAGCCTGTGCCCCGATGTGTTACTTTGTTTCATTCTGTTTCTGATCATGGGATGAACTCTGGCATCTCAAGTCTCCCACCTGTTTCCGTTGGTGACTTCCATCTCTAAACTTGCCCTCTTTACCCCAGCATTTCTTCTCTACCTCCAGGCTGTCCATTCCCACAGGGTGTAGGAATGGTTTGATCTGGTCTTGGGTCCCACAAGCTCAGTGTAGAAGTGTGTTTAGCCCACTGACCCCTGTTCCCAGCCTGGATTTCCTCAACGGGGTCAGGGAATCGAGAACCCCTGTTTTATCTTCTTTTATCCCCAAGGGCTGAAAGAACCAAATAAGGCCACAGAGGGTGCTGAGAACATTCTGCACCCATTAACCACCAGCCAAGGAAGGGTCAGCTCAACCCTGGCACTTACTGGCCACAGAGCTTTTGGCTAGATCCTTTACTTTAAGAGCCTCAGAGCCAGGACACTTTCACAGGCCAGAGATGAGGACGTTTTACTCAAGAACTCAACTTTCCACTGGCATTTTTAGAGAAAGGTCTACAGGGTGTTCACGGTCTCACTACTAAATCAGACTTGTAGTGATCTGCCTGTTTACAGCCTCCCAAGAGCTTGAATTACAGGTGTGTGCCACCACGCCCAGGCTCAATTGCCATATCAGTGTACCTTGGGAGTGGGGCTGGCACAGCAGGCTTGGGGATTGAACCCCTGGCCCCTGCACCTGCTTGCAGGTACTTTAATCCACTGAGCTATTTGGTCAGCCCTGGAATGACCTTTTAAAGCCGTAAGTATTAAAGTGTAAGTATGTATCTGGACACTCTGTGGGGGTTTCCCATTGTCTCCCCCATGGGACCCTTCTAGATCTGTTCTCTTGTCTCCTCTCATGCTACTTCGCTACTCCTTCCCCTCTCCCCTCTGTCCACCAGAAGCAGGTAAGTCATAACTCCCTGCCCAGGGTGTGGGCACATGCTCTTCTTTTTTGTTTTAAAAGAGAATTTTAAAAAATGATACAGAATTTCAAAACAAGATAATAGAAAATCAACAATGGTTGAATTGCATATTGTTATCTTCAAAGTAGTTGTTCAGATTACCAGACATAGGCATGCCAAATTGATCCAATAATTAGGCATTAACTGTTGCTTTCAAT
>NW_004524683.1:6234946-6266730 GCF_000260255.1 Octodon degus | reverse complement strand
AGGCAACACAGTGTTTATACCTGAAGTCTGATTTATTTCATTTACGACTATGATCTTGAGTTGCAGCCATTTACCTATAAAGTCCTCAAGTTTTTCTTTCTTTATGGTTGAGTAATACTCCAGTATAAAAATACCACAAATGTGTCTGTTGATGCACATTTGGGTGTTTCCAAGATTTAGCTGTTGCAAGTTGTGCTACTCTGAACACGGGTGCACATATGTCACTGTGGTAGGATGCTTTCAGTTCTTTTGGAAAAATACCCAGGAGGGGAATAGCTGGGTGGAATGGGACCTCTACTGGTAGTTCTTTGAGGAATCTTCACACTGATTTCCACAGTGATTGTACCAGAGTACGCTCCTGCCCACAGTGAAGGAGGACTCCTTTTGCCCCACAGCAACACACAGCATGGTTGATTTCTTGATAATACCCATTCTTTCTGGGGTTAGATGGAATCTCAGTGGTTTATTTGTTTGTTTGTTTACTTACTCATTTATCTGATACAGGGTCTTGCTATGCAGTTCAGACTCTTAGTGATACTCCTGCCTCAGCATCCCCAGTGCTGGGATTACAGGCATGCACCACCATGCCCCGTTTTGGGGCCGGCATAGCATGTGGTACTGGGGACCAAACCTGGTCCTTGTGCTTGCCAGGCAGGTGCTTAGATTACTGAACAATCTCCCCAACCCTCTCAGTGTTGTTTTAATTTGCATTTCTTGAATGATCAATGATGTTGAACATTTTTTTCATATATTTATTTGCCATTTGTATTTCTTTACCGAGAAGTATGTATTCATCTCAGATGTCCATTTTTGGATTGGGTCTTTGAATTTTGGGGCCCTGATTTTTAAGAATATTTATATATTCTACACAGAAGGCCTTTGTCTGAGGGGTAGTTGGCTCAAATTTTTTCCCAAGATGTGGGTTTTCTTTTTACTCTTTTGGTGATTTCTTTGATGTGTAAAAACTTTTCAATAAGATGAGATCCCAGTTGTTGGTTCTCTGAAGTACTTCCCATGCAGTTTGGATTTTGTTCATGAACTTTCCGCCAACGCTTATGTCTTCAAGATTTCTTGTCCTCCTGTAGATTCACTTTTCTGTTTTAATATTTCTGATCTTTGATCCACTTTTGACTTTAGTTCAGTGCATGGTGATAGTCCCGGGTCTGGTTTTAGTTTTCGGCCTGTGGAGAACGCGTTTGCCCACATTCTGCCTTGAATCCTTCTTCTAGTGTGCTCCTGGGCAGCACTCAGGTCTCTGCTTAGATACCCATGAAGGCAAGGAATCCTTCATCCCCATCCCTCGGTCTGTTTCCTGGCACACAGATGCACCTAGCACCACTTCCTCTGCATTAACCCAGTGTGTAAGTTGTGTGAGTTTGTCTCTAGCTGGTAAATTCTATGATGTCAAAGGGCACACCTTTTTCCACCATCATAGTCTTTGTATCTAGTCCAATGCTTGACCCATAGGGAATGCCTCACAGAAATTTGAATGAATGAATGAATGAATGAATGAACTACCAATGAACTTGGAGGTTGGTTTCAGTGTGTTCATGCCATTTATATAAAAACAGTCCCAGAGAGGTAAGTGTCACCTTCTTATAGCTAGGGCGTGCGATTTAGGTGTGAGGCCTGCACTAGAAACCAGAAGGAAGAAGAAAATGGCAGTAGGGACCTGTCCACAGAGGCACGTGGCCTCAGCCGATGGCCCTCTGTGGGGCTCACCTCGGGGACACTCTGCAGCTCTCATCCTTCCTGCCTACAGGTGCAACCCACATGAGCAGGTGAAAATGCGGAGGTGCTGACAGCTCTCGGTTCCACACGCCTCAGGGCATCTGGTTTGGATTTGGTCAGGGGTTTTACTAGTTGTTTTAGAGACACTTAAGCCTCCATATTACACCTTGAGCCCACCACAGGGCTCCTCCAGGGCCTCGTTTGAGACACCCAGGGGCAGGGAAAGGGCATCCCGCAGATCGGCCACAGAGACAATAAAAGGTCCCAGCACAGGCCCCATCAGCAGCACTCTGCCTGCATTGGTGCCACGGACCATGCCACAAGGAGATGTACAGAGAGAGCCCAGCCCCCAAGCCTCATTCAGCCAGTGTCTCAGTCCACAGTCTGCTCACTCTGCACCCATCATGCCCTGACAGCCTGAAACGCTCACTCTCTGCGACTGTCTCCTCTACCTGGCCTCTCCTCCCTTGCCTGTGGGTTGCATTCTCTCGGGAGCGGCCTTATTGAGGTGGGGCAAAGGATCATGAATTAGCAGGCTGGTGTTTTGTAGAGCGTATGACTAGGACAGAACGAGGAGGTGGATTCTAGCTGCACACAAGCAAGCTTTTCCCTTGCGAGCCGCCCAGCAGTCGGTCAACCTGCCTGGCTCTAACCAGAGACTGGAAACCCTTCATTACCAGGAAAGGGGGCCCATTAAGATGTGCTGTCCCAAGCAGTGCTCTTTTCATGGCCCACCAGGAGCTCCTCTATGCTTGGCCTTCACTTCCTGTTTCTGAAGAGCTCCTACCTTTTGTTCCTGTGCTTGTTCTCTAAGCCACTTTCCCTCCTGGTACCTCCTACCCCCAGCACTGCAGGCATTTCTCTCTTCCTCTGAACTCAAGGTCTGCCTGCCATGCAGCATGAGAAATGGAAATCCCCGGCCATTGCTGTTGTCTTGGATAAGGCTTTGAGTTTTCAGGGTCCTGTGAGCCTAGATTTTACTTATCTAATGTCTTGTGCTGCTACTATTTGATACTTTTAAGGATCCCAAGACCCTCAGAGTTCACACTTTGCATTTGAAGGCTTCTTGAATTGCAGTCTGCCTTATACTTGGAAGTCTCCAGGGTCCAAACCTGGGGCCTGGCACTTTGTGGGCTCCCAATAGCTGATGGCCTGAATAGTTCTCAGGTCCAATGACTCAGAAATTCTATGAATATCCCAACTTTCAAGACTCTGTAAGTCTATATTTGGTTATTTCATTTTGCACTGACAGAGTCTGAGCTTCCTCTTCCAACTGATCACTGGGGAGACCTTTTACACAAGATTGCAGCAAGCCTGTGTGGTGGTGGTGCTAGGTGCTGTACCCACAGGTAGGCAGTGCCCTCTCCAGCTCCTTTCCTCTACATCAGCACAGGTGGTGCGATGAAACCTTTGGAGCCAGTCTTTTTATTTATTTATTTATTTATTTATTTATTTATTTATTTATTTAAATTTAGGACAGGGTGTACAAGGATTATAGGGTCTCACTGCGTGGACTTGTAGTGATTCTCCTGTTTTCAGCCTCCCAAGCACTAGGATTATAGGCACACAACACCACACCCAGTCTCAATTGCCATCTCAGTGCGGCCTGGAGGCGAGGCCAGCATGGCACACCGGGGATCAAACCCCAGCCGCTGCGCTCTGCCAAAGCAGGTGCTTTAGCCCACTGAGCTATCTGGCTGGCCCCAGAGCTAGCTTTTATAGTGTCAGGCTTCAGCACTTGATAGATCAAGGAAGGGTCAACAAATAGGGCCCAACCTAACCTCAGCACCCTTCTGCCCAGTCTGGGGGGTTCTGGTGGGGAGGGCTCCTACAGGCACAGCCTGGAACCCCCACAGGCCTTGGGACAGATGGTAGGTATTTATTGCATTCCCTTAAGACTTTTATAGTAGATGGAAGCTTTTAGGGACTCTAGGCGCTCAGGGACTCTAGGCCCTCAGGGTGGAATTCTTGGGGATTTGAGGACCAAAGGACTTTCAGTGCTTTCCACAACAGGACAGCCCCAGTGATTTCTAGGCTGTCCTTATATTCTTGCGGTTTAGGGGCAAATCTGCCTGGGCAAGTGGAGTTTCCTCTTAGGGTGCCAGATGGGACTGATCTGGTTTGAGATGAGCATTTCAGAGTGGAGGGAGTGTATGCGAGAACCCGCCCTTGGGCAGTAATCTGCCACGGGAAAGAGTGATGGGGTCAACATTTGGAGGACAACAGAGTGACCCTGCCTAATGCTTCCATGGCAGACGCCCTGGAGACAGACCACGGCATGAAGGGGACTCTAAGATGGCTGCAGAACCCTAGGCCCAGATGGCCACTGAAGGGGAGAAGGTTCTTCATGCTCTTGAAAGCTCCTTTCTTTTGAAAGAGTTGAAAATCAATTCAGAATGTCAGGACAATTAGGAGCCCTTATCATAATTGAGGGCCACCTCTCATGTGTTTCCAGGGAAACTGAGGCCCAAAGAGGGAATGACTCATGGTACCAGTCTATTAGAGAGCACTTGGGACAAGTGCCCAAGACTTTGCTTCCAATCAGGGTTAGTTTTAAATTATTAACAATATATATAGCAATATATATTGTTATAATTATTAACAATAAATTATTAACAATATAACAATAATTTAAATTATTAACAATTCAGATTTTTTTTAATTGGATACAGGGTTTTACTACACAGCTCAGACTTGTAGTGATCCTCCTATCTCAGCCTTCCCAGTGCTGGGATTACAGGCATGCGCCACCATGCCCAGTTTTGGGGCTGGCAGTTCTGGGGCCCACATGGCACATGGTACTGGGGATCAAACTTGGGTCCTTGTGCTTGCCAGACAGGTGCTTAGACTGCTGAGCTATCTGCCCTCCCCACTGAGTTCAGATTTGAAGAACTCATTGGCTGTTGGAAGAAAGCGTTCATAACAAACCTTTAAGGCAGGAGGGGAATGAGTTCAAGGATCACTCAAATGAACACACTTGAATATGTGATGCATTCTCAGCCTCAGGTCCTCATGTATAGAGTGGGAATAAAAAGATACCCGTCAGAGGCTTCCATGGCTCCCACTTCTCAAATGACTTGTGATGAAAGACTTTTGTGATCTTTCACTGACCAGTAATATTTTTGTGAAAGACAAGAAGTGTTTGGACTGCTAGCTATCTATAAACATTCCTAACTACTTTCTTTCTGTAGCCTCTTTAAACTGGTAACCAAATAGTCAGGGCGCTGGACACACTTGGAGCAAGGCTGACCTAGGTTGCATGTGTTCAAGAATTTCTCAAGCAAGCTCAAGGCAGAAGGCTGAATCAGCTCGAATCACAATGTTTCGTGTTAAGCACCTGCTCCTGCCTGATGGCCAGCGTACATTTCCCCCCATAAAACACCTTCGGACTGCCTGGGTGGGATGATGATCTCATCCTGCAGGCTGCTCTCTGTTCTGTGTTCTCTCCCTCTGTGAGGGAAACACCCTGGATGAAAATCCTGTGGGAGTCCCTGCGCGGCTCTGGCATCAGCCATGCAGAGGTTATTTGGGTTGACAGAACGAACATTTCCTGTTGCTGCTGGGAAATGCCTCTGTGACCCTGGGGCGAGGCTCCGATCCTCATCTGGGGCAGGTGGCGCTGGTCAGAGATCTCACTTGCTCACCCATCAAGCGGATCCCGGTCTGAGGGGCCACTGAGCACCTGGCCCTGGGGCATCGGCAGGAGACTCGGATCTGGCCTGGCTCTGCTACCCTGAGTGCTCACTGGTGGGGAGATTTATGCGGCAGTCTGGGGGTGGAGTAGTTTATCTTCTGCAGGAAAACTTTGGGAAGCCCCTAGTTGGGGCACAGACCTCACAAGGATCTCATTAAAGGCCTATTAGTCAAACTAATTCCCAACATGACATCAGTTTGCATTAAACAAACATCTCTGACTTTTCAAGCGCTCTCTTGGGAGCTGGGACATGATTGTGTGACATCTATCGATACATAATTGGGGAACTAGCTGACAAGATGCAGGGCTGAGTGCTGGACACTTCATGAGGGCTGAGCTTCCATGGCTGGCAGGTGCTCAGCTTGTGAAGCCTTGGGGGCAACATTTCTCTGCAAGGTGACCCCTCCTGATGGCTTGTTGATTAAGTACATGATTAAAGGTCTAATGGGAACCTTTGAGGTGTCTGTGCCAGGCCACAAGGCCGTGCATCTTTGTGTCCATGAGAAGGCCAGAACATAGTAGTTTCAGGAAAGAGGCAGAAAAGAAGGGCCCATGACAGTAGCCTGGCCTGCAAGCAATTAAACATAGCCCCTGTCCTCGAGCAGAGAGGCCAGCATGGTGGGCGCGCACAAACCATGGTGAGGTGAGCAGGTACTGGGGAGGGGGCTCAAAGAGCTCAGTGCCTATGGGCTCCTTCAAAGGCAAGCACAGGCCTCCTGCAGGGCTGGCACTGGCCATGGCTGCCTAGTGGGGAGTGCGGGGCCAGTGCTCCAGGCCTGAGGATGTGCTGCCCGGGTTGTGTGTTCTCATATGCCCCTCCTCGTCTCTGAGGATAGGCACCTACTAGTGAGAGGCTCTGTTGTGAGCAGGATCAGGGCTCAGCCTGAGAGAATTAGTGTTGACTACAGCTGGGTCCTGTCTAACTTAGACCAAGGGTTTCGCTTCTGGGCTCACTTTTGTGTCTGAGATTAGGGCTGAGTGGATAACGGAATCAAGGCTCAGACTGTGACAGAGGAGGAGAGGGCTCCATCAAGAGCCACAGCCAGGGCACTGGTTAGTTTTCTTTTCTGAAAGTTCTCAGGCAGGAACGGGTTCTTAATCTCTCTTCTCATAACCTTTTGCCCACTGGGTTCTCAGGCGGTATTTATTAGCGTGAACTCTGCTGATTAAATTAAGAATAGCCACCATCCTTTAGGATTCTCCCATGACAAATGAAACAGACAAAATGTATTTTCTGAATGATCATCAGTAGAGAGCTGTCTCATGGCTTTTGTAGGTAATGAGCTTCTTATTACTGGAGGTATGCAAGCAGAGACCTCCTAGGAGTCCCCAGAACAGGGGATTCCTGCTCTGGTAGGGCATGAGCCATGGTTCAGAGGTTCGGATACAGGACAAAGAGCACACATACTGAGAGCTGCTGCCCAAGTCACAGCCGGGGCAGTGCCGAGCTCCTGAGCATGTCTTGGGTCTTCAGCTCTCTGCGGCTGGGCCTGCTCATCAGCAGTGCTGCCTGTCACTAGCATCCCATCAGGCCTCTGGCCACCAGGGTCTGTGGCGTGGTGAAAGCCCTTATTAAAATTAATCTCAGTTTTACGACGGCACCATCTATCTTCTGTCCGGTGGGAGCTCAGGGTCACTGTATTTTTGTTTACTGTCAGACTACTTCCTTTGGCCATAAATTGCTTCCCTTCCCAGCTGAGCTGAAGCCCTAGAGAGAAGCCCAAGTTTGTTTTTTGTTTTCTTTTAAAAGCCAGTCCTGCTTGGGTTGCTGCCTCTCTGGCCCCTGCTGCTGCCCTCCGTCTGCTCCTATTGGGGAAGCTGGAGATAACAGTTTTCCTGTCTGGCTGGCAGCCACCACTCTCCAGACCCTGGTCCCCTCTTCTTGCCTGGAGTTTGGGTTTCTGTGGAGCCTCTGTCAGGGGCACAGCCTGGTACTAAGGATACCCAGAAGCACAGTCCAGCAGGAGAAGCTGAGAGGGCGCAATAGGTGGTGCCCACAATGCTCTTTCTCTAGATACTTCTTTGAGCAAACTCCTACTCATTCTTCAAAGCCCAGTTTCAATTGTACCTGCTCTGGGAAGCCTTTCCAGATCCACTTCCAGGCTGAATTACCTGTTATAGCTTCCATGACCCGGACAAAGACATTCTTTGTCACATTTTGGCATTGCTTCGTGATGATCTGTTGCTGTGTTGTTCTCTGAAAGTGAAGAACATTTCCATAGTAGTTTCCTTGGGACCTAAACAGTGGGAATGATCCTATCACGGTCCTGGACTGTGACTGCAGAACCTTGGGTCGCTGTCCATGTGTCTGTGTTTCTGTGCCTCTTCTGTGAGACTGCCAGCCACACTGGGTGTGGCCCCACCCCACTCCACCCCTCTTTAACACAACCAGTTCGACCAGCAACGGCTGTACTTCCTGGTAAGGTCGCATATTGAGGTGCCAGGGCTGAGGTTTCAGCCTACCCTTTTGGGGCCACAGTGAGTTCAGTAACAACCTATTGTATATTGTTATACTCTCAGCCTCTAGCACAGGCATTCGTGTGTAGGAGATGCTCAGGAGATTATGTGGAATAAGTTCACCCTTTCTTACACAATTAAACAAACATAAAATACAAAGCAGCAAAATGCAGAAGCTCCGGTGAGAAAGACAAATGAGTGCTCCATGTGGGAGAAGGACTCATTCCACGTGGGGGTTCTGGGGGGGCGTTTTCACAGGACCTTGAGGGATACATAGGAGTTCAACAGATGGAAAACTTGAGAGGACAGAAAAGGAGCAAAGTTGTAGATACAAAGCAAATACTGTTCCCCCAACCCTAGGGGTAAGCCAAAGCTTGGGAGCTAGACTTCATATTGTCATTGTCCCTGGGATAGGAAGGGGTCAAGTGAGCATGGGACCAAGTTTTGACTCAGGTTTTCTCCTTTACTCTGCTTCTGTCTTGGGCCCCTGTCACCCTGCAAAGCCAGGGACTGCTGTTGAGAAGATCCCGTTTGCCTCAAATGGGCAGGCTGCCCCTCTGCTCTTAGAGCTGCGCTCACGTTCTTGCTGTGGCCTGTGGACTGAGGCCTCATCCCACCATTGTCAACTGTTTTGCAAACTGGCTGGTGTAGGCAGAGAGTACCTCAGTGGCTGGGGTCTCTGTATGGCCGAGTACAGGGGGTACAGAATGCGCTGTTCCCAACTGCTATGCTCCTGCTCCCCCAGGTGTTCCATGTGCGACTGTTCCTCCAGCAGTTTCTTTTTTCTAACAGAATGGGCATTTAATTGTTCTATGGTGTTGGGGGAGGGGGCTTCAGGGCCTTTGGCAGAGCTCTGGGTAATGGAACTAACAGAAGTGCCCACCAGCCAGTGTCAGGTGGGGTGGCAGCCGCAAGGATTGGCTGAGGAAAGCCAGCCCTTGGGCTGTTAATGTAAGACAGTTTCTGAGACTAGCAGATAAGGAATATTGCCTCTGGATGGAGGAAAGGGAGTCACAGAGAGGGAGAAGGCCGTAGGCTAGGGTGAAGGACCCGAGGTAAGAAAGTCAGGACTGAAGGGAGTTGGTCACAAGGTCCTGTTTGGCTGTGGGGAGAATATGGTGCTGAGGGCTGTGGGAACTGTGGGCTGGCTCAACTCAGGCCAGTTTCAGGAATTCCTGCAGTGTGTTCTGTTCCACAGCCTCCACGAAGGGCTCACAGTCCCCACCATACTGGTGTGGGGATAATCTGAGGTGGGGTAGCCTTGGGGTTGCCTGTCAAGGCTTGCATCTCATCCTGCAGGGCATCGTCCTGGGAGATGCCCACTAGCTGGTACTGGATGCATTTCCCATCCAGGATACGGGTCACCTCTCTCTGCTGGGACTTGATTTCTCGGGAGCCACTGACGAACATGCTGTAGACCTGCAGGCAGCTCATGCTGCAGGTGGACAAACGTGCAGACAGCCAGAGGGGTGGTGGTGGAGGCAGCTGCCTTGCTGGGGGACTCCGCCTCTGAGCTCCCTCCAGCATGTTCTAGAAGTGCAGATGCAAGGGCATACAGCAGGCAAGGAGCACTCCACCAAACTCCTCTGCATCACAGACTTCCAGGTAACTAGCTCCACCACAAACTCTATCTCTGGAAGTGCGTGTGAAAGAGGCCAGTCTCAAAGGGCTGGGTGGACAAGCTGTTGGGGTTGGGTGGGCGCGGAGAGGCCTCCCGGTTGTGCATCTCAGCTTCTCCATTTCCTGGGTGAGGCCTGGGCCCCCGCCACACCCGTAGGGCCTCTTGAGGATTTTGTGGGAAGGAAACATGGTAACCAATGCGATGCACTCTGCACTCAGCCTGCCCGGAGGAGGCCCAGGTGGGCGGGGCGACACCGGTCGTGACTGCTCTGCACAGAGCTTCATGCATGGAAGGGATGGAGAGTGGAGAGCGGACCCAGGAGGGCCGGTTTGGACTGCGTTGTGTGTGACTGTGATGTCCTTGGGCAGCGATCATCCCATTGGCATCTCTGTTGACGCGTGGGAAGGCTGCTTTCTGCTATGGGGGTGGTGAGGAAGAGTGAGAGGTCGGGGTTTCCAGGCAGTATCTTCCTGAACAAATGCCTTGGAGTAGCAGGGTAGGGTGCTTAGGTCTGGGGGAAAACTAGACCTAGAGAGTCTTAGTAGAGATGAGGAGAAAAATAAACAACCGCATCATTTTGCGCCTGTTCTGTGCATTGATTTCAGTCTTGTTCCTTTAAAAGAACTTTCTTTGTATGTTCTTAAAACTGAGTTGAATTGAATCTTCTAAAGTTTGCTGTTATTTGAAAGCCAAAATGGCCTATAGATGAGGTTGGGAAATCCGAGAGTTCTTTGAGGACGTCTTCTCCCTTGCCTTCCTCACACGGAGTCAGCTGCCAACGCGGGAGCCCTTCCTTCCCTCTGACTCTCCTCCCCTTCCAGCCTGCCCAGCCTCCTCTGCCTCAGCCTCCCTCACCTGGAGCCCGCAGCGATTTCCTGGCAGGGGAGGGGAGTCCATTGTCCCGGGAACCCTCTCCTTCACCGAGATGTCCTATCTCTGTGGCTTTGGGCTCTCTGAGCCCATGGCAACGGGCACCGGAGGCCTCCCAGGACTAGGCTCTGGCTGTGTGTCCAAACCTCTTTCCTACCCCTTCCTCAAATGCTTTTTCCCTTCTAGCCAAACTGGACAGCTTGTATGGGAAAAGAAAGGAAAAACCATTAGGCTCTGGATGCAAAACCACAAGATTTTTTTTTCTTTTTTTAAGTTCATGTCTATAAAGTGTGCGGTTCTTTTTCACCATGCTTCCTGAGTGACTTCGTGGCTCTCTCCCCACTTTACCTGTGGAGACCACGACCTCATTCCTGCCAACAGTGGGGCACAGCTTCGCCAGCTTTGTCATCTCCCTGCCCTGCCAGGGAAATGCACGTCTTGCTCAGAGATTCTGAGGCTCTTTATTTTTCATTTATTTGGATTTTATCATTTTCCCTTGTATTATATTTCTTGTTCCTCTAGTTCTAGAGTCCCCAAGGGACTATGCCATTTGTCATGCATTCATTCATCCTACTGAATGTCCACAATGCCAGGTCTTTTCCTATGCTGTGATGATATCAAGATAAATACAACAAGTTCATGTCTCCATGGAGATGAACCGTTAATTAAAAGGTTCAGTTTAAGCCAGTGGTTTTCAGCCTTTGGGAATCTTTGATCCCATAGTGATGTTGATGAATACTTTGTTTTTACCACGGAGGACATGAATGCAAAGTATGCACCACCACTTGGGATGTTTGCAGACCTCTGGGAGCCATGGGCACAGGATCCAAGATCTCCAGATCTAAGGGGACAGAGATGAACAAATAAAGCATCTACTATGTGCTGGCTCCTGCCCACAGCATGCTACCTTATTGCCTCTAAATCACTGCTCTAGCAGCTTTCTGCTTACACAGCAGCCTCAGCCAGCCTGGAGGCTTGAGATGGGCCACCCACATGTGGACCAGGGATGTCCCCCTCCCAAGCTTGGCTGCTGTGCTGGGCTCCCAGGCTTCTTGTCCCTTCTTGGCTGAGGAATGGCTGCAGTGGAGGCTACTGGGAAATTTCCCTCCAGACCTGAGGGCTGGTGCAGCTTGCTGAGCTCCTCCATGTTCTC
Source organism: Octodon degus (assembly GCF_000260255.1). Taxonomy (NCBI): domain Eukaryota; kingdom Metazoa; phylum Chordata; class Mammalia; order Rodentia; family Octodontidae; genus Octodon; species Octodon degus. The sequence goes on along the minus strand of NW_004524683.1, from coordinate 6,255,204 downwards.
ACAGGGAATGGTTTTGTGTTTCTCTCAGAAACAGTTTCCTATTTTAGCCTTGTCATTGGAACAGGATGGCCTCTGGCTGGCCAGCGTCATTGAGCTGAGGCAACTGCATTTGGGAATGAAAATGTCCACAGCCTATCACAGAGAACCTCTCCCTGGGCCGCCCTGACACCTCATCCATGTTGGCCCCTTAGGGCAGTGGAACAGCAGGAAAGGCGCCACAGCACTGAGACAGCCTGCTGGAGTGGGCAGTGGGAGTGGGCACAGCTCCCAGAGTAGCGAGAGAACTCTGGTGTCTGCAGGCTCTGCTGTGGTGGCCATCTTGGTGTGTGTGTGTGGGGGGGGGTGGGTAGATCCATCTAGAAGGCTCTTCCTCCTCATTCCACCTTTTCTCTCTGACCAGATGAAGATTTGTGGTATCTGGGGGGAAAAAAAGAAAAAGAAAAAGAAAAAAGAAAAGAAAAACTATCAGGTCTTGAATGTAAAACCACAGTCCTTTTGAAAAAACTGTTTATTTTTCTGCAGAGTTTGTTTTTCTTCCAGTGGGAGCCAAGTCACTCTCTAATGCGAATCTCTGCTGGCAGCTAGGGTAGTGGAAAAGATTGCTCTGTATGGAAGAAGTTTGCTGATTGGGAAATGCCAGGCCCAAAACGAGTGGGTCTGATTCACATGTCTTCCTATGAGTGGCTTGGAGGTGGTGGGAAGAGGTGGTACCTGTGGAGAAGGAGAAGCCGGGGGACAACCGTGTGTCTCCTTTACCAGAAAGAGAGCTTCCCAGACTCTGGGGTCAAGTGATGGCTCTAGTCCTGAGCACTGTATGTGCCTCACACTGGGCTGGACACTTTACATTTAAGGCCTTTTCTTCTCACCAGAAATCTATATAATTGGTATCATTATTGCTATTTTTCAAATGGAAAGTGGGCTAGGTCATATAAGTAATGGCTCTCACAAGAGCTAAGGAGGGCTGCTGGGACTTGAATCCAGGTCTAATCTGATTCCTATGCCTTTACTTTGATGTTCTGTATTGTTTAGTGTCTCTCAAGTGATCTTGGGCAAGTGAATTGATCTTTCTGTGGCTCAGTGCTCCAATCTGTAAAATGGGAATAATGGAGTCATGGGGAATTTAGTGAGAAGGTAGGGGAGGGCAGGGCCTGCAAGTCATTGCTGTGGTAGTAGTGTTTACTACAATAACACTATACAAAGGCTTGTTCACTGAATCTGAGGGACAGAGAGAGGAGAAACAGACAATCCTGTCCAGAATATGTACGTGCTAGTGTCTCTTATCTCTTCACTCACAGATGCCCAGTATTTGCCCAGTATGTTCTGGACCTTATGCCATATGGGGCTCCAGGGGAGAGTTGGATGTACTTGATGGCCCAGGGAGCACCAGGTATTTTGGGGAGAGCAGATGTGTCACCAGAGGGGGACAGTGTGGTATGGCCAGTGTTGTGATGAAAGGCATTTCAGGACCCTCCCATCTTCACTGGTCTCCTCTTTTGGCCCTTGTTAGGTTGGCTCTTCTGCCTAGGGTGGTCCTCTGCCCTCCCAGCTTGGCAAATCTCTCTGCCCTCTGGCACTGACTCAGGTGCCAGGTTCCAGCTGTGATCTTCCTGGCACCCTCTATTCCCTGGTGTTGGAACCCCTGCCCCACACCATCTTCCTTGCTGGTTGAAATCTCCATCCAACCATAGGGTCTCCAGAGCCCTGCACTGCACCTGGAACAGCCAGGACATCTTTTGCTGTACTTCTATGATTCACTTCTGCCCCTCACAAACAACCACACCAAAGGAGCCACCACAGCTCTGCCCCTCTGGCTCCAGTGGAGGGTGAAAGAATGGGTTGGGTGAGAGGGAAAGGCTCTGACCACAGCTGTTGCCACAAGTGTGGGTGACAAACGTGTTCCTTGGCGTTGGACAAGCAAGGGTCAGAGGCCAAGCACTGACTCTCCCGATGCCCGTGTGTCTTACAAATCTCAGTTTCCACTCCAGGAAGAGGTGGGACAAAAGATTTGCTTGCCAGACTTGATAGCCTAAATGAGATGACAAATATAAAGCACTCAGCACACCACGGCCAGCATGTTGCCAGGGTCTGATAAATGTCATTGTCATTATGGTGGCATGATGATGACGATGGCCGACCAGTGCTGGCCAGTTTGAGCAATGCTGCCACCAACAAGTTTATCTTTTAAAGATCTATTTCCTTTGAAAATGCTAAGGGAGTCTTTGAGGCATCGTTGGCCTTGCCAGAGAAAAGAGAAATGTGTGTCTTTGGATAACAATCACACATTCAGTGCCCCTGCTTTCTGCCTGGGCTGCTCCTGAAAGAAGCGCTCCCTGGCTGCAGCAGCTCGCTGCTCTTGCTCTCCTTCGCTTGCGTGGCACGCAGCCCCCCTGCTGACCAGTAATCAGGGATTACAGCCTATAATCATCTTTGTGTGTGTGTGTGTGTGTGTGTGTGTGTGTGTGTGCTCACTCAGCTGTTCAGCTAGATCATGAGATGGGTACAAATTAGGAGTGCCTGGCACTTGTGTCTCTCCAACACCTAGCGATACTATCCACACAGTGGGGATTTGAGAAATAATATGTGAATTCGACCTACACAAAAACATGTAGTGTACTTGTCATAAGATGAACACTCAGACACAATTTAACTATGGGTAAGAAGGTGGTATATGAGCTGGGTGTGGTGGTGAATGCCTGTAATCCCAGCACGGAGGAGGCTGAGGTAGGAGGATTGTTGCAAGTTTGAGAACAGCCTGGGCTGCAAAGTGAGCTCAGGCCAGCTTGAACTGCATAGTGAGACCCTGTCTCCAAAAGACAAACAAATAAACAAATGGGTATGATGGCATATGCCTGTAATCCTAGCACTCTGGGATGCTGATGTAGGGCAGTTGTGAGTTCAAGTCCATCCTGGGCAACTTAGAAATTTGTCGAGACCCTGTATTAAAATTAAAAAAACAAACAAAACTGCTGGGGTATATAGTTTGGTGCAAAGGCCGGAGGTCCAATTCCCAGTACTGGCAAGAAAGAAAGAAAGAAAGAAAGAAAGAAAGAAAGAAAGAAAGAAAGAAAGAAAGATTAATCTGGTTTATTAGAAATCAAAGAAATGTGAATTAAACTGCAATCTATGTTTTCCTGAGCAGTGGGCACTAATTTAAAGCCACAACAGTGCTGGGAGGTGGTGAGGGCTCCCATGCCTGCTGCTGGGAGGCAGGGCAGTTATTCCTGCAGCATCTGCAGCTTCTAGCCAGAAAGTAAGCAGGCCTGGCACAGCTGCGGCGATTCCACCTCTGGATGTCCTTGCCAGGAAATGCTGAGAGATGCAGTCCAAGGGTTACGCACAAAGGTGGCCACCACGTGAGTTAGTTTTAAAAGTGAATTTGAAGTATGGACTGGTCAATTATGACATAGCATAGGGTATTAAGAAGCCACTAACTTTTTTTTTTTTTTTTAAATTTGAAAGCATCCAAAATCCTGAGGGGATTTCACTGACCTTATCAGACCCAAAAGCTATAACTCTTGTGGCATAGGTCCTGCTTTGCCTTGGTCTTAACCATCCTGCAGAAAAGTATAAAAACAAAGTGTAAGAAGTAAAGCCATGCTGTTACGTTGAGCTGTGGGGGACTCAGGTCAACAATTTCTGACATTGCCAGTGAAGTGGAAGACCCAGTACTATTATGGACTACTGGACTCTTTTAGAATATTTTGCTGAGTTAACACAGCTATAATATTCAAATGATGGAACTAAACAAAAAAGGGAATATATAAATAAATGTCCATTTTGTATCTGTGTATTCAAAATGTCTAGGATCGATATACAGTTACATTCTCTTAATGAATAGAGGGATTTGTTCTAATAGTGTTTGTAAATAGGATATCATGTCCGCATCTTGTACAGCAATTAACCACTAGGAAGAATGTATATGCAATGTGTTAATTATTGAAACTGTCCTACCAATTTGGTTTGAAACTGTCTCATTGCTATTTGTTTCTCAATAAAATTATGGAAAAAAATAAAACAAATTTGAAAGCATCCATAACTCCTCTCATAGGAAGAAATTAGAAGTTAAAACACTACAAAAATTTAAAAAAAATAAAAATTTGATAGAACACAGCCTGGAGAAACAGGCGTTTAAACATGCTGTTGGTAGTTATCACCAATGACCATTTAGCTGTCAAAAATCAAAAACACTCGCACCTTCTGCCCTAAAAGCTGTGCCATCAACAGTGTCAGCCAGAGACCCAGCTTTGTGTGTACACTCACGTCTGTACAATGTTATTATCATGGCATTACTGACAGTACCAAAAATTGAAAATAACAGAAACGCAAGTCAATAAAAGGCTAAATAAAACATGAGGTAGATCGAGGTAAGGAAAGCACGTCCAAGTTAAGCAAAAATCAAAGTGAGTTGTGGGAAGGAACCACAAGATTAATGAATGAGCGGTCATGCCCAGCATATACAGCAGGGCTTGATTTGTGTAAAAGCAGCGAAAAGTATTTGGACAAAGGGTGCAGATGTAAATGTTAACGAGCGGTTTTCCAAAGCCCGTGTGTGTGTTTAAGCACACGGGTTCCGCAGCCGGACTGTTCTCCTTTAAATCCCGGTGCTACACAGGAGCTGCGAGCCCACCAGAAGTGACTGAACCTCTCTGTTTCAGTTCTTCACCTAAAAAAATGGTATGTGGCAGTTATTATTGTTATTTTAAGGATGGCTGTCTTTGGACAGTGACCTCGGAAAGGGAGGAATCATGCTATCATCGTATGACTTTTGAAATGGCTAATGCTCGACGCATATGAATTTTTACCCATGCTCATGTGGCATTAGTCGGGGTCCCAGAAGAAAAAAGATAGCTCCATTGATCTGGGTAATTTGCCAAAAAGACTTTCCAGTAAAGTGTGGGCAGGGTTCTGAACCAGTACCCTAAGAGTAGGGTGGGGAGCAGTTAGCACCACAAGACCTGCAGGGCTGGTGGGAGGATGTGGTTTGTGAAGCTGGGGACTGACAGTCTTGTGCAGAGAGGACCTTCTGATGGGGCTGTGGCTGTGGGTGGGGGAGGCAGCCTGCAGGGGGCTGAGCAGGGGGCAAACCCTGGGAATAAAAACTCTAACACTTCTCTCCTCTCCCCTTTGGGTCTGCCATTCCTCCCATGGCAGCTGCCAACCTGCTGCCAGAGGGCAAAGGAGTCGGTGGAGACAGTTCTACACTGGCACTTTCAGGACACGGAGAAGAGAGCAAGGCAATGCCTCAGCACTTCTGATGCTAAGATTGACAGGACTCCCTCCTGTGAGAAATGAAAGTGTTCACGTTGCACCTTCCAGAACAGGGCCGACAGTGAATGACTGTGTAATAATCAAAGAAACAGACTAGAAACATGGAAATTAGAAAACATCTTGCTCTGCATACTATTTTCACAATAGTTTAAGAAAGTTATGTCTTTGAAGAATGTTGAAGCCATGGGAAAATTCTTTGGGTCTGATATTGAGAGCAAAGTGCGGAGTTCTATATTAGGTCGGATTTCAAGTTTATGCAAATAAACCACACTTGTACTGAATTAAGGAAAATGAGAAAATGCAAACTATCTTCCGTGGCTGTTTCTGAGTAAAGGATTATGTGTGACTTTAAAACTTTCTTCCTACTTTTCCTGCACTTTATCAATTTTCTATGATACCCATGCTTTGCTTTTGAGCAAAATAAGGAAAAGAAGAAAAATTAAAAACAAACATCAGTTCCATCTGATGGCCCTTCAAGTGTAACACCAAGCTTGCATCCTCAGTGCTAACCCACTCTAATCTGAGGAAACCCAGGAGCCAGGAGCATCCAGGCACCCACGGGCTGCACAGGGAAGAATGGCCCACTGGGGCCTGAGCTGCCAAGCTGTCTGTGAGCTGCCATGTTAGTTCCCTTGCCTCGCTGCCTCCTCAGGCCTTGAAGTCCAAGGCCTGCTTGCCACTGTCTGCATTCCTGCCTCTCAGGTCCCTGACTGCTGCTTCACCTTGACTCCTCAGGCTGCCAGCCTCCCTGGTGCCAGCAGCGTAACATGGGGGGTTTCTCTCACCTGGCTAATGGCTATAGTGTTCCATTCTTCAGGACCCAAACCCTGCTGTGGAGCCTTCCTGGACATCCTTAGGCCAGGATGTGTGGCTCTCCTGAGCTCTCCACGCCCTGGTGCCTAACTGTCCCTGCCTTAACTCCCCCTTTTCAGAATATTTCTAGATTTTCCCCCCTCTTTTCATTAGTACATGTTTGCAGTACAGTGTTTATATTCCTTGTGTGTGGAGAACTAGTACACATACACAGTATATCTTAATTCCTTCTTTTCATTTCCTTTCCCTTCCCTCCCTCTTCTCTCCATCCATCTCTTGATTTTCTTCACTTTTTTGATACATGTCTGCAATACATCACATTTACATTCCTGGTGGGGAACTGGTACAGGTCCATTACACATCTTAATTCCATTTTTCATCCCCTTCCTTCCCCTCCTTCACTCTCTTCCCATGTCTTAATCCCTTCTTTTAGAAAGAGCTACCACTCTATTCCCTATTCTCTCTCTCTCTCTCTCTCTCTCTCTCTCTCTCTCTCTCTCTCTCTGTATGTGTGTGTGGTACTGGGGATCAAACTCAGGACATTTGCATGCCAGTCAGGTGCTTATGCCACTGAGCTGTCTTCCCTGCCCTGCCTATCTTTTAATTGCTCTTTATTTATACTTTGAATTTCTCATGTAGAGATGTTATGTGCTGTTTAAGCATATGTATCTTATCCATTTCACTTAGCATTACTGTCTCAAGGTGCATCCATTTCTCTACAAATGACTCTAGTTTGCCTTGCTTTACAATACAGTAGTGCTCCATTGTGTGTACATTTGCTTTGTCCATTCATCTGAGGATGGATGTGTAGGCCACTTTCAAGATTTAGCTGTTATGAGTTGTGCTGGTGATAACATAGCTCTGCATGTCTCCCTGTACTATGATATCGTTGGTCAGATCAAATTGAATTAACCCCAAGATTCTACCTTACCTTGAAGAAACAATGTCCTTCAACTACAACTCAAATCATAATAAATGCTAGAGAGGCAGGGGTTCTTCTACGTTGTTGGTGAGAACATAAACTAGCATAACCACTTTGGAAAGCAATATGGAAATTCCTCCAAAAATGGAAACTACTCCAGAAATTCCACTTGAGCCAGCTATTCTCCTCCAGGTATCTTCCTGAAAGAGTTAAAGACATTGCATAGTTCTTGTTAGGTGGTGTTGCTTGTATTGTTTAAAGCATTTCCTTTCTTCACTGGACTAGAGCTGCAAGCTAAATCTCCTTGGGCTGGAGCGGCCTGCAGGTGCCCCTTAAAGATGATCCAACTGTTACTAGCATCCACACACTGTCAGTGTCCTGCATGCATCCTGGTCCATGGCCTCCTTCACAGTTGGCAGCGGCCCTGGGCCTAGCTCCTGAGTGGCAGCGGTTAGAGGGAGCAGGGTAGAGGCTGTTCTGGGTAGGTGAGGATGGTTTGCTATTTGCTACACTCTTCCCTATTGTGATTTTTTTAAAAAAAATATTTTTATTAGTCCATATTGTCAGGACATGAAGCCTATGTTCATCTTAGGGAGCGGGTATAGGTGCTGTGAGCCCACCGGAAGTCTTCTAAAGCCCCCTTCCCCTTCCCGCTTGCCTTCCTTTCTCCCTTCATCTCTAAGTGCCCTTTTTATTCTTCTTTCATGTCTCCTTCCCCTTCTTCTCCTCCTCCTCATTATTTTTATTTTTAGTTCATGTTTATGACATAAAATGTTTACATTCATTGTGGGTATTTGCCACATGTAAGTCATGCACTGTGAATCTTTTTACTTCCCTGTCCCCTCCTCCATTCCCTCACCTTCATTCTTTGGGACCCCTTCCCATTTGCAAAAGATCTACCTTCTTTTTTAAATCAATCTTTTATTTTGCCCTTTAATTATACTTTGCCTTATTCAAATGAGACATGCCATATGGTATTTAAGCTTATGTGCATGATTTATTTCACTTAACATTATCTTTTCCAGGTGCGCTCATTTTTCCACAAATGCCTTAAGTTAACCCTTCTTTATAGCCAAATAGTATTCCCTATCATCTCATGCCAAGATAGTTTCACTTACTTGCCAGCTCCTGGGACATAGAGGTCTTTGTGAGCAGCAGTTTTATTTCCTTTTGCAACCTAGCTGTGTTGGTCATCTTCCTGTTGCTGAGACAAAATACCTGACACCCACAACTGTTATGGTTTGTGTCTAGTTGTCCCCCAAAGCCTCATGAACTCATTGGGGGCAGGCTTATAGAGTTTGTGATGAATTCATGATCCAAAGCTGGGATTATAGGTGTGAGTGCTACTCCCGCCCTTGGGCAGACAGCCTGAATACAATAGAGGGAAGGGAGAGAGGCTTGGCAGCTTTCGCAGCTGCTGTTCTCCCTTTGCTCTGTGCTGTTTGCGGCCACCACGAACATCTGCCCTCTGCCATGTGCCAGTCTGCCTTGGAGCCAGCTGAGTATGGACTGAAACCTCCACTAACTGTGCCCTAAATAAACCTTTCCTTCCTTCATTTGGGGTGTTGGGTATTTTGTCCTAGCAATGACAGCTAAGTAACCAGGACAACAACTTATAGGCAGGAAGGTTTATTTCGGCTCATGGTTGCAGATGCTGCGGTCTACGGTTAGCGCTCTCTGAAGCATAAACACCATGGCAGACAGGCACGGCAGCAAACACTGCTTCATGTTGTGGCAGCTGACGTGGAACGTGGAAGCGTCCAAAAGAAAATGGACCGAGACCCTGAGGCCGTGGTCCTGCGATGACCCAGACGTGCCCAAGTTGTGCTGTACTGATCCCCTGGGCGTCTCTCAGCTAATCAAGCTTACGATCAAGGTGAGTCATTATAAAAACCATCCAAGACCTGACTATTATAAAAATGGCTCTTTGTCTAGCTCCCAGTTCTCAGAGCCAACAGCTGGATCTGGGCTCCTCTGAATGGCCCTGCTGTTCTGCTGGTGTCACCTGGCTTCCCTTAGGTGCCCGAGGTGCTAGCTGTTGGCTAGGGGCTTGGTAGCATGGTTCTTATCCTTCCACAGCTGGCCTGGGTTTCTTCTTGTGTGTGACAGTTTATTACGGTGTCAACTTGAGTAAGAAATCGCTAGCTGATTGGCTTAGCCCAGTTCTGGGTGTGTCAGGATAACTGATTGACTGAAGACAGAAGACCAGGCCTGGGTGTGGGTGGTGCCAACCCATAGGCTTGCAGCCTGAAGAGAATAAACAAGGAGACAAGGAGGAAGTTTCACTTCTGTTTCTTTTGAGGAGCTCTGGTCTTTACTGTCCTCTTGCACAGTGATCCCCAGGCTTCCACCACAGACCTTTAGGCTTCCAGCACAGACTTTTGGCTCCCTGATATGGATACGCACAGATTCTGCAATGAACTCCAGCTTTTGACTGCTGACAGATTCCTGGGACCTCCAGCATCCCAGCCCAGCTGCTAGCTTGCTCTTCTGCCCTCAGATGGTAGCAGCAACATGGAAGATTGAAGAACCCCGGGTGCCCACCAGTTCTTTTGCCTCCCGCCATACCTGGTTCTGCAGGCGGCCATTATAAGCCTACCTTGTAAATCCTTATATATATCTTATATCAAATCTGTTCCTCTAGGGAACACTGACTGATACAGCGTGGCAGTGGGGTCAGGGCTCCCAAAGTAGCAAGACAGCAGGTCTCAGTGCCCAAGTGAGATCCGTGTTTCCAGACACCTGCTTCTGAGTCCTGTGTGCTGACTGACATTCTCTGGCCAAAGCAAGCTGTGGGGAGCTGCAGAGTCAAGGGGCTGAGGAATAAATCCTGTTCTGTGATGGGAGGATCCACCAAGTAACAGTGTGAAGATGAGAACAACTTGTGATTATTTTGCAATCTATAAGTAGGCAGGGACCTTATTTCATTCATCAGAGTGACTGTTGGCTAAAGACAAGGCCTGACCCACAGGAGATAATCAGTAGCTGTTTGCTTAATTAAATGTAAATGAATGCAAATGAACCCATCTACCTCTGGCTTTAAAAATCTCTTCTCATGCAAACCTTCCTTAGCTCATCTTGCCTCTTCAAAAGCCCTTGGTGCTGAGTGGAAGCAGGATTACACTTCTCAGGACCTGAGAGGAAAGGCCCTGGCTAGGGCACACTGTGGGTGAAGGCAGCATCCCAGGCTGGGTTGTCTGGAGGGAGATGCTATTGGGTCTGTGGTCACTCTTAGAGAAGCCAGTGGAGCCACAGTTGAAATGCTAGTTCTCTGGACTGGTCCCCTATGATTTTGAAATTGTGGTGAGAAGCCCCTGACATGTCCAAAGGTGATCTTTGATCTGGGTGGGCAAATCCCAGAATCCTCTATCTAATAGGGCTGGGCCTATGGTGGCAGGCCTTCACTCTGCCATGGCCCATGGCCACACCTCAGGCCACAGTCACCCGGAGGCAGAGCTGGAGACAGAGGGATGGGTGATGACAAAGTGGCTCCAGGCTGGTGATGTGGAGTCAGCCAGCTTTGGAGTCCTGAGCCAGTAAGTAGGAGATGCAAGTCCCCGTCCTGGCCCAGGCGCTCTTACTCTTGTGCCCTCAGACTCTAGCAGCAGCACGAGAGAGTGGGCTGGAAGGAGACCTCCGAGTGCCCTACGAGGCTGAGATTTCAAGAGCTTTTCTACATACGTGTGTGCTGCTGCCAGGTTCAGGACACTGCCAAGCAATGGAACTCTGTTCACAGACCTTGGGTGAGAGTCTGTACTTTCCTGTGGGCCTTCTCACCCACTCCCATGCCTGTTCCTCACTTCGTTTATTTTCTTTCTCCAAATTTTTATTAGTACATGTTTGCCGTACATAATGATTAGATGTATCATGGGGAGTTGTCATGTGTACAAACACATTTTAATTCATTTTCTGTCCCCTCCTTCCATCTCTTTGAATCCACTCAAATGCCACCTACTCAGGATGCTTACCCTCAGCATTCGGTTCCGTCTGTAATCCATGCCCCTCACTCCAGTTTCTCTCACCCTGCCCTTCGTTTTCATCTTTGGCATCATGCTTGTGATCTAGTACATACTATCATTTACACATGGATGATGTTTTTTGGTTTATTGTGTCCCTCCCCTCACACACGTGTGCTATGGCTCAGGCATTTTCTTCATTTGCTGATACATGTGTGTCAGTGCCTGGAGTAGTGCCGGGCATACCAGTAAATACAGCAAATGTGTTGAATGAATCAGTCCGTCTCTGTGCTGGCAACTCCCCATTCCACATCTGCAGCTCATTTCTGGAGCTGGGGTACCACGCCTATACTAGGAACTGTCTGTTTGGCTCCTCCAAGGCTCAAGCCAGGATCCTCTTTTATTCTCATTATCTTCCTTCTGGTAGTCACCATCATTCCCATTGTCTGGGGGCAAAAGCCAAGGCCCAGGGCGAGATGGGTGCTTGTGCATGGTCCTGTAGTGTCTTTAATAGCTCCACCTCTGAAGGAGGTCTGTTCTAGGGTGATGAAGGCATTCGTGACCTCCTGCCTGATCCGCTGCTCCCCTATAGCTCAGGGTAAGGAAACACAGATGCTGGAAGCCAGAGCCGACCAGGTAGGCCAGCTCCAGCAACATTGTTTTCTAGAAATTAATGCTGTCTGTCTTTGTCTGCCTGGCATTTCTTCTCACCTTCTGTGAAAGACACTTCCTCTCCCAGTGGGGAGATTGGTCCCTTCCCACTCCCCAGGGCAGCAGTCGCCAGCAAGACTACTCTGTCTCCTCTCCTCACAAGGTTCTTTATAATACCCCACCTACCTCTTAAATGCAGCAGTTGGCTTGGAGGTGGGTACAGGAACCAAGCTGCTCCATAGACTGAATCCTTCTGGTGTAATACTTAAACACTAGGAAAGAACATCTGTGCTACCAAACTGGGATAAAGCAAGAATGGAGTTGTCTGGGTCCTCCCTTCCCAGCCCTCTGCTGCCCCCCATGTCACCAAGGACAGCTGCTTAAAGAAGGACCCCCCTTTCCCAGGACAGAAAATAAAGACATAAGACAACATAAAGAGAGGGAAAATAAGAGGGGGTGCTTGTATACAACAGAGCTAACCTTGGAGAACTTGATGCTAGTGGTACTTGTGGAGTTTCTAATAAAGCAAGTCAATAATTCTCTCTTAGGGTTAACCAATTTAAATTGAGTTATTGTCAGTTATGACTAAGAGTGCCATATGGCATGCCCAAGGCAGCTTGGCAGAAAATCAACCAAGGAAACTCAACCCAGAAACCCAACTGAATGGAACTAAACCAGCACAATTCAACCCAGTAGACTCTAGCCCAAACATAGCCACAGGAATAAGACCCAGTAGGTGGCCTGTCTTGGATCCTGTTGATGAATCAAGGAAGCAGTGAAGGAGCCCTGGATGGTGATCAGAGGTCTGGTCTGCAGGCTTGGACCTGGCTGATCAAAGGCCTGGAGGGGTGGCTGTGTGTGTGTAGGCCAACTTTCCAGCTGCCACATGGTTACCACACATCTGGCCTGAAAGCATCCTGAAAGAAGATGAACAGTGAGTTCCTCAGCACCTGTGGCAATGACCCTGGGGTCTTACTCTTCATTCTAATGCTCCCTGCTTCTCTCTTGGAGGGGAGTGTCTACTCCACACCCACATGGAGAAGACTTGAGAAAGTCCAGGCTAGATTCTGCAGGATAAGGTCTATAGCTCCATGCATGGAGCATTTGGGGTCTAGACTCCAACATTTCTTAACTAAATGATCTGGAGACACTGTTGCCCTTCAGGAAACTTCAGTTCTGTCATACATAAAATGCTAGCTAATAGTCATAACTTCTTCTTAGTTCTATAAGGAATGACTGAAATAATGCCTATAAGGTGCTCTGACACATAGAAAGTACTCAGCAAATGTTTTGTATTGTAGTAATGATCGACATTTACCAAGAATTTGGCATTTCCTAAAAGGGCTTGCACCTCTATAATTTTAGAATTTTAACCTTAGCCATGAAAGAAAGAACTTCATCTGAAATTTTGATAATGAGATTTAGAGACACAAAGGAATTCATCCAGGGTCACAAAAGTGGTTAGTGGCACGGTGCAGAGCCCCAAACCAGAGCATGTGTCACACCAGCACAGCTGTAACCAACATTTGGCTATCCCAGATACATCTATCAAAACAAAGTCATTGCCAAATCAATAAGTTTTTAGTAAAGATCTTAAGACCCAGGTGCCCACCCTTGCACCAGGTAGGAGACAAGAGAAGGGGATAGTGAAAGCTGTCCCTGGCGGTGAGCCTTACTTGGGGACTTCTCCTTACCCTTCAAAGCTCAGCAGGGCCTCACTGCTGGGTGTCTTCGGCTAAGGAGAGAAAGGAAAGAAGCTAAGTCTTGTCAAACACCTACTACATGGAAAGCATTTACTGTTTTTTAAACTTAGTTCTCAAGTGACATTTTGGCAGAGTCCCCATTTTGCTGTTGAAAAACCTCAGAGTGTATGAATCTGCCCAAGATCACAGCTAGAATGTGGTTGTCCTGGGACCCACACCCAGGTCTGTGGATGTCAACTCTTGCTCTCTGTTATGCCTATGTCAGTGGTAGCCGGGGACACCCCTGATGGTTACACCCTGCCTGGTGCCCTGAGGGTGTTTGTTGTTTTTCACTTGCTATCCCTTTGGGCTTAACCTTCTTAAAGGTAAGAACTATGCTACCATCACTTCAACTGCCTGGTGCAAGAGGGAGCAGAAGAGAGCTTTGGTTGAAGAATTAGTGTGAGAATGTGGGCAAGGAGATTTGGTTGTGGTATAAGGTTTGGGTTTTTAAAGATTATTCTTTATTGTATGTGTTTATGAGTTACATGGTTACAGTTTGATACATGTATCTAATGTGTAATGATTGAATCAAGGTCCTTCAACATAAAAATTGTGATTAATATGTGATGGTTGTCTATACTCGTGAGATACACTGTGACAGCTCAGCTGGGTATCTGGCATGTATTAATCAAATTATGGTAATCATCTCATTATTATTATTTTGCATTTGATGCCTTTGGGCTCCTTCTAGTTGTTCATAAAATATAGAGCAAGTTACTGTAAATACAGTCATCACTCTAGGTGGTGCGCTGCAGAACCAGGACTTATTACTCCTAGCTACCTATTTTGGAACTGTGCTTTGGTATACCTGCTATCCAACATCTTCTACCCACCTTCCTAGAGCCTAGTCATCACTAGCCTATGGTCAGAGAAGCTTTTTCTAGCATGCACACAGGAGAAAGAACATGCAGTACTTATCTTCCTTGACATCCTGTTGTTTGCAACAAAGCAAATGAAACTGGAGGGTGGTGAGTTAAGTTAAAGAAGGTTTGTGTTTTAAAAACCAAAGGAGATTTCCTGGAAGAAGGAGACCATTGGAGTATGGGAAGAAGACTGAATTCTTCTTTCTTTATACTTTTATTCAGATATAATATATGATAGAAAAGTGTACAACGCAGATGCACGGCTCAGTGCGTATCCTAGCATCCGGGTACTGGCTCCCAGTCAGCCTCCTTTGTGCCTCTTCTACTGCCTGGCCTGTGCCTTTGCCTTCATTGTCACCGCTATCTTGACTTTTAATACCATACATTTATTTTGCCATTTCAAAACTCTGTGTAAATAGAATCATATGATATCTGTGTTTCTTGCCTTGCTGCTTTTACTAAGTACTGTGGGACTCACATGTTGTCTTAGTTACTTTTCTCGTTGCTGAAACAAAGTGGTCAACCTCCCAAGTTAAAAGAGGAAAGGTTTACTTGCCTTGCACTTTGTAGGAGTTTTAGCTCATAGTTGGCTGGCTCCAGGGCAGGGTGGCATGGCAGAGGAGAAGCAGTCCATGGGGAAGCAAGGCAGGCGGAAGACAGCAATCAAGTGAGCCACAAGCAACAAGCCACCGCTAGGTCTCCTGCATCTTAGCCAGGCTGCTCACCTTCAGGGCAGGGAGCCCTTGCACCCTTGATGGCAGCATCCACTGTGAATCAGTCTCAGCCTCACATCCTCGAGCCCAGCAGCACACACTGCAGATCCAGCCACTTTCTAGAAGCCCCACTTATTGATTGCCTGAAGCTTTTGGGGGACATCTATCTACAAGCTATGACACATTTATCAATGGTTTGAAGGTATAAACTCACTAGCTTATTATTTTCATTTCTGTATCATGTGTCATAATGTGTCATATACTATGACTTACTTTTCCATTCTATTGTTGAACATTTAAATTATTGTTGATTTTCTTTAAATTTTATGTATTTTGTACAGGGTCTTGCTACACAGCTCAGACTCAGTGATCCTCCTGTCTCAGGCTCCCCAGCACTGGGATTACAGGTGTGTGCCACCACGCCTGGTTTTGGTGGCTGGCTCAGTGTGGGGCCGGCATGGCATGTGGTACCAGGAATCAAACCGGGTCATGCTTGCCAGGCAGGAGTTTGGATTGTCGAGCTATCTCCCCAGCCTTCAAGCTTTTTAAAAATTATATGTGTTGCAGATACCTTTTTCCACTGTGTTGCTTGACTTTTTTTTAATCTGTTAATGAATCTCATAATGAATAAATGTTCTTGATTTTAATGCACTCCAATTTATAAAACTTTCCTTTTATGAGTAGTACTTTTGTGTCCCTTTTAAGAAATCTTTGCCTACTCCTAACTCATGGGATTATTCTCCTATGTTATCTTTATTATTTCCTATTAAATTTATAATTTATTTTGAAATGGTTTGGTTTGCTATGTGGAAACAGTTCATTTTAATTCCCCACACTATAAACACTTGATTGGGTAGCATTTGTGCGAAGTTTTTTCTTCCTCTAGTGCTCTGTGGTGCCGTCTTTACCTTGAATTAGGCATCTACATAGACGCCTTTTAGGAACTCTGGTCCATTGATATATTGCCTCTTTTCATGTAAATAGTAAAGTAGTAGCTATTATAGCTTTCTGTGACTTTATAGTAAGTTTTTATACCTACTAAAGTTCTGATCTTATTTCCCATGTATGTTTTAGATATGTGCTCCTTTTAGCTTGTCAATTTTCATACAGTAGCTGTTGGGACTTTTCTTAGAATTGCATTGAATCTATAGATAAAGATAGATAAATGCAGTAAATGTGCTGAAGATAGATAAGTAGATAAATGTAATAGACTAATTAGATGTAATTTCTCCATGAAGTTGAGTTTTTCAATCCACAAATCTGGAATCTCCCTTCACTTATTTAGACTTTACCTACTTTCCTTCAACAATGTTTTGTAATTTTTGATGTCAAGATTGTATATACCTTTAATTAGATTTATTCCTGCATATTTAAAATGTTTTAGTACTATGATACCATTATCTTTAATGTATTCTATAAAGATATGTAGAAGTAATATTGAATTTTAGATTATTGATCTTTTGCCTACCAGCCTTGTGACACTGTACCTTGAGGCCTGCCTGGTCTGATATTAATACACATATATAGTTGCTGATTTTCTTTAAATTTTACGTATTAATACACCTATATATAGTTTGTATATTAATACACATATATAGTTTGGTCTGATATTAATACACATATATAGTTTGCACTTTACATCTTTTTTCTATCCTTCTATTTTCCATATTTCTATATTGTTATCTATTTGTTATAAGCAGTATGTAGTTGATTTTATTTTACACTTTTTTTTTTTTTTGGTACCGAGGGTGGAACTCTGGATCTTGTGCTTGCCAGGCAGGCGCTTATGCCACTGAGCTACATCCCCAACCTGTTGATTTCTTTTAAATATAGGATGACAATCTTTGTCTTTTCTTGGAAGCCTTTAGGTCATTAATATTGCCACGTACTCGCTGGGTATGAATCTACACCCTACCATTTACTTTCTCTGTGTTAGGTCTGTGGTCTTATGTTCCTTTTATTCTCCTGCTTTCTTTTGTACTTTTGATATTTTTATTATTTAATTGATCTCCTCTATTACCTCTGATATATTGATATATTTATTGTTTTGGGGGGCAGGGTCTCACTGTGCAGTTCAGCTGTTCTTAAACTCACTAGGTATCCCAGGCTGGCCTCGAACTCACAGTGTTCAGCCTCCTGAGTGCTGCGATTACAGGTGTGTGCCACCTCATCTGCCTGGTTATTTTCTTTTGCTTTTCTCTTAGTTACTTATCTAGAAATTAAGAAATACATCTTTTACTTATCAAACATTATGTACTGCATAAATTTTACTTTTTCTGAAAGTGCAAACATGTTATAACACTTGACATTTATCTTTCCAAATCTAATAATACTGCTTTCATTTGTAAAGTTATGTTTCTGACCCACATAAGACATTACTATTATTATTTTTACCATTAATATTCCTTTATATTTACCCAGATACCCTTTTTCTTGTTTTTCATTTCTTTCAGACTCTCCACATTTACCTGGGATCATTTTTACTTCCAGAACTTCCCTAATTTTTTTTTAAAAATACTTTTTATAGTTTAGATTTGCTGGTTATTTAACCAAAGTTGTACAAAATGTTTTGCCTTCATTTTTGAAGAATATTTCCCTAGGAATAGAATTTTAGATTAAATTTTATTCTTTCAAGTGTTAAATTTTATTCTATTGTCTTACGGTTTATACTGTTTTATTGAAATGTAAATTATCAGTATATCTGTTATTTTTTGAGGGCAGTCTGTCTTTTTTTCTTTTTTCAGACAGGGTCTTGCTATGCTGTTCAGGCTGGTCTCGAGCTCACTTTGCAGCACAGGCTGGTCTCGAACTTGCTACAGTCCTCCTGCCTCAGGCTCAGCGCTGCAATTACAGGCCTGCCCCACCATGCCCTGCTAGGCCAATCTGTCTGTCTGTCTTTCTTTCTCTCTCTCTCTCTCTCTCTCTCTCTCTCTCTCTCTCTCTCTCTTTCTTTCTTTCTTTCTTTCTTTCTTTCTTTCTTTCTTTTTGCAGTACTGGGAATTGAACTCAAGACATTGTGCTTGCCAGGCAAGTGCTTATTCTCCTGAACTATCTCCCCGGCCCAGGCCAATCTGTCTTTAAAAAATATTTTGATTGTCTTAAGCATTTTTTTTTGTCATTGATCTTTAGTAGTTCAATTGTAGTAAAATGTGTCTTGCTTTGAGTAAATTATACTTCAGTTTTGCGAAGTTTATTGACTCTGTGGTTTAATGTCTTTAAAAATGTCTAAAAATTCTAGCAATTCATCTATTACCGCTTTACATATTGCTTCTGTTCTATTCATTTTCTCTATCCAAGATTTTAATTATAGATAGGTATGTCTCAAGTCTGTCTTATATTATTTTTTGTACTTTGCATCTCTTTTCTCTGTGTGTGTTATTTTGGCTATTTCTTTCTAACATATCTAACTCAATAATTCTGTCCTCAACTGCATCTAATTGGCCATTGATCTGGTAAATTCCTAATCTCAGAAATTTTAATTTTCAGTATGAAGCTTTAAAGTAAGTCTTTTATTGTTTTATTTTCTTTCTTTCTTTTTTAAAAAAAGGTTATGAACAGAATGTATTTATTGTTTTTTTGTTTTGTTTTTTGGCAGAACAGGGGATTGAACTCAGGCCCTTGTGCTTGCCAAGCAAGCACTTATTCTGCTGAGCCATCTCCCTGGCCCCTATTATTTTATTTTCTGTGTGTAAATTCTCCAGTTATTTAATTCCTTAAACATATGAATTATGACTATTTAAAAATCTCTGCCTGGTAACTAAATTATCTGCGTCCCCCTCGGCCTGTCTGTGTTGACTCATAGGCTCCAACATTTTCCGTTCTGTTCTCAATATTGGACATGGAAAATTGTAGAGAAAATTTGAAGCCTGAGCTGATATTATCTTTGTGCAGAGAGGATTTACATTTGCTTCCTGCAGGTGGTTTTATGAATATTTTGGAACCTAGATTTCTCTCACCCAAATAGTAATTAAGATCTTTTAATATGAACCCCTAGTCCTTAGGGGTCTATTTCTTGCTCATTCTTCCTCTTAAGGTGTAGCTTATCAGTATGCCCACAAAAGCCCAGGGTGTTGCTAAGCCCTTCCTTCTGTTAGTTGCAAGATTCCAATTTTTGTCCCTGGTGTGTGGTTGAAAGCTCTAGCCAGCTTATCATCCTCTCAACTGTCTCTTTTTTTTCTTTTCTTTTCTTTTCTTTTTTTTTTTTTTTTTTGTTTTGCGGGGATTGAACTCAGGCCCTTGCGCTTGCCAGGGAAGCGCTTATTCCACTGAGCCATCTCCCTGGCCCCAAAGTGAGTTTTTTTGTTTTTTTTTCTCTTGCGGAACCGGGGATTGAACTCAGGCCCTTGCGCTTGCCAGGGAAGCGCTTATTCCACTGAGCCATCTCCCTGGCCCCAAAGTGAGTTTTTTTGTTTTTTTTTTTTCTTGCGGAACTGGGGATTGAACTCAGACCCTTGTGCTTGCCAGGGAAGCACTTATCCTACTGAGCCATCTCCCCAGCCCTCAACTGTCTCTTTTGGAATTAGCAGATACCCTTACTCAAGTAGGAAGTCGACTTATCTGAGCGTCCTGCTTCTCTCATTTTGTTCCTACAGTTCTTCACTGTCTCGTTAGCTCCCCAGTGCCTTTGAACATTTATATTTCATAGTTATTGGCATTAGTCATTTTCCCACTGCTGGAACAAAATACCAGACATCCACAATTTAAAGGAGGAGAGGTTTAGTTTGGCTCTGGGTTCAGTGGGTGCAGTCCGTGGTCAGCTAGTTCCATGGCAGAAATGGCATGGTGGAAGAGCACGGTAGAGGAAACCTGCATGTGCCACTGCAGCTGAGAATCCAGAAGAAGAGTGAGGACAAAAGGCAGCCTCTCAGGCCATGCCCTGGGGACCTGCACCTTGGGACCAGCCTTTCTCCTTAGCCACACATTCAGCTGTGAGCTCATAAGTGCATGACTCTGTGGAATCCAGTGATCCTGTCATCTCCCAAAGCCCCACCTCTGAATATGTGAGATGTTAGGTGATTTCAGATCTACACCATAATGTAATTGTTGCTAATTTTTCTAGTTGTGCTTACCAGGAAAATGTGGTCTGAATTATTTAGTCTGCCAACACTTGAAGTTGTATTGAATTGTGTGTAAGAACAACAATAAAATTGATGACCACAGTGTTGTGCTGATAAATATTTAAAGCTATCTCTAAAAATGTGTGTAACCATGTATATGTTTCTTTAAATTTCCTGACATAAAATGGGCAGTATACAATTAAAAAAGATGTGTATATATATATGGTATATTTATTTTATTGTTAATTCCATGTAACCAACTAATTTTTT
>NW_004524683.1:6228493-6232706 GCF_000260255.1 Octodon degus | reverse complement strand
TGGGTTGCCTCTTCACTTTGTTTAACCAACTAATTTTTACAGGATGTTTCTGTCAATTTTTCTATCTATAGCCTGCTTATGGTTGCAATTGATGAATGAGCATGGTTTAGACAGACACATTCATTCATATTTTTGTTTACAAAAGCAAGCTGAAAGTAAAACTACAAGGACATCACCTCAGAACTTTACTTATCCATCAATGATGTGATCAAATTCTTCATGAACTGCATAGAACTTTTTGAAGACAGAAAAGTATTTCAAGTTTTTACATAACAGATACAATATACTTCTATTTATTGATTGATTTGGTACAGTGTCCCACTACTCAGCTGGGACTTGCAGTGATCTTCCTGTCGCAACCTCCCCAGCACTGGGATTATAGTCATGTGCCTCCATGCCCTGTTTCAGTGGCCAGCTTGGCATGGGCTAGTACGACATGTGGAACCAGGAATAGAATTTGGATCCTTGTGCTTGCCAGGCAGGTGTTTAGACTGCTGAGTTATCTCCCCAGCCCCATGATATCCTTTTAAATTTAATTTTTAGTATTAGTATTTTTCTACCACTTCCTTAAATCTAATAATTAGTTATTATTAATCTAATAGTAAAATAGTTATACTGTCTAATAATTAGACAGTTAACAGCGCAATAAACTGAGCCAGATTTATAGGCCGGATCTTTAGCCTTTGTCCATTTCTGGGTGTAAACAGTCTTGTCATTGCTGATGCCAAGCTTCTAACAAGCCTTTGCTAGATAGAGTTGGGGAGGGGCTCAGAAACACGTGACTGTATAGTATTTGTACCACACAGATATTATGTATGTAAATAAAAATATGAAAAACAGCTCAGAAGACTAAGTGCCTGCCTAGGCAAGCGTAGGGACCTGGGTTCGATCCCTGCTCCCACATGCCACGCCAGTCCTGCCCCAGGCACACTGAGCTAGCCACAGAGACTGGGCATGGTGGCGTACGCCTGTAATTCCAGTGTTGGGGAAGCTGAAAGCAGGAGGCTCACTATGAATCTGAGCTATGTTGTGAGACCCTGTGCCATACACATGAAAAAAAGTGAAAGCAAAGTTAAATAATTAAGAAACAGATTTTTCAGTATCACCACCATCATTTTTAATCCAAGTTCTGTAAATGTAAGTGTATGTATTTTAATTGTTAATAACAATTCCTGAAAAGTTAACAAAGGGCTATCACAAGATGGAATAAACTAACTGTAACCAAAACACACTTGATCCCTGACAGCTAGCTCTTGTGTTGGGCACCAGGACAATTTTATACATGGATTATCTCATTCAGAACAACTGTATAAGAAAACGTGTGTGATGCCTCTTTTCACTCAGAGAACTTGAGTACTTGGGCCGAGGATACATACTTTGACTCTGTATCTGCCTATTAATTATTGATAATAATAGGAATAATCAACACTGTTATTGAGTATGAACTTTGTGCCAGAATTTACCTGTACTAATTCTTACAACCTGCTTAATTCTCTTAGTCATCACTTATGTTCTTTTCTGCCATCAGCACAGCTGAATCTTGGGGAAATTCTCCTCCTGGAGGCAGCACTCCACAAAGGACAGGGTGAGACAAGGACCCAACAGCAGCCGGTTGGTGGGGCAGGGCTGGTCTGTCTTGCAAAGATGGTTTCAGCAAGTTGGGCCTCTCTGGATGCCCAGAGGGAGTCTTGGAGGCTGTCGTGGGGTCACCCCTCCATCTGCAGGCCCTCAGAAAGGGACCAGTGGGCCCTTCTGGACAGCAGGGGAATCGCCATCTTCCCCTTCAAGTTCCTAAAGGAGGAGTGGGTAGCTGGGAGAGCGGTGAGTGTCCTCTAGAGGAGCCAAGAGTGGAAAGAGGGCAGAAGCGAGGAGGAAGTCTGGGCCGGGCAGCTGAGCCTCCTGCCCCCTTCTCACCCATTGTACGCTGAGCTATCTGCAAGTCCTGCTTACCCAGTCTTTGAAACATCTAGCACTGGCTGACTCCTGCCGACCGCAGCTAGTGCCTGAGTCCTGGCCTCTGCCATCTCTTTCTGAGACTTTGGTGAAATACTGAGGAGGCAGCTATCAAAGTCCCCCCTGGTGCAATCCCCTCAAGTCAGGGCAGCACGGCTGGCTGCCTGGGGTGACTCTGCCCGCCCTGCTGCCTCTGGCTGGCATTGCTTCCTCCCCTGCACTGCTCTGTCCTGGGTGCTGCACAGCCTCACACCCACCTCACCCCCTGCCTTTCCTGAGCATCCCGTGTAAATCATGCAGATTCCTTCTGCCGTCATCTGTCACAGTTCTCACTCCCTCCTGCCAAGCCAAACTGCACGCATTACTCTCCTCCTACTAGAAAGGCAGCTGGGTAGGGCAAGCTTCTTGTCTTTTTTGCTCTTCCTGGTATTCCCAGGACAGTAGGACCTCCAGACTCTTAGTAGAGGCTCAAGAAATAGTTCTTAAGTGGGCACATTCCTGCCCTACAGGAGGCTGGGGGGGCCAGGTGATGCAACTGGAGTCCACGTCTGTGGAGCGTGCACTGACCTGCCTCCCGGTCCCCCCAGCCCAGGTCCCAGTTTTCTATGCCTCACTGTCCCTCTGTCACTCCCATGGGCTCCTTCTCCCATCTTTGGCCTGCTGTGCTCCACATTTTTGAGACAGCCCCACTCAGTGGGGGCCCTTTGACCTGTGCTGTACCCCTACCCACTGAGTTCTGATAGGGGCAAGAGCATGACAGGCCCGGGGGTACGAAAGTCCCTAGGATTGTTCTAAATCATCACAGAACCAGCCACGCCTTTCCTGTGGAGGTCACAGGGGTTCCTCCCTGTAGACTCCCTGCGGGAACTGTGAGTGCTCCCACTCTGTTTCTCCTTCCCTGGCCTCTCCTTTCCTCTCCCTCTTGGGCCCTCCCTGTCTCTCTGGTTGTCTCTCTGCTTCTGCTCTCCTGTCAAGCTCCTTCTCGTTCTCTTCCTAACTTTCAGCTTCTCTTCCGTCCCCCTCCCCATTCTTGGGTCTTTGCAGCAGCTAGTTTCCCCCTTTTCTCCGCTTGCTCTGTTTTTTGCCTTTTTCTGTCTCTACTTTTGCTTGGAAGCTCTCCCCCTGCGCCTCTGTCTCAGTTTCTGTCTGTGTGGCGCTCTGTCCTCCTGACTACTTTTCTGAGTCTTTGCTGCTGTGTGTCTCTGCCTGCACATGGCTGCCTGTCTGCCTCTGTCTCTGTACCCCTGTATCGAGACTGGGGAGCAGAGGTAGAAGCCCAGCCTTTGGCCCCACCAGGTGTGCAGGGCTCCCTGTACTCGAGTCTGCCTGCACTGTTCTGCCCACTGGAATGCTCTAGGCCAGGAGCTGTGGAAGTGTGTTTGTCATTTTGGGTGGAAATGACCCTTTCCAGGAAGCCCCTGCCTGGCGGTCACCTGCCGATGAACCTTGCTGCACCTGAGGAAGAGTTCCTTGCTGGGAAGAGGGTTCTGCCAGGAGCAGCTTTCCAAGGAAAACACCTCCTTGACAAATCCTGTGTCAGAGGGAGGCGGTTCCACATGCCATACATTGCCAGTATGACCTCCTGCAGGGCCCCGCAGTCGCCAGATTGAGGTCTTTCCTGGGCCAGATGGGGGTCAGTACAGCTGGACTCCAGTGCAAAGAGGGGGGGTTGGGATGTGGGGCAGCAGGAGGACCCCACAGCCAGCCATGCCTAGTCGGGGAGCAGGCAGGGTGGGCCGGGCTCAGGGGTGCGGAGGGCTTTGTGGTCCATGGTGCATTCACAGCCAGTGCCTCTTCTGATGCTGAGCCCAGTGAGCTTCTTAGTGCCATTTTGGGGAGAAGGATATTAAGATTCAGAGAGGGGGCACAGCTGAACAAGCTGTGCAAATTAAACATAAACCTGAAAATGGCTGCCTCAAAACCCATCTCCTACCCCCTCCCCCATGCTGCTTACTGTTAGGGAGGAAAGGATTTCTGGGGGAGGAAGGTGCTTCCTGGCCTGAATGGCAGGCACCACAGGACTTGCTCATTTTCTCCCCAGATGTTAGAGGCTCTTGGGCCCCAGAGATGCACCATGTGGATTTTCTACCTTCAAGCAGCTCACAGTCTGTAGTGGGCACACTGGAGGCAAAAAGTGAATGGGTTTGTACTGGGGGGGCTGGTGTGAATTGTGTCTAAAGGAAAACCTGAAGCACTTGAAGACCCAGGCAATTAGGGAAACTTCCTGCAGGAAATGGTCCTGGAGCTGCCCTTGATGGAG
>NW_004524683.1:6226638-6227697 GCF_000260255.1 Octodon degus | reverse complement strand
CAGGAGGGAGGGGAGGGTGGGAGGGTATACATCCCAGGAGACCCTGAGGAGGAAGCTGGGCTCAATCCCCAGGACAAAGATATCAGGAGGAGGCTGAAGTGTGGAGGGGAGATGTGATCTCAGACTTGCATTTTAGTTCTCAAATCTATAGACAAGGTCGGTAGGGAAGGTGGTGAGGAAGATCTTGTGAAACCGTGGGCTTAGAATGCTTGAAATCTTGCACTGGTTTCTGAGCAACTGTGGGACAAGCCAGCCTCTCTGGGCTTCAGTTTCTTAATGTGTAGAAGGGGAATCATGACAGTAGCTTATTCTGTGAGCCCCTCCTGAGACTTGGCGTGATCCTGCAGAGCCTGCAGGGGACAGTGTGTAGCAGTGTGGGTGGGCCCTCAGCACACAGCGCAGGGCGCACAGCGTGGCTGGCCTCTTGCGCCAGAGCCAGCGTTCACGACTGAGTCCGCCTTCACTGAGCTGGGAGGAAAGGCTCTGTGTCAGCTGCATGGGAGGAAAGGCTCTGTGTCAGCTCAGTCTTCTCCACACAGCATGCTTCTCTTCCTTCTTCTCTGCAGAGCCTCTCACAGTGCTCCTGGGCTTAGACATTTTTTTAAAGCCCAAAAATATTTTTAAAAAAGAACATTAGAAATGATATGGAATATTTTACTAAACAAAATGATAGGAATTCAGCCATGGTTGTTACATTATTGCGTGTTGTCTTCAAATTAGTGGTTCAGATTAAAAAGTCAAGCTAAGAGTGCTTGCTGGCCCTGTTTCTTCTATCCTGCCTACCTCCTGTCCTGGAGCAATGACTACAGGGTAGGTCCCTGCTGTACTGGAGAGGTGAGTGAGGAAAAACCTGGGGGCATAGGTAAAACTTCACTTTTATCCCCAAAACCATGCAATATCACCATTCTCATCATCTCAACAGGAGAAGCTCAAGGCATAGGGGACAAGTGCCCTAGAGGAGGGGCAAGTCACCTAGGCAGAAGTCTGAACAACTGAGCAGAGTGGCCTGCAAGGGAAAGACCTCAGAGAATCTGCTCCCACTGGGGCGGGAGGACAGCA
>NW_004524683.1:6204322-6225180 GCF_000260255.1 Octodon degus | reverse complement strand
GCTCCTTTGCTGAGTTTTTTAGGAGCAGTTGGGTTGCTTTCTCCCACACAGGTTTGCTCATGTCCTCGGACATGCTCTGGTGGCTGTGGTGTCCCAGTCCTGCGAGGCTGCTGCTTTTCTCAGTCTGATATAAACACACAGCAGCTTACTGAAGTGCGTGGGCTGCCGGAGCTGCCGTGACTAGATGCCTCATGCCCAGACTCCCCACACACAGTTCTCTGCCTGTGACTCTCTGTTCCCCACTGGGCTACCTCTGAGACCCAGCTCAGACATCAGGCTTCCTCCAGCCCTGCAGGACAGCATGGATCCCCCTGGGGATGGTAGGGGGGCAGGCCTGCCTAGAAACAATGAGACCTCTAAAATCAGCATTGTTAGCATCTTTCTTGAGATGCAGTTGTGTGAGTACTCATAAAAGAAGCTCCACATTGGCTGGTAGAAATGATGCGTTGGTCAGGATGCCCTGCTGGGACTAGGGCCTGACCATAGAACCCTGAAAGAGACCCATAGAGGTGAATCCTGGATGCCCCTGGGCATCTTGTGAAGTCCATACTTGCTGTAGAGGGTTAGAAAGAGACCTGAGTGGGGAGAAGCAGACCAAGGCCTATGTGGGTCTCAGTCTTGGCTCAGACTCTCCCACCTGTGTGGCACTGTAGCCTCAGGCAGCGCCAAGCTTTGGGAGGGACTTAGACATCTTAGAGGAGGCACTTGAAGGGTAGGGCTGTGTGACGAGTGGCCCAGGAGCAGAGCCTCTGTTTACCCAGGTCAAAGGCAGTGATGGCAGCGACCGTGCCCATGCTACTCACACTGGGGCATCTTCGTCATGGGGCTACAGATACAGTGCAATATGAGTCATGGGGTTGCTAAAGTATGGGTGGCGTTAGGGAAGTGACAGTCTCTAGATCAAGGGAAATCAGTATCTGCTGTACTTTGTTTACTGCTCCGTATATAGAATTAAGCAGCAGTGATGAGCTTTTTGTTTGCAGGACAAAGTGGGCCTGGAAAATATTTAGCTCTTTGAAAGGTTATTACTGAGGGGAGAAAAGGGAAATTGAGACTCCAGAGAGCAGAGTCAGGGGACAGACATACAAGGGGGGAGATTTTTATCAAATTTATTTATTTATTTATTTATTTTTTATGAATTTAGGGCAGGGTCTACAGGGGATACCGGGTCTCACTATGTAGATCAGACTCGTAGTGATTCTCCTGTTTTCAGACTCTCAAGCACTGGGACGATAGGCACATGCCACAATGCCCAGTCTCAATCACCATCTCAGTATGCCCTGGGGGTGGGGCCAGCATGGTATTATCAAGGTTATTTTAATAATCTCAGTTATTTAAAAATGGACTCAGTTGCCTGGGTAGATAGTGAGAGCTCTGTCTCTGGAAAAACCTAGAGATGGGCCATTCTCTGGGAGGCTACTAGGCGGATTCCTGTCCTGGGAGTGGCTCAGCTAAACACCCTTTACGATCTCTCAGACACTAAGACTAGGAGACTAAGTCTTCCAGGAGAGTCTATCTTGTACTGGATACCACAGAAGTGAGAAGAGAGCCCGCCCCAGGCCTAGAGTGCTTGTCATCAGCCAGGCAGACAGACAGGACACTGCAGCTTCGACCTGGGTTGTGAGAGTCCAACGGAGCAGCGGCCATGCTCAGGGCTGCAGGAGCCAGAGCTGGGAGCTGCGGTGCCTAGTTTGCAAGTAGGTCGTGGAGGGCCCCCACTGTAGCCTCTCAGAGCAGTGCTTCCTGGTGGAATGTTTTGCAGTGCTGGAAATGTTCTAGCTGCCCTCTTCAGCATGTCAGCTTGGAATGGCTTGTGTGACTGAATTTTTAATGCAATGTAGTAGCCCCACGTAGGAAGTGCCCCATGCGTGGGGCAGCACAGATGGGCAGCATTTGCATGGTTGCAAAAAGTACAGTTGGACAGCCCTGCTGGAGCTTGGACAGGCACATCAATGACCCTGAAGGCCTTTTCTTTCTTCCCTGCTGGTGTCGATCCTGCAGAGAGGGAGGGCTTCAGACTGCACAGACGGGTTTGCTGTGGGACTTCAGATAAATCCTTTTACTTTTCTGGGCTGTATCACTAATAAAATGAGGACTCAAACAGTAAAACCTTTAAAACAATTATTTTAAAGTAAAGACCGTGGGCCTAGCCTCTGGGAATTTCTCATCTCTCCTTAGAGAAGAGGAAATCTTTACTCTATCCTCCATGTCCCTTCTTCCTCTCTGTTGACCTCGATCTTCTACCACCCAGAGCACAGCTCCCAACGACCTGAGGAACTTTTGTATTTACCGCTTAGCACTTGCAGATCGGGTCTCTGACCTTCTTTAGAAACTTCTTCTTTACGAGTTTATTTTGGCTTGTGCTGAGCATTCATAAAATTCCTAGGGAACTGGAGGTTTAAAAGTCAGGCTTGTAAAAGGAGTAGGTGGGCGGGGGTGGGAACCGGCAGAGGGGCGAGGACAGTGGCCAGCAGCGGCCAGCCCTGGGAAGTTGGAAGAGCAGGAAAGTTTTCCGCTCTCCACTGAAGACCTCACCTCCTATGAGTGTTGGTTCTTTTTGGTTATGCAAGGGGAACAGAAGTGGAAGAGAGAGAGGGTGGGGTGGGGTGGGGTGTGGAGGATGCTTGTTGACGTGGGGGTGCACATGGGACCCAAGAGGCCTTTCTGGTTGGGAGTCCTGCAGGCCGGCTTGGGTTTTTCTTGTCATTTATCTCCTCTCTGGCCAGGCCACTCCTCAGCAGGTTGGAGGCACTGGTGAATGCTCTAAGCAAGGAACATATGAAACAAATTAGGTCTCCATTACAGCCATCCAGAGGCGGGTGGTGGATGGGGCCTGCATTCACGGCAAAGCTAATTGGCAACACACAGGGACATCCAAGAAAGTATATTATTTTGCCAGACTTTGGAGTCATTGGGTTTTTTTTTTTTTTTGTTTTGTTTTGTTTTGTTTTAACTGTAGAACATTATACAGCCAGAGATAAAAAGGATGGTGAAAGTTTTAAGTCTAATAAAAGCATTTGACTGCAGAGTAAAAATAACATACACAGAGGAGTTTGATTTGGATTCGGGTTTTATTAATGTTCTTTCATTGCAAAATGTTTCCGATTAAAAAACAATTTGGAGAACGCTACATTAATAAATGGCTTGTCTTTTCAATGGGCCAGAGATTTTAAAATGATGTGGCACACACATACACACACACACACACACACACACACACTCACACACACACATATGCACGTGTGAGCTCTACCACCAGGAGGTCATTACAACAGTACGTAAAATATTCCAAACTTTACATTTTAGAGATTTTCGTATGGGTCATAGCTGGGTAGAGGAGGAAAACTCCATGGCTAGGTTTGCAGAAAAACACCTGCAGTTTATTCAGGGTTACTTGGTCCAAGGACATCATAGAATACACAGCCTAGACTCGATGTCACCAGCAGGGACCAGCAGAGGCCAGAATATACTAGGCCTCTGTTTCCCTGGTTGTATAACAAGATTATTGGTTTCATTGGCCTTTGAGGATTTGAGAATTTCTTCAGGAAATCAATAAAGACATTGATTTTCCTAAAGTGTTTCTAAGTCTTTGTTTTAGGAAATACTAACTAAATCTGAGATGAATGAATAGCAGAAAGAAACTAAGCCATAGTAGGTCCAGGAACTGGCATTTTGACCTAGGTGTTTTTAAAATATAACTAGTAGCATGACTAGCTCCAAATGAGGTTTACAAAATAACCAGCCAATATCATAACACGGGGGCCAGACACTATGAGATTTTTTTAAACCAGTCTTTGCCAAGTAACTGGTAAATTGATCAGTTTCTCAAATAATTGCCAACAAGTTATTTTTAGAATAATTGGTAATTTCTAATTCAAGTACTTGCTTAACTATATCCAACTGTTTCGTTTTCTGCCCCCTCACAACTGGAGTTTTTGCTCCAGGGAGGAAACACAATTGGCTGCTTTTTTAGATGGCTTGAGAGGTTTGGCCTGCGGGTCAATATGAGGACTACTCTTCTCTTGGGGAGACCTTGCACACATTCAGTGGCTGGGTAACCCACGAATGCTGGTCACAAACCTGGGGATAAGTACCTGCTTCCCCAAAGACCAGAAGCAAGATTTTCTTTCTGCAAGGTGGGTGTCGGAGTGAGTTGGATGTGAGTTTATGTTTTTTGCAAGTCTGGAAGCCCAATGCACCCTATTGTCCTACCCTGCTCACCACAGCTGGATTGCCCATCCAGCCTTCTGCCTTGGCCTGGTCGGCAGTACCCCAGAGAAGGGCAAAGACTGGCTCTGGGCCAACAGTTAATAGAGACACACTGAGCTGGGTGTGCAAGCACTAGCTCCTGGGGAGCATGGCAGAGGTTCCTTAGTGCCAACCTGAGAGCCAACTGTTGGGCCAGCAGAGCAGAAACAAAGGCATCAAATTCATCCTCTCTTTGCAGTGGCCGCCACCCACTCCCACTTGCCTCTCCCCACACCTGCAGCTAGGACACCATTGCAGGTGTGGGGTCGAGGACTGATTTCAGAGGAGAGCAGAGTCTGCACAACTGCAATGACCCCATAACCCCTCTCATCACTGCGTCTCCACCTCACGCATTCAATGCCTTGGCTGACTCGGCCTGGCGGTGACCATGGTCCGCAGCTCTCTTCTGTCTCTCTTCCCAGGGCCTGGATGGCCTTTGAGTAAACAGATAGCCTAGCGAGGTATGTGATCAATTAGCTTTGCTGAAAATACAATCATTTTGTTATTCCAAGCTGATGAGAAGCCCTCTCTGGCCTGCTCT
The DNA here is from genome assembly GCF_000260255.1 of Octodon degus. Lineage (NCBI taxonomy): Eukaryota > Metazoa > Chordata > Mammalia > Rodentia > Octodontidae > Octodon > Octodon degus. The sequence continues at coordinate 6,220,391 of NW_004524683.1, read as the reverse complement.
CCCAGCCTCCATATGCCAATCAGCCTGTGTCACTGATATAATTTTCCACATAAACACAACCTTTGTGCAACATCTACTCTTGTAAATAGATGTAATTCCCAAACCAAATAACGCGCTTGGAGGGGAAATGGATATTATGCATGCAAAAAGAAGAGCTGGTGATTTTTACACTTTCCAGGCAACAAAAGATTACCCCTAATTACAAATGGGGAGGGGGCCTTGGCAGGGCAGAGGGGCGGCAGTGGCTGCTGGGAGACAGGGAGGCCAGCTTCCAGGAGGATTTTCTTCATGTGCACATGTGTGAGTGCAGACCACCAGGAACCGCTAATGGGGGATTTGTCGTGTTTAAGCAATGGGGAGAACACGGCTGTTGTTGTTGATATCTTAAAGGAAATGGAGAGTTACTTAATTATAAGGCTTGGTCTCTTTTGCCAGGATAGACCCCCACTGAACCCTAAACTATACACAGACTATTGCAGAATTTCCCCCTTGTCTTTCTGCTTGGGAGTGCCCTCGGTGGGCTGTAAGCTCTTCTGAAATGCATTGGTGCGGCTCTTTCAATGTCTTGCTCATTTATGTGGATGCGTAAATTAGACCTTGAAAGCAGCGGAAGTTGCCGGGCAGCCAGGGAGTGAGATGGATGCAGAACCCACTGTGTAATCCCAGCCAAGTCCAGGCTCTCCGCATGCCACGGAAATGAAGGCCGAGACACCCCTTCCGGAGTCTTTGCCTTCCCTGTTCCCCCTGGTACAGCAGGGAGAAAGCCTTTTGGGGTCAGCCTGCCCACTGTCCCAGGCCCACAGTAGGGGTAGAGGGAGGGCTCCGAAAGGGTGAGCAGCTTGCAGGAGGAAGCTATACGGGGTTACTGGGTGGCCCAGACGGTACCAACAGGCTGGGTGTCAGTGTTTCTGAGACCCCACAGCCACCAGGTCAGACAGCTGAACTCTGGGCTTTCCTCTTATGTTTCTGGAAGGTGATAGGTTCATAGAAGAGGAACAAAGATTATTTTTGTCTTTTGCAAAGATGCTTCAATGAGCAGGTGAGTAACGGCATTATGGCTTCAGGGTATCCTTGGTGCTTCGTAGAGTACTTCTGGGTCTTTATTTTTTCTGAGTTCTAAACAGCAATAAGGAGGAAGAGAAAGAGGAAGAGCAAGTAAACATGAGGTACAGACAAGGAGCATGCAGAGGGACCTTGGGGGCTCCTGGCTTCTTTCCAGGGTTCAGCCCTGGCCTGGAAGAAGGGGTGGGTGGCCCCATCACATGTCAACTGAAAAGATTCCTCTTTTAAATCCCTTTCCCCCCCACCAAAACTGGGCCAAAGAACCCTCTTCTGAGCATCCCTCGGTGCCTGACTCACGAAGCCCATCTGAAAGTCATTAGCTGTTGGAAATGATTGTCATGGGAGCGCTTGCTTGAGAATAAGGAAGAGAGGGGGATACTTTTAAAGGACAATGATTGGGACCTAAATGGGGGCAGATGTTTAGAGAGCAGGCAGTTGAGGACCCTGCACTGTGGGGAGGTGTGGGGACCAACTCCTTCTCTGGCACTGGGCTCAGCCCTCTGTCCCCTCGCCTTTGTTTCTTCTGCAGTTCCTGGAGTCCAGGGTGGATATGCCAGCTCTCTTCAGGTAGCTCCTGAAAGCTCTTGGCTTAGAGATGCCACAAACCTGCCCCAGGGGACATTCTTCCTCACCTGTAACTTAAGTCCTATTCTTTACAGATAAAGTAATTTTGTATTTGTAATAATGAAAACATAATGTATGAGAAATGTTAGAATTATGATAACATACTACATTAAAACCACAGAACCAAGAATCTTAAAATTATAGAATCTTCAAAATATACTGTAGAATTGTATTAATATTGTAGAATTAATTTTTTTTGCATTGTAGGGTCTGAGAAAACCAGAATTTTGAGATCATACTGTTAGAATCTTTGCAAAATTAATTTATCACACAAATGGTCTAAATCTTAGTAGCCTAAGAGTTAAGAAATTTTAGAATTATAATATGAGAATTCTAGAATATTAAAATGTTAGAATTGTAGAATTATATGACTATGAGAATTTTAGAATACTGGAAATGCAGAACATTAGAAGTAGGATAAATTTATAAAAATACAATATTATGGTCTCCTACAAGCACAGAACTTGGGAATGGTGGATTATTAGACTGTCAAAGTGAGAAAATATGGAACAATAGAATCTGAAGCGTCACAAAATATTAGCATCATGGACTAGCAGAATTAGACAACCATACAATCTAGAACTAGCGTTTGTAATTATGGACTCCTTGGGTTATAAACTCTTAGTACCACGGAACATTAGACTCAGACTGTCTGTTCTTGTTAGAGAAGTACCAGACATATGTATCACAGATTTTGGAATTACAGGATTTTAGATAGAGTTAAAGAATTTCAGAAGCAAAGGGATTTGGAGGTGCTTCCACGCTGCTCCTTGCGTGCCCGAGCGCGTGCGCGCAGGCGAGTGTGCCCTCGCCGCCCTGGGCTCGGCTCTACACCGCGCAGTCTAATTCTATCATTCTAGTCCCCTAGAGCTGCCGACTTCCTCCCCTCCTGCACCCCCTTCTCTGCTCTGCCTCTCATCACACAAATGCCTTCCAGTCTTCCGGTTTTTCAAGGGACAGCTTACGTTTTGCAACTCATCCAGCCTCTTAATTCACTATGCCTGTGCCTTGCAGGTCGGGACGATTTCAATGATTAACATATTAGCGAAAAGAAGCTTTGACTCCTTTGGGAGGGGTAACAGAAGGGATGGTGCCTGTCTCCATCTGTGTGTGGCCTCTGTCCCCAAAACGGCGGCAGCGAAGGGATCCCCGTAGGAAGCCACAGGATCCATTCCTTCTTGGGAGGAGGCGGGAACCGCCGGCGTGGCTGAGATGAGGAGCTGATCTGTCTAGGTGAGAGGAGATTTGAAACTATAAACCATTTCATGCTTATTTACTTTATGATCCTCGTGGACTGGGGTTTACGCAAATTGGACAACATGTGGATTAGATAATTTGCTGGGAATTAACAACCTCTGATGGTTATCAGTCTTGGGAGTGATTAAAGCCGGTTGCTGAGAATGTTCAACAATGAGTTGATGATGTTATCCACATCCTCATCGTGTTCAGGGAGATACGGTGGATCATCAGGCAGCCGTAAATTCCCACAGGGGACAGCGCAGTGAGAGAGGGTGGTCAGACATAGCAGGAGGGAAACGCTCAGGATTCTGTTACACTGAGGAATAAACCAAAAGCAAAACAGAGCCAGCTTCAGAGGCACCCTGATACTTTATAAAACATTAACTTCTTAGGGAATTAATCTCAAAATTTTGTAAAAGAAGTAGCTTATAATAAACAGTTTAAATATGGAACCGCCTGCTTTCTAATTCAAGCATCAGAAAGACAGGGCAGTGGCTGCTCAAAGATAGGTCTGCCTCCCTCCTAAGATCTTTTCTCCAGCTCTGTTTCCCCAAAGAATCACCTTGCCTTAGGCTCACGGAAAGCATTTTAGGGTGAGAGAGTCTTGGGTCAGAAATGTGGAACCATCAGGGCGAATTTCCCACAGATAAGACACTGAAAGCAATGCCTATTGACAATTTCACATGTTTTTCTTTAAAAAGTCATCAAATATAGAAACTGCAGATCCCCATAGCAAACTGAAGGGCAGCGTTTCTACGAATATCATTTCGATGGAGCCGGGATCATTCTAAATTGGAAGTGTCCATCTGATGGGAGAGTTTATGGGGCTCCAGTCCTGAGCACAGCTTGCCTGTGTGCTGTGTGCCTTTCAGGCAGTTGGAACTCCTCTCTGGTCACTGTGGGCCCACCCACAAATAGGAAGTTGGATTAAATAACCTAAATGTGGGAGCAAAAATAATAGTAACAGGAAGAGAACAATTCAGCTTTGTTTCCTCTTTGTGAATTGAATTTCAAATTAGTTAGGCCAGTGTTTCTATTTATTTTAGAGGCAGTTCGCCAGGAACTGCAGTTTGTAAGGCTTAGGTTTTGATCTCTGATGCTAAGCAACAAAACTGTGACTCCAGAATCCTCAAAAATGGCTTCACCTATCATTTACATTTTTCAAGGTGCAGTGAGTTGTGTGAACACAAATGACAAACACCATTTCCTCTTCAGTTCTGAAAGAAATAAGGAAAGAAAAGGGGGGTAGAAATGGGCTAACAGTATTGCAAACTGGGTGTCAAGAGGCCTCACTGCCTCACAGTGAATTTCCCCATCTGTGAAATGGGAGGGGATGAAGGAAGGAAAATTTTCCATTGTCTTCCAGCTCCCAAACAGAGCCCTGATTCTGAACCTGGATGCTGGGGACACTGTGCTCCTTCCCATCTACAGGTAACAGAGGTGGCAGGGGTGGGGCTTGCGGAAATGTACGGAGGCATAAGGGCAGATCTCTCATTTGTGGATGATCCCCTTTCATTGTGAACCTAAAAGGCCAAGGAAGGTGTGAGCAGGGTGAATGAAGGGTGTGGGTGAAGGCCCTCCTTATCACAGATCCATTGAAAGTGGGTGAATCCCTCAGCAATGAAAGGAAGTGAGCTGGAGAGACAAATGAGGGGTGTAGGGGTTCAGTAGTCCCCTCACACAAATCAAGTGCAAGACTGGGGTCTCAGCTGAGTCCACATAGACATCCAGGCAGGCAAGGCTGTCTTGCAAGGGTGGGGATGACAGGTTCTGGGCCAAGTCCTTGGTCTGAAGCCCAGTTTTAAACTGGCGGCAGTAGTGTATGTCCTTTCATGATAATCAAGACAGGGTTATGCTTGAAACATTCAGGACTGGTTCTTTCTGAAAAGACCAGGTTGGCAGCACGGCTGGAACATGGGGCTGGCATGACCCCAGGCCTCAGGCTATTCTGCCAGGCCAGAATATCCAGTCAGGACAGCTCCAACCAGCCCACCTTGGCCCCACAACTGGTCAGTATAGACAAACAGTTCATTAGTTTGGTCCAACGAGGGGCCAGCTTAGATAACAACATGTCAGCCCGTTCAGTTATAGAAATGGCATGGGGAGGAATGCAACAGAAAACCAATGGCAATATCAGTTCAATTTTAAGAAATAACCTTGCAGGGGCTGGGGACATAGCTCAGTAGAATAAGTGCTTGCCTGGCAAGTACAAGGTCCTGAGTTCAATCCTTGGTACTGCAAAAAAAGAAAAAGAAAATGCAACTTCCTCAGATATGATCTAAGGAAACAACCAGTCAGTTCACAGGCAGTTGCCCAGTCTCATCCAGACAGATAACAGCATGATGCACCTGGAGGTGGGAACCTTTAGAAATGGCCCTTAATCCCCCAATACCCTGACTTCTGTGGAATCTCAGAATTGCAACACTGTTGGAACTGGCAGGGACTGGGTCTTGGAAATCACGTGATCTCACCCTTCTCTGGTCATGAGGAAGCACACTGGGAATAAGGAGCCCAATGTTCTCACCCAGTTGCCACAAGATATCAGGTCCCCTGTCTCGCTCTCTGAGCTGACTGTCCCTCTGGGGTGGAAGGTTCTTCCTTGTGTTTCTTTTTTTTTTCTTTTTTCTTTTTTGTTTTTTAAATTTTTTTTTTCAAAATGTTATTGATAAACCTTGTGTTTCACTGGACTCTCACTTGCTGCAGGACCAGGCTGGATGCTTCTCCTTGAGGCTAGTGTCCTGGAAGTGTGCAGGGCAACCAGAGCCTAGAGTGGGCCAGGGATCCTCTCTCCTTAGAGCAGCGGAGGGTCTAGATGGCAGAAGACAGCCTGGAAGGCCTCTCAGTGTTTGATGAATAAACATCAGAGTCAAGTTTCAGAGCTGTCACTCTGCAGCCTTTGGCGCAGGCCAGACCAGGTGGGCTGAGCATGTTCCTCTGGGGTGGGCAGCACACAAAGAGGCTGGTAGGGTGAGGGGCAGGACCTGCTCCAGTTTGGCCAGTTGAGTCAGCCTTTACAGGCCGTGGAACTTCACACCTTTGAAAGGCTCCAGAGTGGCCCACAGGAAAAATAAACCATTCCTCCCATCCGTGGCAGATCACCCATCCTCAGGGGCTGCTTGCCATGCACATAGAAATCCTGTAAAAGGGCGCAGTGTTTCCTTTTCCACTCCCTGAAAGGATGTGTGCTGAGCCTCCCAGGACTTCTCGGGTGTGTTAGAGGGCTTCAGCCGAAGCCAGTGAGGACTGAGGGGCAGAGGCAGCCTGTTGCCTGGGACATCCACCCAGTCTCTGAGCCCTGGCTTGCACATCTGGTGACCAGGAATGAAAACACTCGCCTTAGGGTTTGACTGGGTGTGTGTTCGGTGGTCAAGGAGGTACACGTGCATATGAATGTGCTTGGCATGTGAAGGTGCTTCATCCGTGCCTTCTTCCTTTATGGATGTGTCAGCAGGAAAGTCTGATGGCCTCAGGAGCCACGCTCCCTGCCCTGTGAAGTGGGGAGGCTCACCTGCACATGCAGAAGGGAATGAGACAAAGGCCCAGGAAGCCACACAGAAGCGTCCCCTGTCCTGATCTCTTCCCTAGGCCCCAGGTGCATCACCTTACAAATGGGGATGACAACTTGTTCTTGACCTACAGTGTCAAGAAAGCCCTGAGGACAAGTGTAATGGCACAGGCCATCCATGAGCCTCATTGAGCCACAGAACAGTCAGAGAGACTAGGCGTCAAGATGTTGTGGAAGAAAACAGAAAAGATACAAGGGTTAGAGAGTACTGGCGCTCTCATTGCGAGTCTTATCAGCCTTGGGAGGCTTCAGGAGACCAAGTTCTTGCTGCCCATAGGCATCACGGAGGGCTTCACTGAGGACCTGTTTGTCCAAAGCTGCGGACTCAGTTTTCACCCAGGGCTGTTAGGCTATAAATGCTTTAAGGAACAGACTGCTGCTGGTCCCTGTGAGGCAAGCCAGGAGACAACCCCAGGATTTTCATGCTCTCCTGCCAGAGCTTCTCAGAGCTGGGGAGAGAAGGTAAAGACAAGGACCTAGAGGGCGAGGAATGCAAGGGCAGACCACTCTGAGTACTCAGGACCAGAGCCAGCTTCTGCACGGGTAGTGAGCTCCACACTCTAGCAGCTGTCCAGTAGAGGGTGAGGACCTGTGACAAACACAAAGGAGGGAAGGCATGTGGATATCTGAGAGGCAGACTTTAGAGTCAGGCACCGTGGCCTCCCGTTCTGAATTCATAATCGACCCCTGAGTGACCTTGGATTAATCTCCTAGTCTGGCTAAAGCACCACTTTCCTCGTGTGTGTGTGTGTGTGTGTGTGTGTGTGTGTGTGTGTGTTGCCAGTAATCCTACTTCAAAGACTTGCTTTAGGGATTAAGTGAGATGATATGCATAAAGCATTTAGTTAGCCTGGTACCAGAAACTTGGGGAAGGAGAATACTCACAGCTGAGACTGTAAGATTGGACAGGCTGAAAACTGTAAGAAGTTAAGCTCTGCGGATTCTGAAATTACAGAAGATTGAATCCATTTATCTAACCAACACTTGCTTCATGTGTATCCTGTGCCAGGTACTTTCTAAGGACTTGAGAAAAAGTCACTCACGTAATCTTCATGACACCTACCCGTGAGGTAGGTACTATTATTATCCCCCACTTTTTAGCTGAAAGAACTGAGGTAAAAAAAGTCACTTCCCAGTCACACAGTTAAGGAAGTGGTGGAGCTGAGGTGGGAGTCTGCGTATGTAAGAGTCCAAGACTGTGAAATTTAAAGACTCCTCTATATTCTTAACATTCCAGAGAGTTTGGCTCTTGGGACTTTTTATTAATAATAATAAACATTCAGGATGGGACAATTCTAGAACAGAAGTCAGCAGGCTTTTTTCTGTAAAAGGCCAGGAGGTAAATATTTCAGGCATGCCAGGCCAGCAATTTCCTCCTCACAACTGTTCAGCACTGCTTCTGTAGTCAGTAACTGAACAAATGAAAGTGGCTGGGTTCCAATAAAACTTTATTTACAAAAGCAGGTGGCAGATGGATTTGGATCTTGAGCTGCAGTTTGCCGAGCCCTGTCCTCAAAACAGCACAGGAATCTCCCATCGAGGGGAGCACCTGGGTGGGGGCTCCTTTGGGAATTGATAGGATCGAGTCCCCTCATTTGGAGATGCAGAGGGTGGTGCACCAGGGCGTAGGCGCCTCCAAGTACGGCTGTCCCTTTCTGTTCTAGAGAGGCTATTGAAAAGACTCCTCTCTCCAACAGCCCAACCTCCATTACCCTTTGCTGGAAAACAATGTTAATTTCCCCTAAGCGAGAAGCAGCTGCACTTGTGAGCCCGAGCTCATTTTGTGGTATGAATATTTATGGCATGTCCCCTAATTAAGCCCAGAAATAAAAATCTATCCTGCTAACGGGGCCCATGGAAGATTGGAAGGCCATGTCAGGAACCAGCCTCTTGTGCCTGGAAAGTAGGGTTGTCAATGAAACATTTGTTTCCAGAACCACTTGGTCAGGGTCAGTGTCCATAGGAGTGGTGAGGTGGGCATTTCCCTGGAGGTCAAGCACCCTGTGTCGGGTCGTGTGCTGGGGGAAGGGCCATCTGGAACCTCCCTGGGTAGTAGTAGCTGGCTGCTTTTCTACACCGGACTGGGACAGAACAGAGGTAAGTGCAGGACGTAGTCCTAGCAACTGGGGCACTCAAGTATTTCCTAACTGGGCATCAGTGGCCACTCTAACAGGAACTTCGCAGAGAGAAAGGGCTCTAGCAAAGAACTCTATATGACACAGGGCTCTCCCAGCCTCAGTCCTCCCTTGTTAAAAGTGGGGCAGGGGCACTTAGGACCCTCAAGATCATGGAGTTGCTGCTAAGAGGTAGGAAAATAATGGAAACAGAGGATGTGAGAGAAAGCATTCTGGGATTTCCTTACTTCCAGACCCTCACTCCCTTCAGTCCCCACAGCCAAGGAAAGCTGGCTCTGCCCAGCGCAGTAACCTTGAGCATTTCCGGACACCATAAATCTTGACTTTTCCATGAGGGGTCCTATCTCCAGAGAGCTGCTTGGGCCCTCATATCCTCTTCCCCAGAGCCAATAAACCAAGCAAACACCATAAAGGTCCTCACCCCACTTGAGCTTTTCCGGCCATCAGAGTCAGACCTGGTCAAGAATCAAGGGTTTTGGAACACCAGCAAGAAAGTTTACAGAGCTACTCTCCTTTTCCTTTCTAGGAAAGGGAGGTTCTCCCTCTGCCTTCTTTTTCATGGTCCTCCCCCTTCATTTCTTCCCATCTGGAGGGAGACCCTAGCTCTCTTTCCCACCTCCTCCCGCTGAGGTAGAGGCTGGGTGAGGAGGCTGCTTTCCCAAGGCGGGCCCAGGTGCAATCACCCTGGGGCCTTGGCAAACTGCACACCTTATAAATTCAAAAGTCAACAAGATGTGAAAGCAGAGGAGACCCTCAGGCTGGAGAGGAGGAAGAGGGCTGGTGAGGGTGGACCTTGCCTGGGAGGTCACTCAACTGCAGTTTCTGCACCTCCTGCCTCCCACCCTCCCTCTGTGGAGCCTGGAGCCCCAGGACTTCCTGCTCTCTTCATCTTCACATCCTGAACTTAGATTTGATGCCAGCAACAGCCTGGAGCTGGGGAGGGGGCCTTAGAAACCTGCTCTCCCAAGTCTTCTCACTACAGATGGGGAAGGTCTTGCCCAAGGTCAGGGTCAAGGCAGGTAGTAGAGAAATAACACTGGGCTGCAGTCAAAAGGCCTGGTCTGGCATGGAGCCTTGACTCCAGATTTAGACTAGAGCCTCACCTGCTAGCCACAGATCACATGGAGATGGACCAGTCGTGACCTCTTGTGGCCCACCTCAGTGGTTTGTATGCAGGATTCCATCTTCACTGAGAAAACATACTGTGCCCTTACAAGGAAGGAAGTTTGATGCAACGGGTCCATCAGAACACTTCAGCAGAGGTACAACTTTGAGAAAAGGCACTTTACTCCTCTGGGATTGTGCTTTGTCCTCTGTAAGTAGAAATGTAAATCCTCCCCTCCCTCCACCCCACCCCAGCCAATCACCTCGGCTTCTTGGGTCAAATGAGATTATATAGAGGCTCTTTGTTAGTCAGACATGTCTCTATGTGAATACATAAGAGTTCAAGTTTTATCTATTGCTTTTGTTATTAGTTGATGTTTGTGCTTCTTTCTGGTAGCCAGAAAGTTCTGTTGTCTTCTGGAGACCTAGGATTTAGAACGAAATTCTTCTGGCCCACAGGGGCCAAGAGGAGGCCCAAGAACCCAGTCAGGACCCCCAGTCCTAGAAGACTCGAGGAGATGCTGAGTTAGATGAAGGACTCCTTTGTCCTTGCTGCAGATTGAGCCTGCTGGCTGGAGCTGGGGTACCTGCCATTAACCAGCTACCTGGTATGACCAGTGAGGGCCTGTGATCTAGGCCCTGGAAAATTCTCCCCACTCTGGCTACCACCCCAGGCCCAGCATCTTTGGGCCTCAAATTCAGTCTTAGAAGTATGGGCAGTTGTGCTGAGATTTTAATGTGCCAACTCTTGGGGGTGGAAGCCTTTGTGCTTGGGACAGCCCTAAAGCTTTTTAAAACCCCATCCAGTACCACCCATGCCCTCCACACAGCCTTCTGGCCAGGCAAGGGCTAGGGGCCTTATAGACTCTTGGATGGGGCATCACGGCCCTTTGTGCCCCAGCCCTCTGTGTCTGAGTTCCTCTGCAGATCATACCCCTTGCACCGACAACTCCCCCCCCCCCCAGTGCACACTGGCCAGGTGTGCCCTGCCTGGAGCTCTGTGTTCCCACTCTTCTGCCCAGGAACCCTCCCATCTCCCCCATGGGAAGGCTCACATTCTCACTCCACTTGGGTCTTTTCCTCAAAGGCAGTTTATTAGTAAAGCATTCTATGGCCACTGCCTATTTTGTCGCTTACTCTTTCTTCTGTATCCCTCTCTGGTTTTGGTTTTCTTTACATGATTTTCTTTATCCTTACATGAGATGCAGCACACCTTTTCTTTTTAGGTCCTTATCTCCTTCTCCCACTTGGAAGGAAGCTCCAGGAGGGCATGGATTTTGTACTGCTCTATTCACTGCTACTCACCAGCAGCTGGACTAGAGCCTGCCCCATAATACATGCACCTAAATAAGTATTAAGTGGATAAATGAAGCAGTCTCAAGTCCATCCTCTACTTCCTGCATCAAACCATGGTCATTGTCTTGCTGGACATTGAAAGCAGCCTCCTGCCAGCCCTTATGTCTCCTCCCAGGCCCTCACCATCTTCCCTAAATCTCACTCAATCTCCTTCCAGACCCCTGGCCTTCTCTTCATCTCCAGCCTCTTCTCTGCTCCTCAGCCTCCTCCTTGAACCCTCAGCCTCCTCTCTGGCCTAGAGCCATTTCCCTTTGGGAAACTCCTTACCACCCCACTCTTTTATGTCTATCTCTCATGCTCTGGTGAAAGGCAGATATAAAATGATACAGGCTGAGTAGCCCTGCTCTGAAATGTTTGGGACGAGAAATGCCTGGCACATTGCACACACTGTAAGCTGGTGTGGCTTTCATCCCTGAAGACCTGGAGGCACTGTGACGAACGAGGGGCTGTGTGGGCTTGGGGTGTAGAGGGCACCGAAAGCTGATGGAGATGGCTCCTGTGTGGTGTGAGCTCCAGAGTCCCGGGCAGACCCAGCTTGCTTGCTCCCTGATGTCGGTAGGAGAATCCTGGAACCCTGCGTGAGAGGAGTGTCTGGGATCAGATCTTAGGAGGCAGTGACTGCAGAGAGAAAGTACTCTGCTTTCTCTGCAGCAGCAGGCAGCCTCTGTGAGCTTCAGCAGCAAAACGTACGTGTTGCTGAACACTTCTAGCGGTGTAGGGCTATGGGTGGGCACTTCATGTGCAGGCTCAATCTGGGGCCTATAACCACCCCTAGAAATCAGCATTGTCCCCATTCTGTACAAAAACACAGAAAGTTTGAACACCTTTCCCAAAGCAAAGTGATACAGCAGGGATTTGAATCCAGGCTTATGTCACCCTAAATCTTTGTCTCATTCTGTCACCTACAGGCCTAGCGATCATCAAATGCTTACTGATGAGCAACCGCAGTGACCTGGAGGCTGGTGCCCTTTCGCCTCATGGCAGCGGCTCTTTCCTGGTCCCCTGCAGGCTGTGAATGGGCCCTTCACACAGCCTGGACTTGGAAGTCAAGAATTCATGGTACTTTCGAAAACACATGTTCTTTGAAGGAAGAATTTTTTGTTTTTATTTCAAACAGCCCTGCCTGGTGACGAGTGGTGAGGAGAGGTGCCCTGTTTTCCATCCTGACACCTATTTCCAGATGGGGGCAGGGAGAGCTCCAGTCTGAAATGTTATTGCAAATCCTTTCCGGGCCTTGCACTCCATTTCCAGCCCACACGCCTCAAAGCAAAGCAGGATTCCCCGTTCCGTCATGTTGCTCTTTCTGGCCTGAGCACCTTTCCAAGTGGGATGACCTAGCGTGCTTCACTGCTCTCCCTCTGGGCCCCATAAATACAGTCTCATCGTCTGATGTGGAGCTTAAATAAATAGGCTTGGTAGGCACCGATGACCATGCTCCCGATAGGCCAGCTTGCCAAGGGCAGCAAACCCGGGCGGCTCCACCTTGCCCTTCAGAGAGAGAAGATGAAACTGGTGTTTTGCAAATGCTCCTGGTTTTTGCCATCTGAGACCCATTCTGAAAAGGAGCAGGCCAGCAAAGTCATGTCATCTGACAAGGTGTGGACAGAGATGGATGACATGCTCCCTGCCAGCAAAGGCCATGTCCAGACACCCCCAGATAGCCAGCTGTCACTTTATTAACAGTGAAGCTCCTCATCTGAGTCAGTCTGGGAAAGAAAATATTTATGCTTGCTTGTCAGGAGGACCTTTGTTTTCCTTCACAGGGAGTCAGCCATGGTGCTAGTCCAGGGAGAAGGGGTGTGACATGTCTATGCGTCTGCTCCAGGCCCTACTGCAGCTCAGTGTTGCTGAAGACTCCCAAATAGTCTCAGGGCAGCTCTGGGAAGGGAGGGCTGGATGTGTGAAGCGCAGGGGAGACTGGGCCTGAGAATGCTAGCATTCTGGATTGGGCGTGAGAGGGGCTGCAGGCAGAGTGCAGTGCACGCACGTTCGACAGTCTCATCACGAGCTGTGAGACACAGCTCTGTTATTTAGAGGAGCAGCTTAGTGGTGCCCAGTGAGAACAAGATAATTCTACATGGTCAGAATATGTCGACACTGACCTGGACCTGAGCCTGTCATTTAGATTGGACATCTGTTAAAATCAATCTATATCATTACTTTTATTTTGATCTTTACTTTGAACAAAACTCAAAGGCTGATTCTTTAGCAATTTTAGGGGTGCCTGTGCACCTGCATCCTGGGAAGGCCAATTGCAGTAACTGAGTTGCAAGGGGCAAGACCTAACATGTCAGGTGGCCCTGGGGAACCGACGGTTAGTGGTGTAAGGGTGGCATGATGGCTCTCTTCAGACCCTAGTGAAGTTTCCTACTCCCTCAGCTCCAAGTACTACATCACTCATCATCCCTAGAAGATGCACACTGCAGACAGAAGACTCCAAATGCCACCTCTGTCACTTAGCAGTGGTGCATCCAATCCTGAGTTTTAATTTCCTCTTGATCAGATGGAGCCAGAAAAGTGTCTTCCCACGGGGCTATCTTGAAGGTAAAGTAAGTGAGCACGTGAAACACTCAGTGCGGTGAGTGTTGGGTAAGTGGTAACCAGCAGTAACGGGCGGAGCAGCACATGGGGCCTGGCAGTGTCTCTCTGGAGCTGCCTTGAGGGTTTTTATTTGTATGTAAATGAATGTGCACCAGTGTAATTCCTAGTTTATATCTGCCAATCTGCCCAGATGGCTATAGCAAATATTCTAAGCCAGAGATCTGTTCCTCACAGCTCTAGAAGCTGGGATATGAGGGTGCTGGATAATTTGGTCTGGGTGAAGGCCCCTTGGCTTCGCCTTTGCATATGGCAGAGACAGCCTGAGCACCCTTTTCCCTTCCTCTTCTTATAGGAACACCAATCTTAGAGTGTGTGGGGGGGCTACCCTCAAGACCTGATTAAATCTAATCACCTTCCAAAGGCCTGACCTACACATACCTTCATGATGGGAATGAAGACTTGGCAAGAATTTTAGGGGAATGCATGTATCTATAATGAAATCTCCGTGTGGTGTCTGCATGATTCATATCTGTATATGTTTGTGAACTAGTGCGTTGCATAGGTATTGTAAGTTTTAAGTTTGAAAAGAACAATGATGGGGCCAAGGAGATAGCTCAACAGTCTAAGCGCCTGCCTAGGCAAGTGCAGGGACTGGGTTCGATCCTGAGTACCCATGCTGTGCCAGCCCCACCACAGGCCACTGGCCACCAAGACTAGGCATAGTTGTGTACACCTGTAATCCCAGTGCTGGGGAGGCTGAAACAGGAGGATCATTATGAGTCTAAGCTCCGAAGTGAGACCTTGAACCAAATACATAAAATTAAAACAAAACAAAACAAACAAACAAACAATGACAGCATGGGGCTTACAAGGATTTGCAGACACCTTTGTATGTGGGCCTATGTACGTGACAGTGTAGCAAAGGTTAAAGTCATAGGCTTATACTTCATGTGTGTATCTGTGCATCACTAAGCCTGATATCATGGTTACAGGATCCTGTTACAAAGAGTCCCTGTCCCCAAGAGCACAGTTTGCCTGGGGAGGGGTCAGGGAGACTGTCCTTGATGTCACAGGGATGTTATTAGCTCATCTGCATCAGGCAAGGGATGCATTTTCACCTATTCAGATGGATCATTTGTCTCACTGATCATTTCCCAAGCTGTAGCTCAAGTGACATTTGCTTAGCAATTGGCCTGTTTGAAAAGCTGATGTGTTAGATAGAGCCCCAGCATGCAAAGGCAGAGCCATCCTTGTGAGCCTGGGTGCAGGGGCCAGGCTCCAGGGAGCGGCTTGGAAGGAAGGAGAGGAGGGCACTCAGTTGGTCAAGAATCCCACAGAAACAGGCAAACACATTATCCACTCCAACACCAGCAATTTTTCCCGCCAGGGCAGCTAATTAGCAGGCGGCTGCTTGGGCTCTGTACTTGACTTGCAGAATTAGAATGCTCAGCACTGAAGTCTGTGTTTATGCTCAGAATCCAGCATCCTTCCAGCGGAGGAGCTCTGTGAGTTCCAGAACCTAGAAAGCTCACTGCCATTCCAAGGGCCCGGCCAGGCCCTCCTCCAGAGACTCTTACCCAGTGAACGTGGCAAGTCCACCACAGCAGGTGTGCAAGCTGTGTCTACACCTTGCCACAGACATGGCCTCACATACACAGCTTTGCCCATAGCAGAGGCTTTCAATCCCAGACACACAGCTGTAAGCATACCCAGAGGGGCCCCGACCCCACTCAGCACACCTACAAGTGCCCAGACAGAATGGACACCCTCACCCCAAAGAAACACACATCAGCACATACTCACATGCACCTTATGTGCATGCAGGCTCCTGACAGTAGCACATATGTCAACACAGAGAAGCTGCTTAAATGAATCCATAGAAGGAAAACTCTCAGGAACTTGCATCAGTGAGTGAATCCCAGTCAGAATCTTATGTCAACATTAGAGATGAGCTTATGCAAGAACGACATACCAGATACTTGATATGAGATTCAGAAATTATGAGAAGCAGAACTCTCATGGAAGAGCCAGTGGGGAGCTTTTTATAAATATTTCTATTGGGCTTCTCCAGACCCTGGAAAGTCACTGAATGCAATATGTGAATTTTGAAAGGTTCCCTTGGATAATGAACACAAACCATTTGTGGGAGGTGGTACTGTGGATTGAACTCAGGGACTTCGTATTGAGTTCTATCTCCAGCTCATTTTTGTATTTTTCATTTTGAGATAGGATGTCCATCATGACGTTGCTCAGGGGATCTTCCTGACTGAGCGTCTTTGAGAGGACCGTTCTACCAGGTGGCGTGGGGTTGCAGCAGCCTTCTGCAGATGGAGCAGCCCACCTCCAGCCAGAGCTTTGGAAGAGCAGAGGCACCACCCTCCCAGGAGCACCTGGGATTACAGGTGTGCACCACCCTCCCAGGAGCACCTGGGATTACAGGTGT
>NW_004524683.1:6169819-6204222 GCF_000260255.1 Octodon degus | reverse complement strand
CACCACCCTCCCAGGAGCACCTGTGGTTACAGGTGTGTACCCCCATCCCAGGCTACAAAGCAGCTTTAGCATTAAAAATTCAATTAAATGGTTCATATCCAGTTACTAAGAGTCAGAAAATTCTGATTTGGTGAGATCTGTTAGGATTTTTCTAAACAATGACTTTGTTTTGTTATTTTGAAATCAGAATCAGTTGACACCAAGATTTTCCTGGTTGACTTCTTTGTCTTTTTTTTTTAAAAAAAAAAAAATGGATAGGAAGAGTGACAAATACAATTTGCCTGGGAAATTCTGATTCAACTACAGATGTTTCTGTCTAAGCCAGAAGAATCTCTGGTCCTATCCCTTCATGCTACAGATAGGGCAAGTGAACTGAGGCAGAGTCAGCTACTGCTTGAAGTCCTACAGCCATTTGCAGTTTCCATGCTTTGATGTATACAGAGCACATGGTGAGTGGTCAATACGTGTTAGTGGCTCCATTATTATTATTGTCATAATTGAGGTCATTGTCATTAGTAGAGCCAGGCTAAGCATCCAGACCACCTCTCCCCGTCTGCTTTGTGGACTCAGATTTCTCTTCTGATTCAGAGGACACTTCCAGGGACAGTAGGGGTACCCTCCCTGACCTCATCTTCTCTGATGGAGACTTAATTGATGTGCTCCAGTTCTTCCATTCCAGGGAAAGGGAGGGGCATCGGTAGGCAGGGTAAGAGAGGCAGCATGCAGAACTTTGAGAGGACCGTTCTGCCAGGTGGCATGGGATTGCAGCAGTCTCCTGCAGGCGACGTGGCCCACCTCTAGACCGAGCTTTGGAAGAGCAGGGACAGGACCCTGAGGTTGCAGGAAGTGGGACTGGCATGGCCCCATCTGTGTGCAGTTCCCCAGGGAGTCTCTTCAGGCCAAGGCAGCTTCCTTCTAACTGCTTCTCAGTGTGGGGTTGCTGGGTGGTCCAGGGAAAGGGTGGGGGTGGGGCATGGCAGATCTGGGTATTAGAAGGCTATGTGTGTGTGTGTGGGGGGGGTGCATGGAGCTGTGTGGGTGAGGATTGGAGAGGGCTAGTGCATACAGACAGTCTCAGGTCAGTATTGCTAAGTTTTGGGGATCATGGGTGAGCAGGAGAAAATAGTGGAAGCCAGTATCCAAGAAGTTGGGTGGGCATCAGAGACAGGGAAGGTGCAGAGGAAGGGGTGTTCCTGAGACCCCACCTCCCAGGTGGTTAGCTGGCCCGGTGCACTTCGGCCCTGCGCCCCCCCCTTTGTGTCTGGAACCCCAGAACATGTGGTCCACATCACCCCCCCAAAGGCTGCCATTTGGAACGCATTTACAAACATATGGATTGTTTTTAAGTTAATGCTTTTTAATTCACTGTTTCCCAGTTGTAGTTTTTTATTGAAAAGGCGGATTCTGCCGGTGTGTGTTCCTTCGCGGGGGTGGGAGGTGCAGCTTCATGGGGAGAGACAGAGAGACCCGATGCAGAGTCAGAGAAAGTGGCTCAGCCAGGCAGTAGGGAACGGGCAATCAGGGTGGTCAGGGTCGGAGGTAGTAAGAAGCCAGGGAGAAGGATGCACAGAAGCCTGGACAGAGACAGAAGTCGGGAAGGTGAAGGCCTGGGGCAGGAGCCGAGGGAGACCCCGGGTGGTGAGGAGAGCGCGGAGAAGCCTGGCCAGAGGAGAGCCGGCCTACAATCCCGCCTCGACAGAGATCCCTGGGGGTTTAGCCTGATTTTCTCGGCTCCACGCTCTAGTTTTGGAGGTGTAGCCCAGGCTGAGTTCGCCGCAGCGAGGGCTGGAAGGGGGAGGTGGGCAAGGACCAGGGTCCGTGAGGGCCAGCGATGGGGATCGAGAGTGAGTGAGGGGAGAGGCCCCTCCGCCCGGCAGACCAGCTGCTCTCCACTCGAGCCTGAATCTCGCTGAAGCTGTTGCGGGTGGAGTCCTTGGCCTGCTATGCAGCCCGGGGCCAGCTCCCTAACTTCTCTGAGTCCTGACTATAACACCTGTAGGGGAGAAACGCGGATGGCCTGCTAAAGCAGGGCGAAACGCCTCTAGGGGCCAGGAAAAGGACACCTCCGCCGGCTGGCGGTGGTAGCAGATTCCCCGGGCTCCTCACCCGAGTCTCCGCCTGGGGGGACTCATGTTTATGCAAACGCGGCGGATGCGAGAGAGGGGCGCTAGTGCTTACTTCCTCCGCAGCTGAGAACCATTTCACCCCCATCCCTGTCCTGTGCCCCTCCTCTCCCTCATATGCTGCCCCCGCGGACCTGTCCCTGCCTGGTCTCTACGCGCAAAGTCGCGGCAGCCCACACGCGGTGTCGCAGAGACGCTCGGGCCACGCAGACAAGCGGCGCGCGGTGCGGGCTCGGGATGTAGCCTGCAGGGCGAGGGCAGAGGAGCTCGCGCGGAGAAAGGGGTGGCGAGCTGAAAACGCGGGCTCAGTGGAGCTCAGAACCCGGGTGCAGACGGCCTTCTCCCGGTCGCTGGCCGGGAGGGCGTGGGAACCAGGGGAAGCCAGCGAGTCGCGCTGCGCCGCCTCTGCAGAGCGCGGCCAGGACCCCACGCGCGGGACGCGGGGGGGGGGGGGGCGGGCTGCGCGTCTTCGGACCAGAGGCTGGGGCCAGACCTGGGGGCCGAGGAACCCCTAATTCTTCGCACCAGGCGGGAACGGGGTGGGGTCGGCCAGAGCATTAGGTTCTTTGGTTTCTCTGGCCGGTCTGGCTTCCCGAGCTCCTCGAGTCAGCAGAATATTGGGGCGACTTCTAGCACCCCGCCCGCTGGAGCGGAGGCTTCAGGACAGGGAGGAACGAGTTAGGGGCTACCGCCCCGACCAGACCCCCCTCTGCAGGTGAGCTCCAGGCCTCCGGAAAGAGCAGTTTCCCCGAGCCTTAGGTTGCGCGTCCATAAAATGGGACCGGAGGCCACGACTGTGTCGTCCGAGGGGGACTTTACACATAGAGGCTGCGTCCAAGGAGAAAAGGTTTTATACTGATTACTAACCTGTGAACAGGGCGTTAGCGTTTGCACAGCGAGCCTGAATCAACGATCTCAATTTTGGGTTTAGGAGCCTTTGGCGGGCTGGGTCGAGTGGTGGCAGGGGCGGGAATTTTATTTCCATAATTACAGATGAAGCGCAGAGAGGTCAGATATCTCACCAGAGGTCACACAGCAAGGAGAGGCATCTGGGATTTTGGAACTGAAATCCTGAGCTCAGACCCTGCTCCTCTCTCCGCCATTCCTCCCGGACACCCTGAGCCGGTTCCTTTTTCCGCTCCGCTCTGGGCAGGAGCTGAGCCCCAGAGTGGCGGGGTGGGCAGATCCGATGCCTGGTGTCTCTACGGGCCCTTGGCGCCCTCTTGTGCACGTGGTCGGAGGCGCACCTGGTTTACGGCCTGTCTAGGCCCCCACGGTCCAGCCAGACCTGGACTGGTCATCCGACTCTGCTATCTCAGTTTGTGATTGTTCTGGAGAGCTTGGTATCCGCAGGAACGGTGACACGAAGAGGCATTCTGTATACTGTAAAGCGCGGTGCGGTCGGGGATCTTCTGGAACCCTTCCCCCACAGGCAGCGAAGACAGACTTGCAGACAGCACCCCCTTTTCTGAAGCCCTAGAGAAAAACTTGTGTATCCATAGAGGCGGAGGGCTAGGACATCCTGGGAATGCGGCCAGGGTTAGTGCGGACATGGGCAAATGAAGAGGTGGCAGGTAGGTTCCTTATTCCATAGAACTAAGACTCAAGAGGCTTGCAGGGCATGGGTCCCAAGGACACCTATGATGACAGTGAATGGGAAAGGAGAGGACCCAGAACGGTAACCCCTGACTCTCTACAAGGTGGGTAATCTCAGGTAGGAACCTGCCTTGGTGAGCCAAAACCAGGGTGGCCAGAGTGGCTTCTGAGATCTGCTGGGAAGCCAGGCACTGGCTGCCTGCATGGGGGGGGGGCGTGCAGTGTGTGCCTGGGGCCCCTAAACTTGAGGAGATCCCCAACCACCTGCATGGCTCGCTCAATACTAGATGATCCAGGAGATCAGGGCTGGGGTGGAGAACTGGCATCTCTTGCAGGTTCCCAGGTGACCCTCACCCTACTGGCCTGGGGAGCCCACTTTGAGAACTGCTGCTCTGACCCCTCAGAGATGCCCTGCTCTGCACCTCAGCTCACCAGTTGCACATTCATGGTGTCTATCTAGGTGGTGCCAGTTCTGATCGGTGTCACCAGATACTTCCTGGCCTTGCCTTCTGTCTCAGTAGGTGCCTTGTGGTTGGACCTCAAACCCCGCCCCCTGGTCCCTTCTCTCCAATGGCTCAGGGAAGAACTGGTCCATCTGCAGCAAGGGGCAGTCAGGCACACTCCTGGAGAAGGCAATCTGAACTTGAAGGAATTGTAGAGCAAATGAAGGCATGTCCTGACCAGGGGCTGAAAGGTGGGGACTGAGACAGAGTAAGGTCCTCTGAGGAATGCATGTCCACATGCCAGGGTTGGGGTTAGGGTTAGGGTGGGCCAGGAGGAAGGGAGATGTTATGAGCACTCAAAGGAATGAACTGCAGTCTGCCAGGACAGGCCCCTGTGACTGTACCATCTTTTGGGTGGTGGTTTAAGCAGGCAGCACAGGATGGCCTTGGCGGCTGCCCTTCCTGCCTTGATTTCTCCATCTGAGGAACTTGCACGTATTCGCTGTTTTCCTGACCTTCCCAAGCTGCCAGCAGGATAATATATGGAAATTGCTTTGACCTCTTGAGAAAAGAGGGTCTCCAGGAATAGAAAGTTCAGCCACTAATCCTGTCCCCCCAGATTTGCCACTAATTCCTGTTTCCGATGTCAGCCTGGCAGGTTGAGTTTAGCAAAAGAAAGAACAACTTAGAGGAATGATGGTTTTTCTAATGGCCCCGGTTGTCCAAACACACCCACACACAATACACACGCACACACAGCCTGGTCACAAGCCCACCCTCTCTCCAAGACCCCCACTCGCACACAGGCCTCCTGCCAAGCAGTCATAATTGCAGCGAATAATTACAACTAACATTTGCACAGAGCCCTGCCGTTAACTGGGCGGTTCCGCCCGGCTCTTTGCTTTAATCCCCACAATGACCACAGAGACAGGGATTATTGCTATTATTAACCAAGGCTCAGCAAGGTTAAGTGACTTGCCTAAGGTCACTCCGCCAGTAGGTGACAGAAATAGCTCCAGTTTGGATCTCCTGGCTCCAAAGCCTGTCCCTTTGGTACTGGCACATTCTCTGTCATTTCTTCTTTCATTTCTTTGCTCGCTTACTATTTACTAGGTATCAGATGCAGCAGTGACTATGGTAAGTGTTCAGTGCATTTTTGTACATTTGCACCACTCTTACAGCGAGCTGAGTGCTTTTTTCCTTTTCTCTTCTGTAAAGAAAAATAAGTGAGGCAGAGAGAATGAGATTCGAGGTGAAGCCCCCTCACCTGGTCCTCTGACCCGCAGTCACGCATGTGTGCGCCTCTGCCTGAGCACCACCTGCAGGGACTCTCCCAACCCCTCTTCTCTCAGGCAGGGGCTAGAACCGCAAGTGGCCCTCCCAAGCCTTGTGTGGCAGAGTCCCCAGCCTGTCCCTGTCACCTAGACATTTTAACTCAACAGGCTCAGAAAAATCAAGGGGAGGATTTTCTCCAAAATGCCATCGGTATCTCTGGGGACAGAGTCACATTTTCCTACTGATTACACAACACCGTAGCATTTACAATAGTCACTCCATCCATCAATATCAGTCGGAAGCAGAAAAAACCCCTCCCTCCTTTCCCACCCTGTGCTGACCCAGGCTGAGAGAGAGGCAGGACAGAGAGAAGAGATGACATGATCCTGCCCTTCACAGAGCCCAGGGGTGGAGGAGAGATGTCCTCCCTTGTGGAGGTGTTGACACCATACACCTCAGCATTACATAGATTGGGCTCTGATTCAGGTCTTGCATGTGTTAGCTGTGCAGCTGAGGGCATTTCAGTGTTTTCATTAGGAACCTCAGTTTCTTTACATACAAAATGGACACAATGACCTCTGCCTCACTGATTGTCTATGCACAAATGAGACCGTGTTCTGAGAAGTAGAGACTCAGGCTGGTGGACCCACTAGCCTGGGCTAGCTACTGTCCTCCCTTAGATTCCAAATGTAATTGTCAGGCATTTCTGCTGGATGTCTCCAAAGGGCATATGTGAAGGCAGATGGTGAAAGGGAGACACATTTTGTAGACCTACTGTTCCAGGACAGTGCTAGGCTTGCTCAGATCTGAGTCCCAGGATTTCTTTTCTTGGTCTTGAGCCAGTGGGTCAGGAAGAACAAGAATGCATGACTTGGTCCATCCAGCCCCAGGGAGCAGAGATGGGATAAGACTGCAAAGACAAGTGGGATGTGTGTGTGTGTGTGTGTGTGTGTGTGTGTTAATGGAAAGAACATGGATTGTTGAGGCTTGGGCTTCTTTCCTCTTTTACTTAGTAAATGTGTATGGTGTACCTACTATACTCTGTGCTTGGACTACCACTATGAACAAGATAGGCAAAGTTGCATACCTCATGGAAAGGGAATTTTGATCAAGAGACAGAAAATGTTTGTGTAAGCAACAGTAGCAAAAAGTGAATTCCAGTTCTTCTGTGTTTCTTTGGAAAGGCCACCTGGCCTCTCTGAACGTGACTGGTTCTCTCTGGGATGTGACAGATGGGCTTTGTGGTGCTACTCCAGGAGAATGTGCATACCCTGGAGATGTCTTGCCAACTGATAGGCCCTGTGCTCGCATGCATTGCCTTGGTGTGTGAACAGGTATGCTTGCCAGCACATATTTTCCTTGGCTCTGTGAACATAGCACCTGTGAGACTCTGCAGCACCTCCCAGATTCCACCCCATCCTCAGCTCTGCCCACTAGAAGTGGAGGGCGGGAACCATACTGCCTCTGATATCCTGAGTGGCTTTGGTTTTGCCTTCAGATAATACATTCTGCAAGTTTCTCTCCTTGGTACTCATTTCCCAAGCTTTTTGATAGAATAGATTTCATTTTAAGGAGGGCAGGGGAGAGTGAGCTGAGCCCCAGAAATGTCCTAAGCCTAGGTTTGGGTTTGACTTGAGTGACCAGAGGTGGGGTTGGCCCCAAGGTAAAGATAAAGCCGAAGGAGAGAGGGCTGAAAAGGGTGCTGTTGTCATTGGCATGTTATCTCCTGAGTCTCATCTTCCTTGTTCTGAACAGTAAGACACACTATTGCATTTACAGGGCTCCACACCAGTGCCCAGAAGTGGCTTCCCAGTGGTTCTGGGCACACATCACCCTTGCCAACCCCATCCTGCCAGCGCTGCCAACCCAGCTCAGCAGGCTCAGCTGTATACCTCCCAAGTCTCCCTAGCCTAATTCCATCCACATCAGCCAGGCCAATCGAGGCTGATGCATCCGGGCCATCCAGCCCAGCTAAGGGGGCAGATGATTAGGCTGGCTCCTTTGGCCCCTCTTCCTCTCTCCTTTTACAGTACCTGTGGGTTCCACTGGGGCCAGAAGCTGAAACTGCACTTCCCAGACTGCCCTAGAGTTAGAGGTACAGATGGGATGTGGATCTCTTCAAATACAGAGAGGAAGAGAAAGTGGAATCTATCCCAGCAATATTTGTAGGAATGACCATAGCTAACAGAGAAGAGTGTGGTGTGCCTTTCTCCCCATCACTCCACCACAGCAGTTGTGCACAGTTCCCCAGTTTAGGGTATCTCTCCAAAGAATGTCCTTGCCACAGCTTTGTTTCTGGAGGCGACGGCTGTTGGGGCCTTCATGCTGAGGTGTGCGTTCAGCTGGTGTGGACGTGCTGACGAGCATGTTTCTGGAGCCAGAGGCTGGGCCCGTGGATTCCTGATTTGGCAGATGGTCTTCTGATGGTTGTGAAAGGAGCAGCTGCCTTGGTGGTCTAGTTCTGCAGCCTAGCTTTGGGAGTTGGTCCCAAAGATGTAGCTTACAATCTGTTTCTTCAGCTTTCCAAATATTTCTGTAAGCCATTCAATACCATGAATACATTTATTTCTGCATAAACTATTGAGAGTGAATTCAGTCTCTGCTGTTAGAAGCTAGGAATTCCCAATCCACACCGTCCTCCACTCAATCTAACCCTGTCCCAAACTAATTGTGGCTTAATTAATGGTGAACTGGTCGCACTCAGCTGAACTGAAGCAGTGTGGTTCTGGGTTGTGGAAGGCCCTCCTTTGTTGCCAAAGCATAAAAGAAGAACTGGAAGGGAAGATGGTGTGCTGTTGTTTTCATGAAGAAGCTTTCCATGCTGGTTTTTCTGATATGAACTCAGCTGTTCTCATCATTGGAGGAGTCATGTCCTTGCTGTCACTGAGGATGGCTGTGGTTCTTTTCTGGGAGCTCTGGTCCTTATTTTGAGCATCACTTCCTGGCTGTGGTGCAGATCTCTTGGCTTGTGGCATAGATCCCTCGTCCCACTGGCACAGACTGTCTAGCTTCCACTGCTGAGTTTTGGGCCTTCCTGGGGCAGATCCTTGATACAGACTTGCTTGAGACATCGTTGTGGGCTCTCAGCCTCCAGCTGGACTCATGGAGGACATTGCTATGGGCTCTAGGATTGTAGCTGGACTTGTGCAAGACATTACTGTGGGATCCAGACCCACAGCTGGATTCTTGGGGTCTCTGGTGTGTGGTCAGATCTGTACTCTTCTGCATTTGACTTTTGGTGAATATTATAAAATAATCTTATAAATTATATGTCCTGTATTAAATCTATTCCATTTCAAACCCTGACCACAATGCCACTGTACCCTGAAGCCACTCAATCCATCCAGCCATGTTCAACGCAGCCTGGATCAAATCAATATAACTCAGCCCAACCCAGTGCAACCAGTCTGCTCCAGATCACATCTTTCCACATCAGCCACGTAAATAAATAACCCATTCCATTCAGCCCATGCTAACTCTCTTAATTTAAACGGGCCATTTTATTTCTCAGTCTGCATAAACCTATGTGTATTAGCATTCTTCTTGCTGGACCCAATCTGGACACCCACAACTTAAAGGAAGAGAGGTCTAATTCAGCTCACAGTTTCAGGGGATTCAGTCCATATACAATTGACTCAAATATCATGGCAGAAGGTGATGGCAGAGCAAAGAGAGACGCTTCATTGTTGGTGGCTGGAAAGCAGAGCAGATACCAAAGAGGAAGAAGCCAGGGATCACATATGGTGCCCAAAGTCAGGCCTCTGTGCTCCACCAGACACAGAAAATGTGCTTCACTAATCCACTGGGCATTTCTTAAGCCAATGGAGTTGGCTAACCTTCAGAACTAAGACTAAAGGGCCGGCGAGATAGCTCAGTCGAAGAAGCACCTGCTTAGGTAAGCTCAGGGACCAGGGTTTGATCCCCAGCACCACATGCCATGCCAGCCCCACTGAACTGGCCACCAAGACTGGGCATGGTGCTGCACACCTGTAATCCCAGCACTGGGGTGGCTGAAAACAGGAGGACCATTTCGAGTCAAAGCTGTGCTATAGTGAGACCCTGTACCAAATACAAAACAAACAAACAAACTAAGGCTGACTTTCAACCACACAACTCCATCAATTCAGTCCTAACTCCAGCCCACAGAATAAATTTCAACCCAAGACACTCTAATGGAAATGAGCAACATGGCCATTTAATTTCACCCATATTTACTGAACATCTTTTGGCTGGGAACAAAGAGAATTTGAACTTTTCTATGGATGTAAGGCTGCATTCTTAGGTGTGCATTTTTCTTTTCTTTCTCCTTCTTTCCCATTTCTCCCCCTACCCCAGATCCTGTCTATATCTGTGCCCTTTCCTTTTGACTCCCTGGTGTCTCCATGGTGCTTTCTGAGTGTCCCACACACCCAAGGACAAGCTTTACTCTATCCCAGTCCTGCCTGGAGAAGATCCCTGAACCTCCACTGCTAATGTCTCCCAAACATCAGCAGGCAGGACTCCTAAAGTGGGCCAGCAGAGATGTCTTGCACTGCTCTCTGGAACCTGGTGATGGGACACCACGCTGTGACTATGTTATATGGTACACTCCACCTTTAGACCAGGATATTAACCTGGATTACCTGGGTTGTCCCAGCAGACCCACATGAGCCTTTAAAGCAAGTTTCTCCACCTACCAGGAATGGGGAAGCCATGGACATACAGAAGAAAGAGGACTTACAGGTATTTAAGTTATGAGAAGCACTTGCTACATGGTTGCTGGCTTTGAAAACAAAGGTGACCATGTGACAAGGAATGTGTGTGGCCTCAGGGAATGGATGGTCAGCAAGTGACAGGGGCCTCATTCCATGCTGCAAAACACTGGTCTTTACCAATAACCTCAATGAGATTGGAAGTGATTCTTCCTAGAGTCTCCCCATAAGATACTGCCTAGCTGATACCTTGATTTTGGCCTAAGACCCTGAGAAGGCACAGCCCACCTAGATTTTTGGGCTACAGAACCATGAGATAATAAGTAAATATTATAACAAGCTGCTAAATTTATGGTAATTTGTTACATAGCACTAGAAAGTTATAATGTCCACTCTGTGCCTACTCTTGGAATTATCTTGATGTTTTCCTAGTCAATCTGAAAAATTAGTTATTATAGCATTGGTAGAAGAAAGTATTGGACACAGATACAACCAATAGTTGCATTGGCTCAGTTTCCTGCTAACCTCTGACTTCAGTCAAATTATGTAATCCTTCTAAGAAGAGCTTTATGTGCCAGTGTAACACAAGGATAATAATTTTTCTGGGCTGTTTGCTTAGAAAATTAAATATAACACCATACATGACTGACACATAGTAAGAATTTAAATATTTATTTTATTTGTTTGGGATAGAAGCTAGCTAGCTAATCAAGTAATCCACAGGAAGATACTATGATAACCTAATTTTCTCATTAACATCATTTACAGTAGAGCTATTTTGAAAACTACTGTATATATGAATAAGAACATAGCAATTACATATGTTTATGGGCTGCAGTGTGGGACTTCAGTACATGTATGTGATATGTAATGATCAAACCAAGGTAAATGGCATCTCTATCATGACTCATTTCTTTGCACTGGAACATTCAAAATCCTCTCTAATAGCTATTTTGAAATATTGAACTAACGGTTTCCAACAACAGTCATCTTGCTGTGCTATGGGACATTGGAAGCCATTTCTCTCAGTCTACTGCCCCCTGTAACTATGAATCATCCCCTCTCCACCCCCATCCTTCATACCCTCCCCAGGATCTGAAGCCATGATTCTAATCTAACAATGAGACAATTTCAGTAGCATGTGACTGACTTAATGTAGAAGAGGAGCTCCTGGGGGCATGCGGGCCCTCTGCTGGGGAGGGGTGCTCTGCAGATCCCCACCCAGGTAGGAGCCACTTACCGGCCTGGTCGAGTTCAGGTCTTGGGTTTCCTAGCTGGGAACACTAAGACTCTAGGCCACGGGAAGGAGGAAACATGCAGCAACAATGTTCTGGCGTTGGATAGTACAGGAACGCAGCCCTCAGGAGGTGAATGCACCTGATCTTGTCTGGATGGAGGCATGGGCCAAGCCCATGAACTGCCAATGAAGCTGACTGTGGCACACTGTGTGGCTTGCTAGCCATCTGGGAGCTTATCAGGAAGGCTCCTTTTGCCTCTCTGCAGGTCATCAGGTGATGCGCAGAAGAAGCAAGTTTTACTCCTGAGAAGAATATGTAGGCTGAGGCTGCAGTGCTGCTGGGCTGGCAGAGCGTTGATCACCTGGGCCTGTGGGGAGAGATGCAGAGCCCTGCTCAGGGCTCAATATCAGGCCTTTCCCCCCTTTCCCCTGGACCCACAGCCCACGTGAACTTCCCACTGTCCCCTGCGCTGTGAGGCCAGTGACGTCACGTGAGGGTCTCCAGGTGTCTCAGAAGGTCTGGGCTGTGGTCAGCCAGTGGTGTGCTAGGTACAGCTGGGGAAGATTTTTGCCCAGCATTACTACTGAGTGTGCTCCCCTCGGCAGCGTGCGACCGGCATGGCTAGAGGACGCCACAGATTCTAGCGAATGCTACCGTCTGGCTTCCTTTGCACAGCAGGCACAGCGTTTAGCAGTACAATGATGCTTCTGGATTTCGGTGGTGAGGGAGGGATTCCTGGCCGTCCTCTGGGCCTCAGTATCCTCCACAGTCAAGGCCTTAGCTACCCTCTCTACGTGTACTCATCACTTAAAAGAGCATTAGATACCAAAGAAAGAAATGAAGTGCTGCTAACAGAATAATTGCTTTCATAGAAATGCTTTAACAGTAAAAATACAATGCTAGCATAGCGCAAATGCTAATTTACAGAGACCTCTTTCTGTGCTAGGTACCACGACACACTTTTCCTTTGTTTCCTGTCAGACTTGCACATTTCCTTTCTCATGCTTATCTCACTATCAGCTTCATAGATGTTCTAGAAAGAGGTGGGGATCCCTTCATTCAGACACTCAGCACATCCTTAGTGAGCACGTCCTGATGCCAGGCCCCCTGGCTTGTGTTGCGGCCACTTCAACCAAGAATGTGTTCTGGGTGTGAATTCAGGGAGCCCTCTAGTCTTCTGATAAGGAGGCAGGCTCAGAGCAGCTGTGAGCCTTGTGCTTACAGGTGGAGGGCCTAGAAGCTGGGCTGCCAACTCCCTGCGCCAGACCCCGGAGCCTGATAATCTGCATTTGAACCCTGGCTCTGCCACTTGTGAGCCACATCACTCATTCTTGAACAGGTTCCCTCAGTCCCGGTTTCTTCATAAGTAAAACAGGGATAAAATGCGTGTGTTGCTTTAGTGTTTGAGCCTCTGCGGGTGAGGGGCTGAGGGTTGCACTGGCTTCTGGTACACAGAAGTACAATATTTCTTTCTTCTGGGTCATCTCTGAGGTAAGGGAATGAAGTTAATGCTTATTAAACTATGTGTTTGAATTAGATAAGAATGTTGAACTCCCACGGTGATGTACCTGACAGGTGCTCCATTTTTCAGATAAACTGAGGCCCAGAAAGTTCTCCAACCTCCCAAACCTGCCACCGTCTGCGGGAGGGCTGTGGACTCCAGCCTAGCTCTGCAGTGTGACTCAGTCCACTGTGTGGAGCCTCTGTCCAGGGCTGGGAGGCGCCATGGTGGACCTCCAGAGCTAGGACCCCAGGCAGGCGGTGAGGTAGGGCTGTGTGCCGAGGCTGTGGGTGCTCGGCACATCTCAGCCAGGAGATCCAGCCAGCCCTGCACAAATCAGCCCAGGCATGGGGCACAGCTGGGGCTCACTGGAGGCTGCTGTAGGGCAAGGCTGGAGTTTCACTTTTTGCCCCCTCAGATGGGGAGTGACAGGGCCGAGGGCTGCCTGACAGTTCAAAGAAGATATGTGGCCCAGAGGTCAAAGTTCGGCAGAGAAGTCACCTCCTAGCCCCTCAGCTGGGAAAAATGTGTTCAAGCTGTTCTCCGAGGTCCTCTTCTCCCCTGTTCCCTCCCCTTGTGCTGCTTGGTTGCAGGAGGTTACCCTGGGATCCTCTGAGCCTGGGTCCCTAGAATACTCTTGCCCCCAGGAAACTCCAAATTCCACTAAACATCTACTACATATCAGATCCTTATGATGCTGAGGTGGTTAAAACCCTGTCCAGTGAAAGAGTTTATGGGCTGAGTGAGAGAAAGAGACAAAACCAAATCATATTGGTGCAACATGATAAAAGCAGGGATAATGGTGAGCTTTGTTGTCAAGTGACTGTTATTACATTGGGTTTAGCTGCATGATGTCATTTGATCTTCACAAGAACTGCAGGGCCTGCACAGTAGCTGTTATCTCATTTGACAGCCGAGGATAGTGAGGCTCTCAAGGACAGGCTGCCCACAACACATGGCATGAAGGCTGCTTGTGAGCCCCCAGGTCTTGCTGGCCCCAACATCTATCCAACCCTGGGGGCTCTGGAAAGCCTGCTGTGGGGAGGAGTAGCAGTGGAGGGTCCGCTTCTGAGCACAGCCATGCTTGCACTGTGCAGGCGAGGCCCCAGCCAGCTGGCACGGTGAGAGGTGGCTTTGGGTGGAGCAGTGTGTGCAGGGCCCCAGGGCTTAGCCCCAGCCTCATCCTTGTGGTCATCCTTCATTGTCTGTCTGTGTTTGCTCAGGTTCTCTGCAGGCTCTCGCTCTCCTCTGGGCCTTTCCCTTTCCTTCTTCTTCTGTTCCGTGGATCCTCTTTCACTGTGACCTCCTCCATGCCCTTGGCTTCAGCTGCCATGCCTCTGTCAATGACATAATGTCACTGTTCTCTAAGCTGGGAACCGGGTGCCCCACTACCTACTGACTTCTTCCACCCCATGTCTTACACAGACTGATGAGCTACTTCTTCTCCTGGTTCCCAGGGCCCTGCATGGCCTGGGCCTGTCCACTGGCTTCTCCAGATGTGCCTTTCTGCAGGTACCCATGGAATCGCCACAAAAGTCACCCTGGACTTTTTCTAGTTATTTCAATGTCCCGACTGTCTCCTACCCAAGAGCCTTTTCAAATGGACAGATTCCATGGTTAAGAGCATCATTCCCAGCCAAACCAGCACTGGCCTACTGGATTCCTCTGTACTGAATAGATTTCACCTTCAGCAGTCCCTCCTCAGGCAGGACTCCCTGCATTTCCTGTGAGGTATCTTCATTGTCCCCTGAGCTCTTCCATTGTACCTTAACACTTGCTCACTTGTAACTGTGTACAAATCAACCATTATATGTTGGTGCCCACACTCAGGGTTTCTGCAGGGATGCCACCTTTCCTCT
Source organism: Octodon degus (assembly GCF_000260255.1). Taxonomy (NCBI): domain Eukaryota; kingdom Metazoa; phylum Chordata; class Mammalia; order Rodentia; family Octodontidae; genus Octodon; species Octodon degus. Next base: position 6,189,496 of record NW_004524683.1, on the reverse strand, counting down.
TAGGCCATGTTCTTCTGTCCACCATCCTAGGAGTTCTTCCAAGTCAGGACCCTGGCTTGGTGCACTTTTGTGCTTCTGCAGTGCCTGGCACGGCACAGTGCTCAGCCCTGCCGGGCCCTCCAGCAGACACCAGTGTCTTCTATAGCAGATGCGCCGAATCAGGCATGGTTTATCGGTGGTAGTCCTGCTGCACGCTGAGGCTGAGATTGACCAGGGAACTGCCAAAGGGCATCCTGTGTTCATAAGCACTGAGTGGCAGCACCGTGTGCACCCTTGATGTCCTAGAGAGGTGCATGCCCCCAGGGACATGCCCCATTCTTTATTTTGGGGCATCATTTATTATCTTTATTTTACAGTTGGACATACTAAGGTCCAGGAAGAGGGACGCTATCTCTCTGGAGCCACACCACCAGGTAAGGGTGGATGGCACGGGCGTCTGCCAGCCAGGCCTGGTGTTGCTCAGGAGTGGCTGGCAGGAAGCAGGACTGAGAGAACCTTGGGCAGTCAGGAATCTTGGATTCCAGATCCCCTGACAGTATGGCCACCTGGAAAAATCAGCCCATCTCTGAGTGTCAAGGTCCTCCCTGCTTCATGGCAGAAGAGCACAGACCAGGCTGAGGTGGTATTGCGGCAGGAGAACACTGATCGTGGTCTCTGGACCCCCAGAGGGGTTAGTGCTGGACCCTGTGAGTGGCATGGCCTTGACACAGATAACCTCGCGGGCTCAGCGCCAGGCCTTCTTCTGCAGGTCACTCATTTACCAGAGTGGAGATCTTATCTAATCAGACCTGATCGAGGAAGTGACTTCTGGGAGCTGACAGGAAGAGAGGAAGCAAGGAGGCCACTCCCAGCATGAAGCCACCTGCTTCCCTGGCCCTTGGAACCTTGTTCTTGCTGGGTGTTTGCAACCCTGGGCTGTCCATTGTGAAAAAATGTCCCTGTGCATCCCCTAATGCCCCACAGGAATAGTACACAAACCCCTCTAGCCCTCTCTCTCTCTCTCTCTCTCTCTCTCTCTCTCTCTCTCTCTCTTGCTCAGAACTCGTGGATTTATCTGTCCCAGTGTATTGACTGGGGACTGGGCCATCAGATGCCCAGGGTCTTGTCCAAGGGGCAAGCAAGGCACTTGTTTCCCAGAGGCACTCTGAGGCTTGTCTCCTAGAGCCTAGGCTGCTTCTGGAGCACACGCCACAGGCAGCTAGGACCTGGCCCAGCAGCACACAGCTGGCCACATCCTGTCAGGGCTTTAATCCCTACTCTGCTGCTGGCTTGCTCTGTGAGCTGAGGCTGTTCCCTTTCCCTCTCTGGGCCCTGGTTTGCTGAGCTGTAACATGAAGAGAAAGGGATCTTGAAAGAGACCAGGAGACGTTACCTTACCACCCAGGTTGGTGCGTCATATGCGTTTTCCTTTCTCCTTACATGAGGAGAGCTGAGATTTTAAGCTACCTGTGCCCGGTTACCAGCAGCAGCACAGGAAGGTGCTGTAGGCAGAGCGCGGTTTGCATCCCATTGTCTTCATTTGACGCCCTTCACCATCCTGGCAAGCTGTTTCCCCTCCCTGGGGCTCAGTGTTCTCATTTGCAAGGAGTAGAGAAAAGAATGGGTAGAGAATTAACTTGATACCATTGGTGAGTGGGGCACTTCATTAAATATGCTTTGTGGCCAGTGACCTCTGTGAATGACCTGACACAGGACAGCCAGGAGATGTGGCCTGACCTCTATGCCAGCTGGCAGGGGGCCGCCTGGGCCACAGAGCCCTCTGCAGCCCCAAGGGGAATTTTCCACGAGGAGTCCTCTTTCCTGCTCAGACAGCCAGGGTGTCCGCTGGGCACTCACCAGTCACGCTCTGGTCAGCGCTGCACGCACGCACGGCGCAATCAGCCCCCGCCCCCAAAGGTGCCCACATCCGTGCCTTTCCGGGCCAGGTCCCCGCCGCACCTGTTTCAAGAGATGGAACCACGGCCACCTCAGACACCGGGAGCGAGGGTGCATCCCCCGGCCGGCTGGCACACAGGCAGGCATGCAGGCACTGCAGTCACACAATGTGCAGGACACACATTGAAACTGAGCCCTGAGACCAAGGACAAGGCACAGCACACAGCATCCAACCCCGGCCGGGAGCCAGCACGGTGACCCGGAGTAAGACAGACCGAGCGCGCACTTTGGGACCCGACGCATCCGCGCCATCCGCAGGCCTAGCTCCTTCCCCGCCCGATCGCCCGAGCAGCCCCTCGGCCTGCGCTCAACCCGGGCACGCGGGCGTCTGGGCCCAGGCCATTATGCGGGCGCATGGCCGGCCGCGCAGGGGCGCAGAGCAAACTTAACCTTCATTTGGGAGCGCCCAGCGGCCGGAGCGCGCGCGCGGTCATCGATCGCCGCTAATGGCCTCGTCTAAATGCGGAGCCGCTGTCTCCTTTCCCGGGTCAAGGCGCCCCCGCCCTCGCCCTGCGCTCCGTGCAAAATGGTGTTTACCAAAGTCAATATTGGCCGCGGTGCCGCCCAGTCAAGCGAGAGCCCCGCTGGCCTCCCTAGCCCAGGGCAGGATCTGGGCCGCCAGGATCGCGTTCTGAGGTCTTGCCTGGCCCTTGCGCTGAAGAGAAGACGGAAGGCCAGACTTGGAAGGGTTTCGGAGGTCTCCTTTCTACCTGGGCGCTGTACCCCCGCAGCGCCTGTGCTGGGAAGAGAGGGCTGGGCTGGGACAGGATCCTTGATTTGTCTGTAAGCAGAGGACCCCACCCCCATCCCGACCACACACAGTGTGGCACTGGGTGACCTCCTCGAGAAGCATTTTTCGCAGTGTAGGCCGGTAGCCAGGGTTGAAGAGGCCCATAGGGAGCTCATTTCATAATCAGAACCCCTCCTTTCTTGGGTCACGATTTATTCTTGCATTGCGGATCTTTGGACTGATAAGGAAAGCACAGTTAACTGCAGCTTCCTCTCCCTGGCCTCTACCCTCCGTTCCAATCAGAGAAAATAATTCTCAAAGGCGAACTGGAGGGAAGATTTGGGGGCCGCCTCTTGGCTCATCGGGCAGGGTGGAGACCAGCAGCTCGAGGCTGCCATCTGGTGGCCGTGGCCATGCTGACAGCCTTGTTCCCAGAAAGAGGCGGCCTAGCTCTAGTCCGCCAAATTGAGACCCACGGCAACATGCTAGCATTCTTCTGGTGAGAGAACTGTAGATGTTTGAGACACTGTGCTCACGGAACCTGAGAGAAGTACCAATACCTCCTAACCCTGGAAAGTTTCTTTGTGCCAGATATCAGAATGTGGTAGCAGCTGCTATTATTATTTTTTAATCCCTTCTGGAAACTTGTCTCATTGTCACCGCTTTTATCCCTAGTATACAGATGAGGAAACTGAGATTCTCACTGAACAATTTGTTCAATATCAAACTGTGCAGTAAGCAGGGGTGGGAACGTGGACTCGGATCTTTCAACTCCAGGCCTGTGTTGGCAACTAACAGGCTTTACTCCACAAGCTAAAGATAGCGTGCTTGCACCTGCCGCAGTTCAGCATCCTGGAAACCTACTGGAAGAGTCACTGAGTTGGAGAAGCTTAAGAGTGTGGCGCCATGGCACCCTGGGCAGGGTGTGCACTCAGGAATCATGACAGTTCACACTGGGTGGTGGTGGGGTCCTTTGGGGTTCCTGGGCTCACTCCCAAGGTCAGACAGCGAAGGCGTCTGGCTGGCTGGTGCAGCGCAGGGTAGGGAATCTGGGCCTCCTGTCCCCTGACCGGAGTTCTTTCCACAGTGGGTTTATCAATCAAGGTTTCACCAATCATGCTCTTTTATAGCCACTGCAATAAAGTTGTGGACTTTTGTTCCAGAACAGCACATAAAATATCCCATTATTTGCCTCTTAACCTGAGCTTCTGTTTTACATCTTAAGTCTAAAGTGTAAGCCTCATAAAAGGTAATCATCTAAGGCCTATTCAAAGAGAATAGGCCATTTAACCCAATCAGCCTTTATTATGTGCTTCCAGGTACCAAGCCAGTACAAGCCTGGGCCCCACGGAGAGGGAAGGGGCATAAACCTCAGTTCCAGACTGAGCTAACTTTCCTGGGAAGCAGTGCCGAGATGCAGGGTCCAGTCAAGAGATGGAAATGTGGCAGGAGGTGCCAGCACATGGGGGTGGGCTATGAACGCAGCAAGGGCAGGGCTATTTATCTGTCTATTTATTTTTGGCAGTTAAATAGTCAAGAAGTGATGGTGCCCTAGACTTTGTGCCAAACATGTGATGCAACTTGTCACATGACATTCTCATAATTCTGTGCAGGCTCAGGGAGGTTGGTGGTTTAGCCTGTCACACAGCCAGTAATTCCAGAGCTATGATTTGGACCTTGTTCTGCCTGATTTTGAAGTCTTTGCTTTCAGCTGCCGTGTCACACGGCTTTGTACCCAGATCCTAAGTGACCATAGTAGCTTCAGGCTGGAGTCCATGCATATATGGTATGCAGGGGCGGAGGGCAGGAGGAAGCCCACCTCTGCCAAGGGTACACTTCTGCTATGCCTGCTCTCACAGTTTTCTCAGGCTCCCCACAGCAACTCCCAGGGGAACCCCCCCTTCTGGACCTCACCAAGGTGTCACTGGTGTCTCTCACATCTCCCCCAATCCCAACAAGTATATGAGAGCCCAGGAAAGGGCCTTGCTGTCCCTCCTACAAGGAGGGGGTTGGGTGAAGAGTGCTATCACTGCATCTCTGATAGTTTGTACAGGCTCCCTGTGTCGCTTCCAGGGCTCCTGCTGCTCCTCTGTCACCTGCACAGGTCACCAGCCTACTGGCTCCTCAGTTCCTCCACACCTTCCCCCATCTCATGCCCAAAGTCTTGGGCCTTACTTTTCACACCTAGAAGAGAGCACATTTCTCGCTGGTCTCCCAGCCTTCACTTCCATCTTACTCCCACCTACCAGGGTGGACGCTGCCCAGTGACAGTCCTCCCAGCGCCATCAGGACATCGCCTGGGCCCTTTGCAGCGTTTAAAGGCTCCTCCTCATCTGTACTGCTGCAGCTTAGTCTTCCTCCACTTTTGGTTCCTTTGTGGTTCTGGAATCGAATCTTAGCCTGACTGCTGTGGGTAGGTCATGAGCAAGTTACTCACCATGTGAATCTCTGCCCTGAGATGATAATAGTAGGGCCTATATATAGGTGCTGCAAGAACTCAAAAACAAAAAAGATAGAAAGCACTACAAGTGCTTAGCCTTACATCGCCTAGCACTTAGTAAGCATGCAATAAAATTCCCAGAGTTAACCATTATCATCACCCTGTAATTACTGTATAGTCCACCTGTGAGAAACCACATGCAACTCTAACTCACCAACTTACTAAGCTGTTTTAAGGTCTCCTAGAAAAGAAGGTGTAATGACTGAGAGAAAGAGTCAAGATCTAGGTTCTGTTTCCTTAAATGGTCTGGGCTGGGACTGCTTTGAGCAACTGAGTATGGCAGGAGTGATGCTCTGACAGTACTGGGCCTGCCTCTGAAAGGACAGGCAGGTTCCATGTGGGGTGTAGGAGCCTTGGTCCTGCTTTGCAGCAGAGAGAATGTGGAGAGGCCTTGAGATGAGGAGCACCACTGACCCCTGCTGTAAGGACTCAGGCATCAGAGTGCATCTGCTGTGGTCTCACGCACTGTTGTTCACTGAAAACTACTGAGTGGTCCTGGGCAATCTACCCTGGGGAGCAGATGAACCACCCAACCAAGCCCTGCCTGATTCTGACCAATGAGATCAAAAGATACAACAAAATCTGTGCTTTCAACACTGTACTGAGGGTTAGGACAATCCATACATAGCAGTAAATAACTGAAACAACAGGGAAAGGATGCCTGGGCTGAAAGAGAAAGATGTATTGTATTAGCTGTTTTTTAAAAAATTAAACTATATTATTACTAGTAGCAAGATATCAAAGTGATGTTTTAAAAACATTTTAACACATTATAAACTTAAATAAGCACATGGATTTGCATAGTTTAAACTGTGATTAGAAATTTTGTAATGTGTTTTTTTACTTTTGCAAACTCATGAAACAAACACATAAAACACACAGAAAACAATAAAACATTGTGTTACCAATTATATTTATCATAATATATCAATTTAATAGGCTAATTTGTTTCCTTATTATTTCTCTACCTAATGTTGAACTTTCTTAAGTTTTTAGATGATTATTTTGTTATCTAGCTAGGGTGAATATCATTCTACAGTGAAAAGTAATGCCTATTAAGGCTAAAATCTGGATTACCAGCCATTTGATTCTTGAGTGGATTTCCAAAATTTAACATTAAAAGTCTCATGTGGCCTCTGTTCCATGACTCATTGTCCTGTCATTATGACATATGGATCTGGTCTGTAAGCATCGTTTAAGACTGTTAGATCTTTTTTATTATTTTATTATAAAATAATAATACAATTATTTTATAATAAAATAATAAAAGGGTGGTCACCTGGAGGGTGGTCATCTGGAGGTTTCATAGGAGATCAGGGATTGAGATTGCATGATTTCTCCTCCCTAAGACATCCAGGTAATTCATCACTAGGAGCTACCTGGCCAGTGCTCACTCTGCTTGGCTGTTGGACTCAGGTGTCACCAGGGTGACTTACCAGGGGCTCATCTGCCATTTGACCACTACAAGACCAGTGGTGCTGCCAATCCCCTGGTTCCCAACATGGTTTTTACCTATTCCATGACTTTTTTTTTATTAAAAAGTGTTTTTATTTTATTTTATTGTGTGTGTGTGTGTGTGTGTGTGTGTGTGTGTGTGGCCAGCTCAGCCCACCAGGGGGCGGGGCTGGCTGGCATGTGGTGCTGGGGTATTGAACCGTGGTCCCTGTGCTTTGCTAAGCTTGTTCTAAAAAGGTGCTTTAGACCACAGAGCCATCTCACCAGCCCCTCCATGACTTCTTGCTTACTTATGATTCTCTATGTTTTTTTTTTCCTGTTCTCGTAGCTAGAACCAGATATGTGGTAATTCTTTATACAGATAGATATTTACTGGAAAAAATTCATGTGTAAATATTTCTTAATGCATTGGAATGTATTTGCAAATAAAGTCCATATATAATCATCTTCCATACCTTTAAAACAATTGCACCTGGTAGCACACTATCCACTGTACTCTGCATGTCGGTTTTCCACTGAACAGTGTACCCTGCAGGTCATCTAGTAGCACCTTATAAAGAGTATTATTAAACTTCTCCATGATTGCAAAGAATAGCATCACTGAATGTACCTCAATATATTTAACAGTCCCATATTAATTAGCATTTAGTTTGGTTCTAATCTTTACATTGTAAGTGATATCATGCTACAAATAAAAATTTTCATTCATATAGTTACTCACTTTGCACGTGAGTATCTATATCATCAGGATAAGTTCCTAGGGGTGGAGCTGTTGGGCACACGTAGGTACGCATGTACTTTGATACTGGAAATTTTTCATTCAAGGATGCAGAACCAGGTGACATCCCCAGTGATGCAGAGATGTTGGCTTCCAGATACCTTGCCAACAGACTAAGTTATCTAACCTTTTAATCATGACCAGTCTGGCAGTTTAGAATACATCTTAGTGAAGTCTTGATTTGTATCTCTATTATTATAACCATGAGGATCTTTCCATATAATTAAGAAACATTTGCATTTTTTTGTTTTTCTTTTTCCAGTACCAGGGATTGAACTCAGGACCCTACACTTGCTGAGCAGGCACTTATTCTGCTGAGCTATGTCCCTGGCCCCATATTTTTTGTTTTTTAACTGTGTGTTTTGTATTCTTTACCTATTTTGGGAGGTGAGAAAAAGTATTGATATTTTTAGTTGATTTCCAGAGCTTGCATTTTAAAGGGAATTGCCATTTGGCCTGGCTTATGAATAGAAAGTACTTTTCCTGGTTCATTATTTACCCTATAGCTTCTTTAAGAATAGTTTTTATGTGGCAGAATTCCCATATGAGCTTTAGAGTTTGTGAAGTTCCAGAAGGACTCTGTTGATGACTTTTTTATTTATAGAAAAAGGTAGAACAGAACTTCATGGCACAATAATAGAAGAACATCAAGAGTTAATACATTGCATATTATTACCTTCAAAGCTATGGGCATAAAAACTCTCCAACTGATATTAGCACAAACCTTTTTCAGTGAACCAAGAGACCTAAGTGGTGTAGCTAACTTGTGCTTTTTCCCTTTTTCCTTCCTTTGTCTCCCCTTTCCGCCATCCTAGTTCTTTTTTCTTCCCATTTCACAGTATCAATTATATATTTTATTTTATATTACTTATTTTTAAAGATTTATTTATTTATTTGGTACAGGGTCCCTCTATGCAGCTTGGACTCACAGTGATTCTCCTGTCTCAGCTTCCCCAACACTGGCATTGCAGGCATGTACCACCATGCCCATTGGCTGGCGCAGCATGGGGTCAGCACAGCATGTGGTACCAGGGATCCAACCCAGGTCCTTGAGCTTGCCAGGCAGGCACTTAGAATACTGAGCTATCTCCTCAGCCCCTTGTAATTTTAGACCTTGTTTACTCTTTCAATTTTTCACACAAGGAGATAATATAATATTTACATATGGATTTATTTCACTTACGAGTATGGTCTCTACTTGCATCCATTGACTTTGCATGTGTGTGAGTGTGTGTGCAGGTCTCACTACCCAGCTCAAACTTGTAGTGGTCCTCCTGTCATTAGCCTGCCCAGAGCTGGGATTACATGTGCACACCACCACACCCAGACTCGGTTGCCAGCTCAGCGCACCTGGGGGTGGGGCCAGCACAGCATGCAGTTCCAGGGATTGAATCCTGGCCGCTGTGCTTGCCTAAGCAGGGACTTAGTCTGCTGAGCTATCTCACTGGCACTCATCTATTAACTTATAAAAAGCCTCATGCTTATCTTTCTTTATAGCTGAGCAGTAATCCATTGCATAAAGGTACTACATCTTTTTAATCCATTCCTCTGTTGATGGGCGTTTGGATTGTTTCCAAGATTTAGCTATTAGAAATTGTGCTGCTATAAACATGGGTGCACACACTATTGATTGCTGTAATAGAATGTCTTTAATTCTTCTGGGAAGTTACCCAGAAGGGGAATAGTTGGGTTGAATGGGATCGCTAATCCTAGTCTTTTGAGGAATCTCCACACTGATTTCCAGCAGTCTACACTGCACCAGGCTACACTTCCACCAGCAGTGGAGAAGGGTCTCTTTATCCCGCAGCCCCAGAAGTATTTGTTTTTGGTTGACTTCCTGATGACAACCACTCTTTCTGGAGTGAGATGGAATCTCAGTGCTGTTTTAATTTTCATCTCTCGAATGACCAACGATGTTGAATTTTTTTTCATATATTTAATTGCCATTTGTATTTCTTCATCTGAGAAGTGTGTATTCATCTCAGATGCCCATTTTTTAATTGGACCTTTGAATTTTTGGGGGGTCTAAGCTTTTCAATTCTTTCACTGAAAGAATTTTTATTCTAGACGCCCTTTGAAGGACAGCTGGCTAAAATTTTTTCCCACCCTGTAGGTTGTCTTTTGACTCTGTTGGTGATTTCTTTTGATGTGAAAAGGCTTTTTAATAATATAATATCCCATGTGTTGATTTTTGGAAGTATTTCTCATGATGTTTGGGTTTTGTTCATGAACTCTGCCTACACCTGTGTCTTCAAGATTTCTATCTATTCTCTTCCACTAGATTTAATGTTTCTATTTTAATTTTTAGATCTTTGATGTCTCTGGGGTGATTTTATTTAGTGTGATTTTGTTCTTATTTTACTAAGTGCTTTTACTATTGAACAAAACAGTTTTTGTAGTTAAATTTATCAATTTTTTGTGACTTCTTTACTGTGCCATATTTAAAAGGGTCATCCTTGCTCTGAAATCAAACAAGCATCCTCCTATGCCTCTTCTGAAGTTACAATGTTTACATTCAAACATTTAACCCATTTGGAATTTATTCCAGGTTAAGGTCTGAGGATAAACTCAACCTGTTTCCCCCAGAAGACTACCCAGTTATTTCTACACCATTTAATGAATAATTCACTTTTCCTCTGCTGATTACAGATGCCAGCTTCACGTTACAGTAAATTCCAGTGTGTATTTTGGTCTTTTTGTTCTCTCTGTTCATCAGTCTGTGTGGCAGTGGGACCATGTTTTTAATAAGTGTAACTTTATAAATATTGTTTCAACTGTAGGATTTGTCATTTCTCATTACCCTCCCTTTTTAGGCTTTCTTGGAGTTACTGCACACTTACCATGTAAACTTTAAAGTTGACTTAGTTCAAAACAGTACAGTCACTACTTTCCATTGGGATTGTGTTCAATTTTAAATTAACCAGGAGAGAATGGACATATTTATACCAGCTGACCTTCCCTTTTTTTCAAGTATGCTTTTGTATCTGTCAGGAGCATTCTAAGGTTTTCTTCACATAGAAATTGCATGTTTATAGTTGGGCTTTTTCTTAGATATTTTATCTTTACTGTTAGTACCGTAATCCTCCATACCATACGATGCCTTCTAATTGAATGCTATTTGTATGCTAGAACCCACCCGAATTGCTAAACTCCCTTAACTTGCTGGTTGATTCACTCTGGAGATTTACTTCTTCTTCCCATTCATTGTTCTTAAGACCTCAGATTTCTTCCCCCTTTTTTTCCTGTCTTATCTTATTGCATTGGACAGTGCTGATGGGGCCTCGCTGGGATCCTATAAAAGCTCCCTTCCTCCTTGTCTGAGTTTCTGAACCAGTGGAGACAAGGCAATAAAACTAACAAGGTCGAGGATGATGGACTGTGGCGGAGAGGAGGAGGTGTTGGAGCGCACGGCTTGCCCCGGGGCATCAGCAGAGTTGCTCACCCTGCCTTCCCCACCCCATCTGAGCCTGGGGTGAGGGTGGGCATTCGTGGGTGGTGAGGTAGGTGCAGCTGCTTCTGTGAGACTGAGGTACGAGGAAGAGTGAGGGGGGGCAGTGCTGCTGTCTGTGGGTGGGCTTTCTCCAAGAAGGGTCCCGAACTCACCAGTTTTCCTGGAGTGGGATGTGAGGGGGCCAGCAGGCTACTCTAACTGGGCTTCGTCCTTGAGGAATAAGCAACGAGCACCTCCAGAAAAGGGTAAGTAACAGTATAATAGTGGTCCTTCTTATCTTTTTCCCAGTACTACTTGCAGATATTGTTTTTCCTTTTCCCAAATATACACTCAGGAGTATTTATGCATTTCCTTTTTTTTTTTTTTTTACCATCAAGAATCATGGCTGTGCCTATGATCCAAGAACTTGGGAGGCAGAGGGAGGAGGATCACCATGAGTTTGAGGACAACCTGGGTGACAGAGTGAGTTCAAGGCCAGCCTGAACTGCATAGCAAAACCTCTGTCTCAAAAAGACCAAAAAAAAAAGTAGTTGAATTCTATTAAGTGTTTTATCATTGTCCATGGAGACTACTATATGATTTTTCTTCTTTTATCTTTTAATATGATGAATAATAACAGGATTTTATTTTTTCAAACAAAACCTCACTATGTTCCCAGACTGGTTTCCAATTCCTGGGTTCAAGTGATCCTCCTTTCTCAGCCTCCCAAGTAGCTGGAATTACAGGCATGTACCATTGCTCCTGGATTCGTAGGATGCTTAATATTGACTTACCCTTGCATCCGGAAAGAAATGTCACCTGGAAATAGTCATTCTTTTTAATTCTTTTGGATACTGTTTGTTAGTGTTTGACTAAGAATTTTGCATCTGAATCTCAAAATGAGATTCCTCTAAACTGTCTTTTCTTTCTTCTGTGAAATGTTCTTTAGAGTTTTAAAAATGTTATGGTTTCTTCTTAACAAAAGATTTTTGAAGTTCTCCCTTTTTATTTCCTCCTAAATAATTCAAATAATATTAGGGTGACCACTTCTGTGGCTGTGTATATTTAAGGAAGGGGTGGGGGAAGGAGAGAGGGAGTGAGGAGGAGGGGTAGAGGGAGGAAAAGAGGGGGGAGAGAGAACAGAGGTGGGGAGTCAGATGTCTGTCTTTGACACTATTTCAGCATAGCTTTTAGATAACAGGTACACATTATCCATTAGACTCTTAAATGTCTCATCTATCAGCATCCTCCAGGGAACCCACGATACTAGCATCCTTTTTGACTTTGTGTTGGATGGCGAGGATGCAGAGATAAACCACATATTATTTCTGCTCCTAAGAGACAGTAATCTAGTACAGAGATCACTATAAATAATTTGACTGTGATATGGCAAGTTACAAGGAGGTAAGAGCATATGCAGCATTTATCGAAATCATCCTTGTTCTAGGACATGTCTGAAGTCTAGACGCTCAGCTTTCAGCATGGTGGGGCATTGGAGGGTGGTTTCCTACTGTCAAATCTGCCTTTACATTTCCCTCTTTCTCCAACAGTGCAGTGCAGGGAGCATCCCTTCCTGTGTAGTCCCATCTTCCCGTTGTCCTCTGGTTCTCCTCCCTTCCTGCCTACTCATAGTCCAAATGTTATTCCTCATCTGCTCTCCCTCATGTCTCTTCAACATCTTCACTGGCTCCTCCCCATCAATAGAAAGAAATATGTTCATTTGCGTTATAGTTTGAATCTAGATGTCTCCCTGAAGGCTCACGTGGGCACAAGTGGGCTTTTCAAAAGTGCCTTGGTCTACAGTGTGTGATGCTGGGACCAAGGGTGTGTGGTTACTAAATTAGTCCACTGGGTGGGATGAAGGGTGCCCTCCTCTGCGTGTGAGTGACCCACCCTAAGGATGTGTAGCCTGGATGGAATACAAGGGGCAGAAAGAGGGTTAGCACATCGCTTGCTGCTTGCTGCCCTCTGCCTGTGGTGGACTGTCTCTCCCCTGTGACATTCCTCTGCAGTGCTACCCTGCTCTGGGAGCCAACCAATTATGACCAGAAGCCTCCAGAACCCAAAGCCAAATAAACCTTTCCTGCTTTAACTTTGGGGGTTGTATATTTTGTCTCAGCAATGAGAAGAGACCTTGTCTCCTATTCTTAGAGACAGAGCAACCCACATAGACAAAGTAGAACAATTTCTACTGTCACTTACATTTTCCTTTTGGCCTTTCTCATCACCTACCCAGGAAAATTCAACCTGAGATAACCTGGGCTTTGTTCTTCTCAAGCTGAAATGTGTTCCTTTCACACAGATCGATGCTCCTGGGGCTCCTCCCTGCAAGCACCACGTCTGCCTCTGCCAAGCTTTTTCAGATTCCTTTGCCTGGTGATCTCTTGGGGGGGAGGTCCCAGCTCCCAGTTTGTGAGTCATCTCCTTGAACCTTCTCCAGTGCTCCAGACATTGTGATTCTCTGGGTTTCCACTGCCCTGTCATCTTTCACATGGTAAATGATATAGTTCTAACTTTGTCCTCCTGCAATTGGGATGCCTCTTGTCTGGTTCACCTCTTCCTTTCCAGCGTCCAGGACAGAGCTCAGCACATATGAGGCGGGACATGTGTTTGATGAGTGGACTTCAATGATCATTTAATACTCAAATAAGGGCCAGCCAGATAGCTCAATGGATTAAAGTGCCTGCTTAAGCAAATGCAGGGGCCAGGGGTTTGATCCCTGGTGCATCATGCTGGCCCCACCCCTGGGACACTCTGAGATGTGAATGAGACTGGGCATGGTGGCCCATGCCTATAATCCCAGCGCTTGAGTGGCTGAATACAGGTGGGTCACTGTGAGTCTGATTGTGTAGTGAGACCCTATAGACCTGTAGACCCTGTACTAAATACATAAAAATAAGAAATAAAAATAATACTCAAATAACTCAGTAAGCCAGGCATTACTGTTGCCTTCCTCACACAGATGAAGAAACTAGGACTCAAATCACGATGAATAATGAACAGTGGGGAAGAAGCCTGGCTTGGTGTCTGTTTAAATGCAACGTCGCATGGCTTTCTTGCTGCTTGCTTTGGGCAGCCACTATCCACGTACAGAGTGAGGAGCCCGAACAGGGACTCCGAGGTGGTGTCTCAGCCCTGCCGCTTCCCGGAAGTGTGCTCTTGAGCACACTTCTCTGCCAATTGGCATATTCTTTTCCCTTTCTGCAAAATGGGTACAAGAATGGCCTCTTCTCAAGGCAATGTTACGAGGATGAAATGTCGCTGGACCTGTGTGGACGCTGGCACAGCTTGAGGGCCTTGTTTTCAGCAGCTACTTAGTGCTCGCTCCCCTGGGCCTGTGCTGCCCTGGGAGCAGGTGGAGGAGGCCCTGCTGCAGCCTCCGCTTTTCTGTAATGACAAGCACAGTGCAGGCTGCTGGTGCCATAAAGAGTCTCAGATGGTGCAGGTGGCAAGGGGACAGTTCAGAGTTAGGTGACAACTTTCACGCTGTCATCTCCTGTGCCTGCTTTGTTTTTCTCAAAGGCCAGGTGAAGCACCCAGAAGGTATTGGCTGAAGAAACTTGTGTTTCCTGACCTTGAATTTTGTGGGCCTCAGAAGACCTCAGAACTCTGTGGAGAAGGACTGGTTGACAGGCTTCCTGGTGTGGGTCTATGATGCGAAGTTTTATACAATATCCAGAGAAACATTTTGATTCAGATTGATTGTACTTTTTTTCTATTTCCGTGTGTGTGTGTGTGTGTGTGTGTGTGTGTGTGTGTGTGTGTGCAGAGCCTCACTACCCAGCTTGAACTTGCAGGATCCTTCTGTTTTCAGCAGCTCTAGTTCTGGATTACAGGTGCGTGTCACCATGCTTGAACTTGGTCGCTGGCTCAGCACACCCAGGAGGGGACCAGTGGGGCATGTGGTGCCAGGGATCGAAACCTGGCCCCTGGAATTGCTTAAGCAGGTGCTTAGGCCACTGAGCTATCTTGCTGGCCCTTCTATTTTTTTTTTTCTTTTGAATTATTCTAGAAATTTTCAGACATACTAGTCTTTTATTTTAAAGGAGAAGCATGATCATTGCAAAGGTTTTGATTGATAAGGAATCTCCTAGGACAATCACTAAGGGTAATTGAGGGTAATAGCTTATAATTTTTCCATACATGTATTATTTTTACATAGCTGAGAGAACAATTTGACATGAATTGTGCATTTATTTTCTACACCCAAGTTGGCTTACCAGTGAAACACCATGTGTAAAATGTTTATGTGAATTATTTTTAGTGACTGTGTGCTATTTGTGCACCAGTATTCGGTGGTGTGGCAAGTAGGTGGTTTCTATGACCTTTACTACAATATGCAAAAATGTGTGAAGCTCTGTCCATACAATGGGGTGACAGAGATCCTGAGATGTTTAGGGCAGGGTTCAAAGTACAGAATAAAGCTTGTGGTTTCTAAGGATTCACGGGAAGCTTTGGAAAAGAGGAATGCTTACTTCCTTACACGGTTTCCTCAGAGGCTACAGGTGCTCATGGAGCGCTTCTGTGGAGCCATAGGCATTGCTTCTCATGACGGTCTACTGTGTTGTAATGTCAGTTGAAATTCTGAGCTAGAGTTGAATAAAGAAGAGCAGAACTGATATAGTGGAAAGAAACTCCCAGCCTCTAGATGTGTGGTAGAAAGTCATGTTCCCTAAAATGGAGGAATGAATTTGAGGAGCCATGGAAGCTAGCAGGACATATTTATTGAGGAGAAGAAAGCTTCTGTTCAAGAGGCTAAAGGGGGCCCAAGTGTGTTGCTAAGGACCCTGCCTTTTCTACAGATTTTTAAAGAACAAATCTACAACATGAGGTGGGTCCAAGGTAGGAATCATGGGAAATCACAAGGTGGACACAAGGTGGTTCTAAACTATGTCAATAAGATTATGAGTATAATTCAGCAGGTGAAATTGATTAAATTGGGATCAAATGGGAAAGCAAATCACGTAGCAAGCGAGCAGGAATACAGAACAGGGGCTTTTCCTGCACGGGGTTGGGTTAGTGGCTCTTCCTGGCTTCCTCAAGGTGTTAGAGACCCATTTAGAATCCCAGTCTCTGACATTTATCTTCAGGGGAGTAAGCGGCTACGTGTTTCATCTTCTGTTTTGTGGACTGGCTCCTGGCTCGAGGTGCCTGTCTGCTGCACAGTTGCGAGGCATCTTGTCTCTGCACTCCTTTGAGGGCCTAGCCCTCTCTGACTGCTTGTGATAGTTCTCTCTAACTCAGCTGCCTACAGAACTGCAGACAGGTGGAGGAGTGCTGCAGGAAAGCACTTTGAGCACGTTCACGCCTTCCCCTGGACGGCCAGTCTTCTGCTTTAGTCTTCACTAGGCACGTAGGATGTAATGGAAGTGCTGATGTCTTGAAGACGAGGAGCTGAGGTATGAAGCGCCAGATGAATGCCCAGAGCAAGGGCACAGCCTGCAGAGAGAGGCTGGGTTGGGCCCTGCAGGCGGGACCGCGGTTGGTCAACTGCTTCTGGCTTCAGCCCATCTCGCGGGCAGACTCTAGGTGGCGCTGTGGCCACAAAAGTTTTGGGTGGAAAAATTTTGGCAAAATTTAGGAATCTTTGGAAGGGTGAGAGGAAGGAAGAAAAGCTAAGTAGAAGGACCAGAGTAAAGGAGACACATCCACAGAGGGGGAAGACAGAGATCTGAGGTTGAAGCAGGGTTTGGGGAGCCCATGGCAGCTGGACAGAGGCAGGCACCTGGCTGTCCACGTTTTGTCTTGCCTAAACCGGAAATTTGGTTTTTATCCGAAGAGCAAGGAAAGGGCTGAAGGTTTTAAGCCAGACGATACCAAGTGCAGAGCTGTTTGAGGAAAGTCACAGCGATCTGAACGTGGAGACAGCTGAGCACTGGTGGTTATAAGGCTACGCAGTGGGCTGTGGCGTTGCATCAGGTAACCTATTCCTTGTGGGAATAGGTGGGACTGAAGGAGACCACGGTGCCGAGGGTCAAGTTGGCAAAGCATAGCTGGTGAGTGAGGACTGCCCCGTGGACCGACTCCTGTCAGTGGCACGCGGGGATACTGGTGCCGTCACTAGGCAGTGAACCTTGTAAGATGAGCAAGTTTAGGAAAGAAGGTCATGCATTGGATATTGCACTCTGTCTTGGGACAATCGTTGTGTCCTGCTATTATTCCTTCCAAGCTGATGAAAGGAAAGGTCACTTCCTCCGTGGGCAAGGGTGACCTTGGCATCTTTCAACTTTCCGTGGGCTCTGCGTGCCCACAGCACAGCACGTTCCTGCTCTGCTCCCTCTGCCCTGTGGAAAGCGCGCGGAGGCCAGGCCCAGCCTAGAGTTTTTCCAGAGCGCAGACTCTCTTTGTGACTCAGAGGCATTATGACGTGATTCTGCAGGGTTGTTTGACCTGCTGTCCAAGTGCCCACCTGGGGGCAGAACTCCAAGGACTTCCAGGTCTTGGCAGGCAAAATTGTGGCCATCTACCCAAGCTGCTTTTTCAGTCCAGATTTCCTTTCCCTTGTGGCATTCATGTACCTTTCTCCCTGTTGGATCAGACTATGAGAGAAGAGTGTCTTATTAGCTTAGGGATATCTAAGTCAAGCAGAGACTGAGACTGGTGGGGAGGCTGGATCAGAGTAATAAACCAGAGTCAGTGAATCTTGGGGCATCTCTGTTATACCCCAACTGATTTCATTTTTATGTTAATTTTAGGCAGGGTCCTCCTAAGTTGCTAAGTTGCCCTGGCTGGCCTCAAATTTGAAATCTCTGCAAAGATCCAGAGGGCCAGCTTTGAAGAAAACCTAGAGAATGGGAGTCACAAATCATCCTGATACTGCAAGAGACGAAGAAGTGATAGAGGGTCGTAGGGTAGGTGTAAATAAATACAGCTACATCTGGAGCAACCTGGTGAGGGACCCAGCCGGCGGAGCTTGGCACTGAGTTCTGTAGTGTGCGACCTGGCCGTTGGAATTTGGTGCACAACACCTCGGATGGAGGACAGTGCCAAGTGGAAACCAATATCACACTGTCAATAGATAAGGCAAAATCTTGGAACACATTAAAACAGAATCATCAGTGAGGAGGTGGGTCGAGGAAAAGAGATGAAGCACTTGCACTGGGCTCTGTGGAGCCCTGGTGGTTAGGGGCCGGGGCGGAGACCTTTTGAAATGGACCAAGCAGGAAAAGTAGAAGGAAATTTAGCGTGAGGTGGCCTCTCTAAAGCCTGTGGGCCAGCAGGAGTGCGTTTCTGTCAGATTAAGTAATGGGAGGTTATTGGTGACTTAGCAATAGGAGGGCAAGGAGAGAAGGAAAATTCACTGGCAGCTGGATGGGGTTTGGATCAAGGAGAGGATTTTATTTTTAAGATGCAAAATATGTGAACATACTTACATACTGATGTTCATGAACTAACCAAGAGGGTGCAGTTGAGAAAAGAGGAAGTGATGATGGGAACTTCCCAAAAGGTGGGAGGGGAGAGGTCTGAAGCCCAGGTGGCAAGAATGTCCTGGGAGGGGTGCAGAGGCAGAGTCTTGGGAGGACCCAGAGGAGTTGGGAGGGGACAGGGCAGGTGGGTGTGCAGGCAGGAGAGCAGGAACACAGGGGCTGCTGTGACTTTCACCACAGACCACAGTGTAGAAGGCAAGGTTGCATGTCCAGACTAAGGGTGGAGGCAGGGAGTCAGAGGTCTGCGGACAGGGAATGGATGCAGTGGCTACTACAGAAAGCGCAAGAAAGCAGTGAAAGGGGAGTGCTGAGTGGGGCCCAGAGCTCAGCCAGCAGAGGCAGGTGACTGTGGCAGAGGTGAGACTCCATGCCCTCCTGTAGACTCCCCCCAGCAGAGCTCAGAGGCAGGCTTGAGAAGGGCTGAGTGAAGGGAAGCTTTTGCCAGAAGTTAAGTTCCTGCAATGGAAATCTAATACAGAGCCCTGCATGTGGCAGGTTAAACATTTGTTGAATGGATGAGTGAGTTCAGAGGGCACGAGACATTAGAGCTCAGCGCTGGTCTGGTACAACCTCCTGCAGTGTAGGGGAAGCACTACATGGGGAAGGACTCAGCACTGCCTCGGCAGCGTTCAGGTCTGTCTGATCTGAGGGCCAGTACTTTTTCCATGCCTACCCCAGCACTCTGGATCAAATGGACAAAGGTCTGCATTCTAATCCTGTCTCCACTGCTGGCTCACTGTGAGACTCTGGACAAGTCACTTAAATTCTGGACAGCATTATCTTCTCCATTCTACAGAGGTGGAGACTGGCTCTCAGAGGTGCCCGGCAAGCAACAGGTGGAGCAGGGATCTCACACACCTCTTCATGTCATCAGGATTTACTGGAGTAATTCAATTTTCGGGACCCATTCTTCATGATCTTAACAGGATTACGTGCCCATGCTCTGTCCCTTGGCAGTAAGGGGACTGCTCTTCCTCCTCCCCTTACAATGTTGGCTCAACCATCTGACTGTGGCGAGTTAGAGGGTTTAAAAGACCATATGTTTTGGTGATTGCCCCAGGAAATTCATACTCTGGAAAGTTCTTGTCCTTTCAGCCTGGCTCAGAATAAACACAGACTGAACCTAGAGGCTCTGAAGACCAGAGCGGCCAAGGAGAAGCTAACCTGTAAGCCAGGCACAAGCAGGGCAAGTGCGTGCTGTTGGAAGCTGCTAAGCATCAGGTGGTTTGTCATGCCATGTGGCGGTGGCAGTTACTGACTGACACAGGACAGTCCCTCTGCTAAGTGCTACCTGGAGGAGACAGTGGCATCACTTGAGAGGTTTTTCAAAAATCAAGTTTTAATTTCTAAAATTCATATCTATTTTTTTAAATTGAGAAATAAATATGAATGAGACAGTTTCACAGCTGATTAATAGGACAG
>NW_004524683.1:6166378-6169638 GCF_000260255.1 Octodon degus | reverse complement strand
GTCCTGTCAGAGGTGAATATTCTATTGGCATCTAAATACTATAGGTGTTTGAGTTCAACTAAACAATCTAACACTGTCTAGCAGTCTATAATATTAGTGGGTTATCCTCAGAAGTTATTGACTTGAGCCTTTTACAGCACATTGTATTAATATGGATTTACTTTATTTACCTTGTTTTTATACTTTTCTGCTGTTCATGTCTAAATCTAAGGGACAAACACACATTTGTTCAGCGCTTCTTTTAAGAGCAGTATTAGCTAGTTCTCAAAAGATGACACTGACAAATGAGAAAAAGATGGTTAAATCTCCCAGGTGGTGTGCACACAAGAGAAACTAATTTGTGACAAAGGAGAAAGTGAATCTGGTAGATTCCTTTGCTGAATGATGTCATTACACAGTGCATTAAGACACATATCAGCAACTGGTTTGAAGAATTATTTAAATTGATTCTTTATTTTATCATCATTTAAAAACATGCACACTAATAGTTTGAGCATTTTATAATTTCCCTCCTGGATGTATAATAATGTCTATGAAAATATGTTAGTTTGCAAAGTGCTTGGAGCAGATTTCAGCCAAACATGAGTTTCTGGTGTAGGAAGAAAGCATTGGGTGACTGCAGCTGGCCAGCTACCTGCGTGTCCTTTATGTGTGCTTACCTGGAGCCGGATGCCATTGGCTGTCATGAATATCTTACCTCCCGCTTCTGTTCTCTGCTCATGATGACTTTAATAGGGCAGCCTGGGTGACTGATTTTATTTAAATACAAAAATAGTGACTTTCAATCTTTAATGAGCATGGACACAAAAATCTTCCACAAGATTCTGGCAATCAGAATGCAACAAATCATCGAAAGGTCACACATCACAACCAAGTGGTCTTCATTCCAGGGGTACAGGAAGGTTAGCATATACAAATCAATCAACATAACTCATCTCATATCAGAAACAAGAGCCAGAATCATACCATCATCTCAGTAGATGTAGAAACAACCTTTGACAAAGTTCAACATTCATGATAAAAGCCCTAAGGAAGAAAATAGGCATAAAAGGATCTGATAAAAGACATTTATGACAAAGCAGTGGCCAGAACCATATTAAATGGAGAACAACTGAAAGCTTTCCCTCTATAATAAAGAATAAGACAGGGATATACACTATCAGTGCTCCTATCATAGTACTTAAAACGTTAGCTATAGTAATGAGGCAACAGAAAGGTATAAAAGAAATATCTGTATAGAAAAGGAAGAAGTCAAGTTATCATTGTTTACAGATGACATTATCCTTTACATAAAAGAACCAGTAGTCTATTAAAAAATCCAAATTTCCATGTAGAAGCCTATAAAATCAACATAAAAAATCAATAACATTCCTATACACACACCAAGTGTAATAAACTCATCAAAAAATTAGGGAAGCAATACGTTACACAATAACATCAAGTAAAATTAAATATCTACAAGTTAATTTAACCACTGAAGTGAAAGACCTCTACAATGAAAATTAGGGTACTCTTAAAAAAGAGATTGCAGAGAACACTGGAAAATGGAAAAAATTCCTGTTGCTGTATAGGCAGAATCAATATTGTCAAAATGACCATAATTCCTGTTATAGCTCATGCCTAGATGTGTCCCCAAAGCCTCATGCAGTCATGGGTGGGGCTTTTCCAGAGGTGGCTGAATCAAGGGTATGTAATTGATTAATGGGGCATGCTAGAATAGTGGGTGCTAGGATTCAAGGTGTGACTTCTAACTTAGTTCACTGATTGGTTTGACACTGCCCTAAATCTGGTAGCCTGGATACAATAGAAGGGACAGAAAGAAGCTTATCTTATCCCCTTTGCTGCTTCACTATCTTCTGCTTACCATGAACTATTTCTCTGTGATGCCACCTTGCCTTGGAGCCAGATAATTATAGACTGAAACCTCAACAAACTGTGAGCTAATAAACCTTTCCTCCTTTAACTTTAGGCATCAGGTATTTTGTTTCAGCAACGAGACACTTTCAGAACTGATATAATTAAACTGATACAGATTTAATGACCTTCCAAGCAAAATATCAAGGTTCTTTATGGAACTAGAGAAAGCAATCCTAAATCTCTCATGGGATCAAAGAGACCCATAATAGCAAAAGTAATCTTGAGTAACAATAGCAAAGCAGAAGGCATCAGAGTCCCAGATTTAAACTTACATTATAAAGCAACAATGATAAAAACAGCATGATACTGGGGAAAACAGACCTATGGATCAATGGAACAAAATAAAAAATGCAGAAACAACCCCAGAAACACTCAGCCATGTTATCTTTGACAAAGTGGTCAAAAATATACACTGGAGGAAAGATTGACTCTTTAACAAATAGTGCTAGAAAAATTGGGTATTCATATGCAGCAGATTGAATCTAGACCCATATATCTCACCATCTACTACACTAAAATAAAAACAGGTCAAAGATAGAAATGTTAAAACAAGGAGCCGATGAGGTGGCTTAGTAGAATAAGAGCTTGCCTGGCAAGCGCAAGGGTCTGAGTTCAATCCCCAGTTTTGAAAAAAAAAAAGTCAACAACAGAACACTAAACATGCTGGAAAATGAAATGGATAAAACTTTTGAAGTCATAGGTATGTTCAAGGACTTTCTGGATGGAAGCCCAGTTACACAAGAAATAGTACCAAAAATCAAAACATGGGATCATATCAAATTAAAAACTTCTGTACAGAGAAGGAAACCACCAACAGAATAAAGAGACAATGTACAGAAGGGGAAAATTTTTGTTGGCTATTTCTAAGACAGAGGAGTAGTACTAGAACACAGAGGGAATTCAGAAAAATTAGGTCTTCCAAAAAAAAGATTCAGTCAAAAACTGAGCACCTGAAATCAATAGTCACTTCTCAGAAGAAGTACAAATGGCTAACATATATATGTAAAAGTGTTCAACATCTTTGTCCGTTAGAGAAATGCAAATTAAAACAACACTGAGGTTCCACCTTACTTCAGAAAGAATTGCTGTCATCAAGAAGTCAAGGAGTGAGACAACCCAGGGCTGCAGGCCCGGGGAGTGAGTGAGATGACCGAGGGCCACGGGATCCTAAATAGACTCAGAGTGCAGGCCCAGAGAGTGAGTGAGATGACCCGGGGCCCGTGGATCCTCATTCGACCCAGAGTGCAGGCCCAGCACAGAACCCTTCAGCAGAACTCCCTGCAAAGAGGCTAGAGGCAAGACCCACCCAGCTGATTCAGGAGCAGAACATCTTGCCAGAGTGA
>NW_004524683.1:6153372-6162759 GCF_000260255.1 Octodon degus | reverse complement strand
TTGCCTACTCCTTTCTACTTTGAGAATTCTAATTATATGAATAGAAGTTTCTTGGTTTTGACACAGTGAACTATTATGACTGATCTGTAAATTCTTTCTTCATTTTTATTTTGGACAGTTTTTATTGTAATATTCAGTTATGTTTGTAAATAATTCATTTTCAATTTGCAATCTATTCAATTAAAAACACAAAAAATAAATAAAATAAAATAAAGTTAAAGCAAAAAAAAAAGATGAATCATAACAGGTAAATCTAAAAAAATAAAAAAGAAGTCAAATAAATTCTGGAGACCCTATGGGGAAAAAAATGAGCTCTTCTACCTTGTTGGTGGGAATGCAAACTAGTACAACCACTGTGGACATCAGAATGGAGATTCCTCAACAAGCTAAAACTAGAAGTTCCATTTGACCCAGCTGTCACCTTTTATGCATTTTCCTGAAAGAGTTAAGGACATACATTACAATAATATATGCATACTCATAGCAGCACAATTCATCATTGGTAAATTTTGAAAGTGGCCTATCTGTCCCTCATGTGGAATGGGGAAGGAAGACATGGTATTCCTACACAGTTGTGTACCATTCTGCCATGAAGAAGGACACATTCAAGACATTTTTAAGAACATGGATGCACCTTGAGATCATAATGTTAAGTGAGTTAAATCAGACACACAGTTTAAATGTTGTATGGTTTCTCTTATACTGTAAATAAGAGCAAAATCGATGATAAATAGAAGGAACTAGAGAGCTAGATATTTTTCAAATATGAAGGGCATCAAGAGATGAAGGGAAGGAGAAGAGGGAAAGGAAATGAAAAAAATTAGGATGTGCTATGTACATACGCCAACTCCCCACAAGACATGAAATTGTTGTGTAATATAAATGTACTAATAAAGATGAAAACTAAAAAATAGATTTTTAAAAGTACAAATAACATAAATAAATTTCTATTAGATACAAAAATAGTTGCTTGCGTTTTTATTCATGTCTTACAGTTAGGAAATCTGATTGGCTTTGAAGGCAGAGATGCTTTTCGGAGCACTCAAAGATACTTGTCGGTTTTCTATCTTTCGGTTGAGTTGTGTTTGTTACCCCCTCAGGGCTATAGGGTGGGAGGCATGTGAGCCTGCTTCCACACTCAAGGAGGGACGTGAGCAGGAGGCGAAACGTGTAGTGTGGCTCAATCCATACTCCTTTCTGTGCCTGTCATTGTTTTAGTAGTGGTTTTTGTGCCTGCAACCAGAATGACACAAGGGCGAGGCAGTCTGTAGTTGAGAAAGCTTGTTGTCAACTGGTGAACCATTCGGATGAGACCAGAAAGAAGACCTTGACCTCAGATTCTTGTCATATCCATTTGTCTGTGGGTCCTCAGAACCCAGCCACTGGGGTCTTCTCAGGGGTCAGTCAGTCTCTGAATGGAGCTCGGAGACCAGAAGTCCAATTTGCCTGTTGTCGCACACACCTCATTAAACTAGGAACAAACAATCCTTTGGCATCCACACACCACAAATATATATTCAGAGATCTGGAGTGAAGCCAGGCTGTAGAGGTGGAGCAATGGGATGCAGAAACTGCGGGAGCCTCAGGAAGCTTGTGAATGCTCTAGCGGTAGTGGGAGGTGAGAACGAGTTCCAGGATAATATCAGGTGGTGACCATTGTGTGAAGAAAACCAGTACAGGAGAAGGGAGGACCTCCAGGGTAATAGTCTATGTGAGGTGACCAGGAAAGGCCTTTCTGAGAAGGCAACTTTCAGCAGAGTGTGCAGACGTGAGAGGAGGGCAGGGCACATGTGGGAGAAGAGCATGCTGGGAAGAACAACCAGAGCCCCAGCACTGAAAGGCACCAAGGACATTTCCAGGAATTATAAGGAGGCTGATGTGGCCCTGAGTAATCAGGAGAAGAGGATAAGCAGTGACAGAGAGGTGGCCAGGTCAGGGAGGACCTGGCAGGTCATAGAAAGCAATGGTGGCTTCAGTCTAAGTCTTATGGGCAAGCAGTGTGTGTCTGAACAGAGGAAGAGCACGGCTGAATTTACACTCTATGGCACTATGTATCCTCAGGGATTTGGTGGGGACAGTGGCTATGGGGGGAGCAGCTGGGAGGCTGGAGGGCTGAGGTTGTCATGCCCAGGTCCTAGTGATGCAGTAGTTGTCCATTCCTGTAAGTATTTGGACATCAGGAACAGCAACACCGAAAGAAGGAAAAGCATAAGGGAAGAGTGGTCTTTGGGACCAGGTGGCACCAGGTGGTATCTCTGCAGCATTACAAGGTTGGCTTTTAATGTGCTAACTTGGAGATCCTTTCTGATCCTTCAAATGCAGCAGGATGCCAGGGGAAAGTAGGTGTCGGTGGCTTTTGGTACTGGCATTGTCCAGGTGAGGTGGGAGCTTGAGTGTGAAGAGCCTTCTTTAGGGCAGAGAAGCTGGGTGGACATGTCTCTTATGCAAAGTCCTTAGACAAAATGAGCCTCTATATGGTGACAGCTGCTGATACTCACTGGCTTCTTTCCTCCCTCCTGAATCTGCTCTACAATGGTCTCTCCAATAAAAGGCTGTCCATGCAACAAAATATGTGGATATTTTGTAATTGTTTTAAAAAATAACTTATGCTTTCCTTTGAGTAGCGTTTGGACTGAACCTTGGAATGAAAGTTATACACAGCTCATTATGTAGTTATACAGTACTCATTTTGTCTAATTGTTCTGAAGTACCACATCAGTGAATCTGAAGATGGGTCTCCCCTGTCCCCTTCCAAATGAACTGGAAAGAATGACTGCCAAGGGTAGCTGAGAGCAAAGCCCAGCTCAGTCTGCTTGGGTCCCTTTGTCCTTGCCTTCTCTGTGCTGTGTGTGTGTGTGCATGCACCCTGCTCCAGTGGCCTCATTTTTGAATGTAACCTGCTTATTAATGTGGTTGAATGTGGTGGGGCACAAAGAAGAATGACATTAATTTTTCTAACCTCTCAGTGGGTCCCACGCCTCTCTAGAGGACCTCATGTAAACATCCAATAGCTCTCCCCATCACTACCAGCTACTGAAAATTTCATGTATCAAACATTCTCTTGCCTGGCAAGTGCAAGGGCTTCAGTTAGATCCCTGGTTTCGTTAAAAAAAAAATTCTCATCCAGTCACAATCAATCTATATTTCTTTCCAAATTTAAAGTGGTTTTCCCCTTCTTCCCCCAGCTCAGGGTAAGTCCCACCCTTTTTCCCTGGCTGGAGTCTGCTTCTGGCTCCTACAGTGTTTTAGGCAGAGCATGGGATGGAGGGGAAAGAGGACATCTGTGTCCTCTATGTGGAGACACCCGAATGCTTCCCTTTCGTTGTTTAGGAGTGCTCTAGCGCTTCTGTGCTCCTCCTTGCTGTGGGTTCAGCTCTCTCTGTCTTTTCATCAGCTCTTCCTCTGATGGCCCATTCCCGATTGCCTCATCATTGAGGATTCTGGACCCCAATCTTCCCATCACTTGTTGGAGGTGGGCCGTGGGAGTGGTGTTTGAGATACTAGACCAGTTTTGCTACCTTCCATAAGTCCTGCAGGGGTGGACTTGCCCTCTTCTTCCAAATATGAATTTAGCTTTGGAGGTTTAGCTGTTGTGACTTGCAAGACATGAGGAAAAGTTCCAAATGACATCTTGTTATGCAGAACATTAGTTCCTTCATCCTAAATGTGTGACTTTTATCTTAATACAGAAGATTGATTAAGACTGCAGGCCCTAGATTTGACATCAGTGGAGTGACCATGGACAAATCATCTAACTCCTTAGAACCTTGGTTTCTTCATCTGTGAAGTAGGACCAGAGCCTTCACTCTCAAGGGTGCTGTGAAGATTGACCTGGTGGCGTACAGTAAGCCCTCAGGTCTGGACATTCTTTTTTGTACATTATTGAGGGGTGTTCAGGTTCTCTGACCCAGACTGGGTGTCAGATCTCACTAATCTGGGCACGACTCCCTCTAGCTGTTTGCCTGGGCTGCAGGTCTCTTTGTGATAACATTCCTTACTTTGACTCTCTTAGCTATGTAACAGTCCTTCAGGACTGTACAGATAATGGAATTGATGCTCGTTTGCCCAGGGTAAAGTAACTCCTAAACAGCAGGCCCTAGGCCTGTCTCATTGCAAGGCCTATGTGTGTTCAGCCACTCACTTTACCTCCTTCACCAGCTGGCTCTTTTCCCTGCACCCTTTGCCACTAGCTACTCTTCTGTAGTCTGAGGACGTAACAGGGAGCCCCTTTGAACGAACTCAATTCCTACCTGCAAGCACTCAAACACCCCAGAAATGAACCTCTTTTCCCACTGCCCAGTAAATGATGCTTCCTGTGTTTTATCTCAACAAATCTCCACAACAGTTTGGTGGACATAATGCTGGTCCCATCCACTTCTCATCTACAGTTACTTAACTAAAGTTGCATTTTTTATGAAAAACATCTAGTTAGTGTCGATTCAGCACCTACTTGGTGTCCAACACTGGGTTAGCCAAAAAGGGAAAGGCATTTTCTGATCTGAAGCCTAGAATCTATTTTGAGAGGTAAGACATGTAAAAGACCTGCCAGCAATAGCGAGATGTTTGTGGTCAATCTCCTTGAAGAGGTACAGGAAGTTAATGCCACAGCCATTCTGAGACAGAGAACCTGGCAGCTGAATGGGTGGGCAAGGTTGTGCTTCAGGAGAGGAAGTGACAAAAAGCTTCCTGGAAAAGCTGAGCTGGGTCTGAGCCTTGAAAACCCAGTAGAATTTGGAGAGGAAAAGATAAGAAAGACATGTGTGATGTGTTTGCTGTAGGAAGCCAGCAAGTTCCAGAAAGGCAGGAGCCCAGCCTGGGCACAAGGATGCATTCTTCCAAGGAGCCTCTCTTTTATATCTGTAAGTCTCTTTGCTCCCTGTTTGGGGATTTTTATGATCCCATCCATCTGTTTTCAGTCAGCCTCAGGTTTGCTTTGAAATTCAAAAGCTAAAAGGGAAGTATGATATTAGAGCCAGAGCAGCAGGCTGGGCAGTGTTCTCTGGGAAGGAGGGAGTGGCCTCATGGAGCCTAAACCACTGCAGGCAGAGTGCCCCTTCTTGCTGGCTCGAGTCCCTTTGAAGGGTGGGACCACAAGAGCAGGCAGGAGGTAGTGGATGATTAGCCAGGGGAGGAACTGCCAGTGTGGGTCTAAGCTGGCAGTCTTTGTGCCTGCCAGTGGGCAGCCCATGAGCTTGAATGGCCAAGTGTGGAGATCCACAGGTCCTTTGGGGCCTCCATGTCCACATGAGCTCCATGCAGGCTCTTTGCTTCCTTTTGCTCCTTTGTCAGATGGCCTGGGCCTGCTGGGAGATTTGGCTCAGCCCTCTGTGCCTCCTGAGTTTCCTGGCTCACATTACCACCTACATCGCTTAGGAGCCTCTGTGTCCCAGAGAGACATGAGATTTCTGTCCTCTGAATCATTTATCATCTGAATCAATCACTGATCAGATCCAAGGACTACAATCTGGACCCACAAGACCTGCTCTAGACCTTCCATCCTTTCAGCACCATGGGCCCTGGCTCCTTAGCTAACGTGCTTTCCAGATCCTGGGCCCTTCCTTGTCCCATCTCTCCACCCTTCCTCTCTCATTTATATGGCACCTTGAGACTGCAACCCACCCATGTGAAGCCCCCCTGGGTGGTGCCCTCTTCTTACCCTGCCCATACTCCACAGTCCTGTGGCAGCTTCTTCTGTTCCCCTTGTTTATGTATCTCTAACATGCATGGGGTCTTCTCATCACATTTGAGAGAAGAAGGGAAGCCACCCCTGGCTGAAGTTGCGTAGTTATGGGCTTTAGCATTCAATGCAAATCAGATCTTTAGAGGAAAAAGCTTTAAAACCTGGGAGTTAAATTAGGGATTGCAAGAAGGAGAAAGATCTTGAAATTCTACCAGATCTAAACTAGAAGACTCTTTAAGATTTTCTACTCTGGTTCTTGTATTTTTCCAGTGCAAAAACTGAATCTCAGTGAGGAAGAGCCATTGGCTTGGTGTTATTTATAGGGATGAATAGATAGAGGGAGAGTGGGTTGGAGGGAAGGGAAAGGGAAAGTAAAAAAAAAGTTATGACATGTTATGTAAGTGTCCCAACTCCCCAACAATGAATGTAATCATTGTGTACTGCAAACATGAATTAATAAAAATAAAAAAATCAGACAAAATAAAACAAAAGGGAATTGGAATCCTGTTTAGAGACTGACTTAGCTCTCCACATGCACCACCTGGGGTCCTGAGTGAAAGTTAGGGGGAATCACGGTTACTGAAGGCACAGGCTTCTTGCCTCCTTCAAGAACTGTCATAACACACACAGCATTCACCTTCAGATGTGAATCCCTGCAGGTCTGCTCTCTGAACTAATGGTCATTCCAGCCCTCAGAAGGAAGTCATCCCTCTCCTCTGTCCCCAGGTGAGATTGTGAGGACTGAGGGTGAAGTGACGCACTTCAGGACAAATCAGTAGCAAGTAGCCACAGCAGGTCTCAGGCCCAGGCTTGCTACCATTTACAATGTATCATATTCTTTTCCTTGCCTTTGGGAGCAACACCTTAGGAAAAGGACACAGCAAAGGCTGGAGTAGAAGCAGGACAAATGTACATTAGTACCGGGCTCCAGGCACTGGACAAGAGTTCAGGACTTTGCATTTCTTGGCATTGAAAGAACTACAGAGTAAAGGCCTTCCACCCTCACCCCAATGCTCTGTTTCAGTGTAGATATTTTAGAGTGCCCTTTCCTATGTGGGAGTGAAATTTTTGAAAAACATAATGTGTAACACAGTGTTTTTATAGAAATAATTTATTGCCCCAACTGTAAGATGAAAGAAATAAAAGAAAAATAGCATAAAAATAAACTAGTGTGTAATTTGGATGCCCATGCTTCTGTCAAATACTATTTGCAGATGTAACGCAACAGTCAAAAGCTTTCTCTTTGTGAAAATAACAGCTGACATACTGGGAGCCTGGGCATGTGTTGCTTTCCCACCTCAGTGCAGATGGCACTGTGCCTAAGGAGGCATTCATGAATGGTCAAGCACTCTTGGTAAACTTCTGGACAAAGTATGTACAGTCTTCTTTCAGTGCACATGGCCATCACATTCCTGCAAGAGTTGGTGTGTATTAAAATTTTGCAAACAAATATTTTGCCTTTATATAAAAGGAGCTTAGGCTCTAGTCTCAGACAATTATAAATGGAGATTCCTTCCATAAGGAATTCCTCCCCTAAGCAAAATTGTGCAGAATATGGAGCAATTCTGTATGGCTTTTGTAGGTTACCAAGCATCTGGGACCTTTGGCCATAACTTGTTCCTAGTGATGGTGTAAAAGCCCTAACTGCCCTCTATCCACTGGGGATGGTGCTACCCTTGTTAAAAATACATTTTTCAAGTTTTTACCTAGAGGCCTTACAGCAGGAGGAAAGGTTCTGACCTGTGTTGCATCTAGATGTTTGCATTTCTTTCAATTTTGCTTTTGGTAAACATAATTGAATACTGATCTTAGAGAACATTTAATAAAACAGATACTGGGGCTTGAGAGATGGCTCAGTGGAATAAGTGCTTTCCTGGCAAGTGCAAAGGCCCTAGTTCTAATCCCCAGTTCCACCAAAAATAACATAAAATAAAATAACATAAAATAGATACTAATTTTATGCCCTAAGAGTATCCACTCAGAGAAAGTAACCATGACTAAAACCCAGGCTCTATACATGGAGGGCCTTGGCCTTTGAAAAAATTTTAAGAGCAATGAGAGTTGCAGAGACAGAGACTATAATCTAAGACTGGATGTGTATAAAGCCTGGGACTTCAGGAGAGGTGCAAAGTGTGAGGCTAGAAGGACTAGGAAGTTAGAAACTAAGCTATATGTTGGAGAACAGCAAGAAAATATTCAATGGAAAATAAGGAGAATGGTCCAATAGCTGTGGAAGGAACAGTAGGGACCAAGAGGCAGAGCTAGGAAATCTGAAGGTCTGTGTCTGTGTCACGGTTTAGGGGAGGAGAGGGGCCATGCAGGTGGAGAGACTGGAGGGGCAAACTGTAGAGGGCTCGGGAAGTGATTATGGGAAGGAAGGAGGGAAGGGAGGAAGGAAGAGAGAAGGGCACATCTAATAATTCTCCTCATTGAGGAAGGGCCCTGCCCTCATGGAAGCCCTCACTGCTCTGTGGTGTCTGCCCTGTCACCAAGCCGCAGGCCTGGAGGGCAAGGGCTGTGCATCCTTGGCTGGGAGCACTGCCCATGGTACAGTGTGGGCTCTGAATGATTCTTTTTCGGATGAAGGACTTTCTTTGAGCATGTCTACATGGGCCCAACTCTCAGTCGAGGGTTTGGCATCTGCAGGCTTAGCCTTGCTGTGGCAAACCCCTGGCTGCCTCTGGGACCTGTGCACCCTTCACAGGTAAAACACCTGTGCCCTGGGCCGCTGCTCTGCTCGCTGCCACCAGTGGGGGCAGCAGTGAATGAGCACTGGTGGCAGCCTGGGTTTTCTTTTCTTTTTATTTTTTAAAGACAGTACAATTAGAACTAGAAAAAATTACAAGTGATACTTAATTTCACTTAACAAAATAATATGAATGTCACAGTATTTAATTTAATAGATAGTGTAAGGCTGGGAAGATGGCTCAGTAGAATAAGCACTTGCCTGGCAAGCCCAGGGACCTGAGTTCAATCCTCGGTTCTGCAAAAACAAAACAAAACAAAACAAACAAACAAACCAAAAAAACATAGTGTAGTCTTCCAACCAGTTATTCATACTATCAGATATATGCATGCAAAATTGGAAGAAGTAAGAAAAAGAAATGTATAAGAAATTAGGAGGAGAAAAAGAGAAAACAATTGAAAAGAGGAGACAAAACAATTTAAGTATTATCTGCTCACTTCCATAGACTAGAAGAAATGCATAGTACAGTTATCCAAATCATCTTGCTTACATACATAATCTCTTTCCCCCACTCCCTCTCTTGTCCTTCTCCTCAACTCAGTAACTCTTTCCTTTTGAATAAGTTCATTCCCTTTGCCCAGTGTCTATTGTACCCCTCAGATTACATTTTTTGCTTTCAGGTTCTTACACTAAGGAAATAATACAGTGTTTGCACATGTGGGTCTGATTTATTTCACATGAGTATGTTCTCTAGAAGTATCTATTTACTGACAAAAGATTCAAATTGATCCTGTCTTATAGCTGAATAATACTCCATTGTGTAAAAATACCTCATCTTCTTTATCATTCTTCAGTTGATGGCCATCTGTGTTCTTCCTAGGATTTAGCTATGACAAATTGTGCTGCTGTAAACATGGGTGCACATATGTAGCTGTGGTGTGAGGTTTTCAGTTCTTCTAGAAAAATACCTAGGAGGGGAATAGCTGATTTGAATGGGATCTCCAATCCTAACTTTTTTTTT
>NW_004524683.1:6074536-6137473 GCF_000260255.1 Octodon degus | reverse complement strand
GGGGTGGGAGAGGGTTTGGCCCACGCTGCGCCTGGGCTGGGACTGGTCCTGCCGGCACAGGGTAGCAGGAAGCTCTCCACACACTCACCGGACCTGGCCTAGGACTGGGTCTCAATCCTAACTTTTTAAGGAATCTCCACACTGATTTCCATAGTGGTTGCACCAGTCTGCACTCTCACCATCAGTGCAGATGGGTTCTTTTTTTTCCACATCCCCTCCAGTATATGCTATTGGCTGATTTCTTGATATTAGCCATTCTTTCTGGGGTGAGATGACATCTCAGTGTTGTTTTAATCTGCATTTCTTGAATGACCAATGATATTGAACATTTTTTCATATATTTGCTTGCCTTTTGTATTTCTTCCTCCGAGAAGTATATATTCATCTAGATGCCCAGTTTTGTATTGGGTCTTTGGGACTTGATTTTTTAAAAAATTCTTTATATGTTCTAGATAGAAGGCCTTCGTTGGAGGGACAGTGGGCTATATTTTTCCCACTTTGTGTGTGTGTGTGTGTGTGTGTGTGTGTGTGTGTGTGTGTGTGTGTGTTTACTCTGTTGGAGATTTGCTTTGATGTGCAGAAACTCTCAAAAAGATGAGATCCCAGTTGTTGAGCCTTTGAAGTATTTCCCATATAGTTTGGCTTTTGTTCATGAACTCACTACCTACCCCTATGGCTTTAAGATTTCTACCTACATTTTCCTCTAGAGGATTTAGTGTTTCTGTTTTAATATTTAAATCTTTGATCCATTTTGGCTATAGCTTTGTGCATGGTGATAGGCATGGGTCTAGTTTTAGCCTTCAGCATGTGGAAAGCCAGTTTTTCCAGCACCATTTATTAAAAAGGCTATCTTTCTTTCAGTGAGCATGTTTGTACCCTTTATCAAAGATAAGATAGCTGAGTGTGTTTGCAGTTGTGTCTGCATCTTCTAATGTGTTCCATTGATTCTCAGGTTTGTCTATACCAGTACCATGACGATTTTTATCACAGCAGCTTTATAGTATAATTTGAGGTCAGGGATTGTGATACCTCCTGCCTTTACTTTGTTTCCCAGGATTGCTTTTCATATTCTGGATTTCTTCTGGCTCCAAATGAATTTGAGGAAAGTTATCTCTAGTTCTGTGAGGTACACTAATCATATTTTAATCAGGAATGCACTGAATCTGTATAACAATTTTGGGAGTATGGTTATTTTCACAATGTTGATTCTTTCTATCCAGGAGAGTGGATATTTTTCCATTTTATCAAATCCCTTTCAATCTTTTTTCTCAGAGTACCATAATTTTCACTGTATAAATCTTTTATGTCCTTTGTGAGATTGATTCCTAAGTATTTCATTTTTTTGGATGCTATTGTGAAAGGCATGGTTTCCCTAATTTCTCTCTCAGTGTGTTCATTCTTTGTGTACAGAATGCTACTGATTTTTTGGGTGTTAATTATGTATCCTGCTATGTTGCAGAATGTAGTGATTAATTCTACAAGTCTCTTGGTGGAGTTTTTGGGGTCCTCTATGTAGAGTATCATGTCATCTGCAAATAATGATAATTTCACTTCTTCTTTTCCAACCCTTATTCCTTTTATTTCTCTCTTTCATCTAATTGCTGTGGCAAATGTTTCCAGAACTATATGGAATAGGAGTGGAGACAGTGGACGTCTGTGTCTTGTTCCTGATTTTAAAGTGAAGACCTTCACTTTTTACCCATTTGGTATGATGTTGGCTGTTGGTTTGTCATAGATGGCTTATATCAGGTTGAGATATAGACCACTTGTTGTGGTTTTCTGTAGGTTTTTTTTTATATCAAAAGTGAGTGTTGAACTTTGTAAAAAGCTTTTCCCGAATCTATGGAGATGGCAAGGTGGTTTTTGTTCTTGGCTCTATTGATGTGGTGTATTACATTTATGGATTTGCATGTGTTGAGCCATCCCACATGGTTGTGATGTATAATCTTCTTGATGATCTGCTGCATTCTGTTTGCTAGTGTTTTATTGAGGAGTTTTGCATCTATATTCATCAGAGAGATTTACCTGTAGTTCTATTTTTAAGTTGGATCTTTCTCTGGTTTTGGAATCAGAGTAAATCTTGCCTCCAGAAATGAGTTTGGGAGAATTGCTTCTCTTTCAATTTCATTGAAGAGCTTGAGAAAAGTTGGCATTAAATGTTTTGTACATTTCTTGTAGAAATCTGCTTTGAATCTGTTAGGACTCGGCCTTTTCTTTGTTGGTAGGTCTTTAAATTAAATTTTCAATTTTTTTTCTTGCTATTGGGTTATTCAGAGTTGGTATATCCTTTTGACACAGCTTTGGCATTTCATATGTACCTAGAAAATTGTCCATTTTCTCTGTGTTTTCCATAAACTGTCCATTTACTCTGTGAGAGTTAAGATTTTGGAATTCGGTATTCATGATCTTCTGAATATCTCTAGGGTCTGTAGAGATTTCACCCTTTTCATTCTTTTTTGC
Source organism: Octodon degus (assembly GCF_000260255.1). Taxonomy (NCBI): domain Eukaryota; kingdom Metazoa; phylum Chordata; class Mammalia; order Rodentia; family Octodontidae; genus Octodon; species Octodon degus. The sequence goes on along the minus strand of NW_004524683.1, from coordinate 6,135,013 downwards.
ATGAATTTTGGTTTTTTCTTTCATTTTTTTTCATTAGGTTGGTTAGAGGTTTATGAATTTTATTTATTCTTTCAAAGAACCAACTCCATGATTCATTTATTCTTTGTATTGTTCTCTTTACTGCCAATGCATTAATTTCTGCTTTGATCTTTAAAATTTCCTGCCTTCTTTCAGCTTTGCTCTTTTTTCTCTTGACTTGCTCATCTTTTTCTAGGAGCTTGAGGTGCAGCATAAGATCATTTATTTGGGCTTGTTCTGTTTCATAATGTGCAAATTTACTGCTATAAATTTTCCTCTTAAGACAGCTTTCATTGCATCCCACAGATTTTGGTAGATTGTATCTGCATGTTTCTTTGATTGTAAATATTTTTTAATTTCTTCTTTAATTTCATCTGTGACCCACTGGTTGTTTAGAAGGTTGTTATTTAATTTCATGTGTTTATGGTGTCTTTGTAGTGCCTTTTGTCAATAATTTCCAATTTTATTGCACTGCCATCAGATAGTATGCATGGGATAATTTCAATTGTTTTCCATTTACTTAAGAATTCTCTGTGTGCTAGAATATGTTTTATTTTGGAGAATGTCCCATGTGCAGCTGAGAAGAATGTATATTCTGTTGTCGCTGGGTGAAACACTCCATAAAGGTCTGCCAAGTTAATTTCTTCACAAGTTTGGTTTAGTTCTGTTATTTCTTTGCTTGATTTTTTTGCCTAGTAGATCTATCTGTTTGTGACATTGGTATATTAAAATCCCCTATTACTATTGTATTATTGCTCACTTGATTTTTTTATGTGTGTTAAAATCTGTCTTATATAAGTGGGTGCTCCTACATTGAGTGCATATATATTTATAATTATTATCTTTTCCTCTTGTAGTTTTCCCTTAGCAAGCATGTTGTGACTTTCTTTATCTCTTTGAATAATTTTTGGTTTGAAGTTGATATTTTCAGCAGCCAAGATAGCCACCCCTGCTTTTTTTATTTCCTGTGGCGTGGAGGATTGTTTTCCACCCTTTGACTTTTAATCTGTGAGTTTCCCTTTGAGTTAAATGTGTTTCTTATATGCAACATAATGTTGGATTTTATTTCTTAATCCACTCTGCTAGTCTGTTTCTTTTGATTGGTGAATTGAGGCCATTTACACTGATAGTTGTAACTGATACATATTAGATTATCTTTGTCATCTTATTTCCTGCTATAGGTTCTGTACTATTTCCCTCTTTTTAAGTACTTTTTCTGTTTGTTGGTTCCTTTCTGTTGTTCTTGAAGCTGTGGTCACTTCTGTCTCTTTCTAAAATATTTGTCAGTACTCTTGGGGTTGGTTTTTAGTGGTCATGAATTTCTTTAATTGTTGTTTGTCGTGGAAGGACCTTATTTCCCCATTGAATTTGATAGGTAGATTTTCAGAGTATATCAACGTGGGCTGGAAGTTATTTTCTTTCAGAATCTGAAATACTTCACTCCAAGCTCTTCTTGATTTGATGGTTTGTGTTGAGAAATCTGCCATGATTCTGATGTGCTTTCCATTATAGGTGACCTGTTTCTTCTCTCTAGCAGGTTTTTTTTTAAATTTTTTTTTCAGAATCAGGGATTGAACTCAGGTTACACTTGCCAGGCAAGTATTTATTCTACTGAGCTATCACCCCACCTAGCAGTTTTTAATATTCTATTATTTTGTTGAATTTCTGAGATCTTGATTATTATGTGTCTTGGTGTAGATTTATTGTGATTATGACTGTGTGGAGTTCTATATGCCTTGCTTATCTGTGTGTCAATTTCTTTTCTCATGTTTGGAAGATTTTCTTCTAATACTTCTGCAAATAATCTTCTTATGTCATTGTACTGTCTCCCGCTGCTTCTTTGACACATATTATTCTTATATTATTTTTCTTTGCATCCTCTTGTAGGTGTTGAAGTGTTATTTCCTGGTTCCCTGTTAGTTTTAGGAGATCTTTTATTTCATGTGTGGTAGCTGCAACACTGGTCTGAAAGTCTATCTTCAGTTCCATTGAAGTTGTTTTGCCAGCTTTCAATGGAGTTATTAATTCCCTGGATATCTGTTTAAATCTTTTTCATGCATTCTAATTCTTTCCTGTATTGTTCAGTGTTTTCATCATTTTTCTATTCTCCTTAATTTTTTTTATCTATATCTTCTTTAGATGTGCTGAGCAATTCTCACACAATTATTATTATTTTTTGGGCATGAGAGATTATTTGTGATCTTATTTCTTCTATAGCCTGATGCACTTGTTTCTTTACTTCACTTGCTATCATTTCAGGGATTTGAGGTGTGTGATTTCCAAGTTCTTGTATGTCTTTGTTTCCTGGGTTTGTTCTGGTTGGACTAGAGGACTGAGATTGCCTTTGACTCCTGCATTTTGGAATTTGTGAAGCTCCCAGTAATCACCCAGACAGAGTCCCACAGGCCACCCAGTGTCTGCCAAAGTTCTTAAGTGGTACCAGCAAAGCTCAGCACCTGTGCACACTGGGCCCACAAATCACAGCTTTCCTGCATCCTGCAGGCCACTCATGGTCCTCTTAAGTTCCTAAAAGTTTGGACCAGCACCATCAGAAACTCCACATCTGCATGCTGGGGGATAAGGAAGAACTTACCAGAGTCCCACAGGCTGCCCAGAGTCTGCCAAAGTCAGCCTCAGTTTTCAAACCTTTTATAGTCATTATCTCATTAAAACCTCCGTGCAAACTCTGCCAAAAGTCATATATGATCACTACTATAGAGAATAGGAAAATGAAAGGGGAAAGGTTCCAGGGCCTCTATGGTAAGGGGCCCAAGAGTGAGGGGCTGCCTTACTGAATTTGGGAAGCCTGTTCAGTCCTGGAGGCTATTTGCTTCCAGGTGTCCTTGGAGGAGGAGGCAGCTTATGTCAACCCTGGCCTAAGCTAGGCTGGGAATTCAAGATGAGGCCTCCCTGTTCCCACTGAGACCCTTCTGTGTTCTGACTGAAGAGTTCTCTGTCTGTGCTCAACCATCCTTCATCTGTGATTTTCTGTCTTCCACCCATCCCCAGGCCCATTCTGACTGCCTCTTTTCATTCCCCTCTTTCTCTGTCTTTCTCTGTCCCTTTGCCTCTGTCCCAACTTCTCTCTATCCATCTTTTTTTTTTTTTGAACCAGGGATTGAACTCAGACCCTTGCACTTGCCAGAGAAGCGCTTATTCTACTGAGCCATCTCCCCGGCCCTCTCTATCCATCTTAACATGAAAGTTTTTTCTTCTACCTTATCCCCCCCTGTGTTCCTCTTCTTGTATGCTGTAGTCACCATCTTGCTGGTCCCTCCCAACCTTCCTGAATCCCCAAGTCCCTGGTGCCTTGGGAAGAGGTGACGGAAAACATATGGGGAGCCTGAGAGTCCTCAGCCCTTTCTTGTCTGGAATGTGAATTTTCAGGTTGAAAAATTTATCTCTTTCTTTCTGTGACTGGTCAGAGAGAAATGGAAAATAAGAAAAAAGGAAACAGAAGAACTGTTTTTGCAAGTGCAGAACCAACTGACATAAAAAGAGATTTTATGAAAATTCTCTGAGAATAATTTTATTTTATGATGCCATAACGGTGGCCAGCCTCACTGCCTGGGCTCATAGGCTGGGTGAATAGCAGCTGGAGCCCATGCCCATGCCCACCCACCATATGGCCTGATTTCTGTTCCACCATGGTGATGCTAGAAGAAGGCAAGGTAGGAGGATTTCCTGCCTGACTCAGAGAGCCGTGGAGCTGCCATCCCCCAGCCCAGTTGGAAGATCTGACTTCATTATTCCTGTCTATCCACAGCACAGATGTGCCCAGAGTTTCCCACTCTGAAGTATCTGGCTAAGGTTGACTTAGACACCAACTCCTTGGCTGGGACCTGAAGCCCTCTCAGAGTTTGTGAATCACCTGGGGGCTCATGCACAGTGACCTTGGCCTCTAGCTCCATCAGTGAACTTGTGGTCTCTGCATGCCCGGGCTCACTTGGACATGAAAATGAGCCCCTTGTATAGCTCCTGGTCCCAGCTCTTTAACAGCAGGAGATTGCTGGAGACTGGCCTGGAAGGTGGCTTTGGGCTTCTTATGGCTGATGTGTGGAAATGTCCACTTGCAACTTTTTTCCCCACGGAGGAGAGGTTGTTCCACTTCCTTCAGTTTCATTCTATCTATCCAGTTCCTCACTTTTTGCTATAGCTTGGATTTTGTTTATTTTTTCCAGTACTGGAGACTGAACCAAGCTTTTCATTGAGCTACATCTCTAGTCCTTTTTAATTTTGAGACAGAGCCTCCTTAAATTGCCAAATTGCCCAAGGTGGGCCCAAACTTTCAACCCTCCTGCTTCAGCCTATCAGAGTCCTGGGGCTACAGGCATGCATCACTGACCCTTACCTGCAGTTTGCATCTTAAGTAGGCCCCCAAAGACCCACATTTAAAAACTCGATCCCCAGTATGGTACTGTCTATAAATAAGCCAAATGGGAGGTTACTGGGGTGTGCCCTCAAAAGGGATTGTGAGGTCAGGGCTCCTCCCCTTTCTTGCTTATTTCTAAGGCATGAAGTGAGAGCTGTGTTATGCTATACAGTGCTCCCCAAAGTGCTTTACTGACACAGCCCCAAAGCAGTGGGATTGTCTGAATGCCTAAGTCCAAGGCCTTAAATCAGCAATGGACTGAAACTTCCAAAACTGAGTCATACTAACTTTTGCTCTTTATAGGCTGACTTACCTTAGGATTCGCAATGGTAACAAAAACCTGGGTGTTCTCTTTCTTCTGCCACTGGAGTCATCTTTGCTTTAGCCACTTTCCTATTATTTGAACACAGTGCCAAACACCCACAGAGTATAAGAGGAACAGTTCAGTTGGGCTTACAGTTTTAGTGGATTCAGTTCATGGTAGCTATCTCCAGGGCAGAAGAAAAACAGAACAAAGATGTTTGGTTCATGTTACTGGGGAAGGAGAGCAGGAGAGCAATGACCAGAAGAAGGGACCAGGGAGCACATGTAGTACCCAAGGTTAGCTCTCCCTGACCCACCCAGGTTCACCCAGAAGAGCACCTTACCAATTCCCTGGGAATTTCTTAACACAGTCCAGCTGACATGACTAATGATCACACTTTTCTCTTTCTCTGCTTTGTAGGAGCAAAAGACAAAATTTTTCTTGATGGTCACACACAATATCTGTCTACTAGGACTGGGGGTCAGGAAGTCATAGTCCACATTCCAGGAATCTGTCTTCTGTAAGACCCTGGCAGTGCCCCTGCAGGGACAGACTGCAGATCCCTAGATGTGCAGGTGGAGGCGAAGGGGTAAAGACATAGAAGGGATGACAAGCCAGGTGAGAGAGAGAGTCAGAGGTGGAGACCCACTGAAATAGCCTGCCAGCCTAGGGTGGAGTTCCCCCTCAGGCAGCTCTCCTCTTCACCGAGCAGACCTCCATGTACCCTCACCCAGGGCCCAGCTCTGGGCTGGAGGTCATTTAAAGAGTTGGCATGGAGGCCAACTCTGACTTCTTATTTCAGGAGGCACTGACTGTGAGCAGGGCCAAGAGGCTGAGCAGGCTCCAGGGCAGAAATGCAACCCCCCTTGGTTATTAGGCAGACACTGGTATTCCCCCGTGCTACCTGCTGTCATTAGAGAGCAGTTCTTATGGACTCAGAGGCAGCCCTTGTCCCTAGTCACCCATCCGTTCTGAGATCCCATCCCCGAGCTGCAGCTCCTCCTTCAGGGAGTCCTGGAGATGAGACTATGGCCTCCAAGGAAGGCTAGGCATCATTCTCCCCTGAGCTCCTGGGCAGGTGGGTGTTGGGAGCATCTGGTGTGGAGGGGCAGTGCTGAGCCACTGCAGGAACATCATGCCACTAGTGACACCCTGGAAGGCCTTTGTGCAGCAAGGGGCAGGGCAAGGCTTTCCCTCTAGAGCTATGTCCACTTGTGGGGTGGAACAAAGCTCTGGGCCTTTGCCTACCTGACCTGCGAAATGTGGGTTCCAACATCTTCCTTACCCAACTCACAGGTCACAGTTCATACAAGGTAGCACAGACTAGCTGGTGTGAAAGGGAATCAGCTCGGTGCTTGACTTATCCTGGTTCCAACATTTACAAGCTGTGTGGTCACAGCCAGGTTATTTAACCTCTCTATATCTCGTTATTTCATCTGTAATGTGGGGATAAGGATTAGCAGCTGTGAGAATTAAATGACTCTAGAATTAAATGGTCAGAGCACTGCCTGATGCATAATAAATACTCAACAGAGAGACCTTGCCTACTCCAAAATTTCAGCAACCTGCTGTCCCTTGAAGCTAAGTTCTAGGGACTGTTCCTAGTAGAAGTTGCACTTGGACACTGTATAGATCCCAAGAGCTGGCATTTCAGTGATGAGGGGCTGTGACATGATGTAAAATATGGACTCTGCTTTGTCTGAAGCCTTTGGTTCCCTTTCTTTCTTCAATCACTTTTCATTCTTCCACAAGTGCCCAGTGTGCACAGTGTCTGTGTGCTGGATGTCAGCCCCCGTGCTAGGGAAGCCAAGGGGATGGCAAGTCCATGCAGATCACCTCAGTCAGGTGTTTGCAACAGGCACAGTGCTGTGGGTACGTAGGTGCGAATAGCTGGGGAAGTGGGAAGCTTTGTGGAGGTGGTAGTGCTAGAACCAGGTCATATAGAATGTGTAGGCTCCTGGCAGGACCAGGGAGCAGCAGGGAAGGGGTGGGAGGGTTGGGAGCACTTTGGGAGTTTGGAAAGACACTCTGAAGCACTAGATTCTAGTAGAGGGAGTGGCAAGAGATGACTGATGCTGGACACATGTTCAGGGGGTCAGGTTCTCAAGGGTTTGTGTCCTTTGTCAATAGTACTGGAAGACAGAAGAATTTTCACAGCAGGGAGAGATGTGGTCATTTTTGTTGATTGCAGAGCTCACTTAACGTGGCAGAGAATGGATTGGAAGAGGAACAGGTTGTTGTTGGTGGTCTGATGATGGCCTGCCTCTGGGATGGAGCTATGAGGTGGAGAGAGGTGGATAGAGTTGCTACAGAACAGTCACAGGCCTTGGTGAGGGAGGGAGTGTGTGAAAGGGGGCCCCACAATGAATCCCAAGTTTTAGCTGTCTTAGTGCATTTGTACAGCTCCCACTGCTGGAAAGGGCCACCTATACCTTTGTGTGAGGTCCTTCAAGCCATCAGGCCCCCTCTCAAACCACCCTCATGGCCCTGCTCTAGTCCACATGGGAAATGGGCCCATCGCAGGCACCTCTGCTGCAGGCCCTGCAGCAGAACAGCCCCCAAACACCCTTGTGAGAGAGGAAGGATCCCATAGCACATGGAAACACCAAGCTGTCCAGTTTGTAATGGCTTTTATTAATATATTATGCTACAAAAATATTTTTGGCAAAATAACATTAATAGCATCTTTCTTTGTCTTCTATTATACTCTTAAAGAACTCTTCACAACAATTCACAGCGGTGAGGGGAGAGGGGATTAAACAACACCACGAGTACCTTCCAGATACACTGAGAGCAAAAGCTGGTTGGCACAGTGTAGTGTGCCAGGGGCCATCAGCAACCTCTGGGAGCCCCAGAAAGGGGCTGCAGCCTCCTGTGGCCAAGCACTGACCTCCCCATCCTAGTCACCAGAGACCCTTCTGAGAGTCCTTTGCCTGGGCAGTTCACAGGACACATCTTAGACCTGGGTCCACTCAAAGCTCACTCTCCCCACAGCAGGAATTGGAATGGAGGGGCCTGCAAGCCATGTCATCCTGCTGGCCTGCCAGAGACTCCCAGTTAAGGACGGCCTGTGGTCCTAGGCAGAAGCCTAGCCCTGAGCCTGGGGAAGGCTCAAACCTCGCCTTCACAGGTCCTCCATACTCTGCCAGCATCCTCCTTCCTAGCCCCAGGAAACAAGGTCTCCAGGTGACAGAAGAGGTGGAAGCTCCCAGGGAGCAGGGACTTGCCCAAGGTCACCTATCAAAGCAAAGAATCCAGAGTATCTCTGGGGAACAACAGTCTGGCTCACCTTTGAGAAAGGGTGTGGATGGGGGCACTCCATGGAAAAGGCCAGGTTTTTGTGAGCTTTCTCTTCTCTACTCAAGGTCAGGGGACAGGGAGAGGAGGAGCTTTGGGCTGTGGTGGCACCTAGGCTCCAGTGCAGCACTCCTCCTCCTCCCAGGGTCCCCCTAGCCAGGGCCAGCAGGCAGCTGTGCCAGCTCAGGCCAGGTTTGGCTGGGCTGTTGAAGAATGCAGGTGGGGTGCAGGGAGGCTGGACTGATTCCTGACCCCTGCTGCTTTAGCCAGCCAGCGGGGGTGATATTTTTGGCTATGTAGATGAATTTTTAGAAAAATAACAATGTTCAAAGAGCCTGAGCCTTACAGAGCCAGGGGGCGCCCTCAATGTCATCTACACCGGTCCCTTGCCAAGACTTCAACTTGCTACTGCATCTCCAGCCAGGGAGCTCCTGGCCCTGCTTGCACCTCTGCACCAACAGGAAGTGTGCCGCCCTCCACCAGCATGGGCTTGGTGGAAGCTATCAGGCTGCAGAACTAAATCTGCCTCTCTCCTTTCCTACCATCAAGGCTTTCTTCCTTTAGTCTCTTTCCTTGTCTACACATCTTTGAGCACCACCTTTGTGTGGGGCGAGGTTACAAAGACAAATCCACATGACGTCTACCATGAAGTTACCTGCAGTCCCACAAGGGAGCAGATTCTCAAGGAGACAGTCACCCAGTGGGTACTAGGTCTTATGAGATGCCAAGAATGCACAAAGGCAGCACAGGGGCTTTCTTGGGACAGCACTGAGTTGATCCTTACAGGATAAAATGTTAGGGAAACAAAGGGAGCTTTAGTCTAGGAAACAGCACGTATAAAACACCCTGTCTAGCGTGGAAATGACATCTATGATTCCTTTTAGTCAGGTACAGGGTGGGACAGATGAGACACGGCTGGCATGCTTAGTAGGGCTGCATTGTAGGACTCTGGAACAGCTAGGCTCTTATGCCATCATCACCAAAACTACCCCAGCCTCAATTCTGTCCTGTGCTGCACAAGACACCAACAAAGCTACAACTGCTGGGTAAAACTTCTCTTGTCCTTCACGGTACTTCCTCTTAGTGGAAGAGTTTTTTGCTCCTCCTTGAGACCTGTTGTGACAATGGTACTGATCTGGAGGCTGGGCTGCTGGGATGAGTGGCCTGAGCTGCTCAGCTCTCCCAGTCTAAAGGATGCCGGAGAGCCATTCACCATGAAGGAAATGCCCAGAGCCAGCAGAGGGACTCTAGGTCTCTCACTCAGCACTGGAGAGAACCTCTGCCGCCCTTTGTGACTCCTGGGAAGGCTGATCCCTTTATCTGTGTGGTGACTAATGAGGCCTTCCCTGTTTTCACTGGCTGCAGGGCTGTGAGACCAGTTGTTGGAGACACGGCCATTGCGAGCAGCCCAGGAGCTATCATCAGCTTTCCTGAGAGAGAGAGGGGACGCAGAGTTACCTGGGGCACATGCTGCCTACACTTAGGCAGGTCACTTAATAGGCTGGGTCTCAGGCTTCCTGTCTCTCCTGCCTGCCTCAAGGTCAAATATGGAAGTGTTAAGAGAGACACATGCTGCCCTCACAGGAATAGGGGCATTTTACAAGCTGAGGCAGGCAGCACATTCCAAAGGTCGGGGTGGCTGCTTACAGAGGGGAGGTGCTCTGACACAGGATGAGTGGGTCCTAATGTCCCACTGAGGATTCCTGTTAGGTGCCTCAGGTTACCTGTGACAAATGTCAGCAAGCTGAGCTCCACTCAGGCTCTGGCTAGCTGGCTGTTCTTGGGGTCAGTGGACTGTGGCTCCACACGTCTGGCCCACACTGGCTCAGCACACGTCTGTCTAATTCATTGGCTCATCCATCTTTCTTTAAACACTGAATGTTTGGCAGAGGGAGAATTTGGAATCCTCAGTCTGCCTGATGGAGGGATCTGGAAGGAGGAGAACCAGATCAGCAGGAAGCCAGGGGCCAAGACAGTGTAGCCTAGGACACCTCTGCTTGTCCCATCTTGTGAGTGGGTTTCTCTGGGCCAGCAGGGGTGATTACACTTGCTCCGTGTGCAGCGAGCCTGGCACTGCATGTGTACAGTAATTACATGCTGTGTTAATTCATCTTTTTGGCCCTGTGCCTGGCACCGATCTGGGCACACAGTCAGGTGCCTGGCCTGCTTCCCTGAATACTTCATCTTTAATTAACCTCGAGCTTGCTCTCCATACATCTCAGGCTGTACTTTGCCCAAACAGAGGGGAATTTGGCCTGTGTGTTTCTAATTCTTTTACACTTAGCTCATCCCAATGGCGCTCTGCACGATCTGTTTGATGTCCAACTTCCGAGCCTGCTTTATATGTAACTAAGCCCTGTCCCGCTCAGAAATAGGAAGTCACTTTTTTTTTTGTTATTTTGTTTTTTTCTTTGCCAAGGATAAACTGACTACAGCCTTGGCTGAGGTCAAGTTCGGTTTAGAGGATGGTGCCCATGGGGCTGGCTAGACCCTCTGAAGTAGAGGTTCAGGTTTCTGCCAGGTCTCAGGTTCAAGCTTGTCCGTTGGGGTTGAGCTAGAAAGAATTGAGCTGCCCACCAGGATGGCTGTGGGACCTCTGACCATCCAACACACTACCCAGAATTCTGCCTTTTCATCAGGGAGGCAGATGCCGGCCATGCTGTCTGTCTCCTGCCACTGGTTGCTAGGTCTCACAGGGACTCCAAGGTTATGCCCCATTCTACCCTTTGATTTGGCAGAAAAGCCTCTCCTGGATCCAAGATGTGACAAATTGGGGGGTGAGAAAACTAGCACATGCTATTGCCAGTGCTCACTGGCTACAAGGACATCAGGAGTGCCTGGCTGAACAGTGCCTTTGGCTGGCCTGGGGAGCTGGTACTAGAGCGGGTGGGGGCTTCCCCGGGCAGAGAGACTATGTCCAACATGGACCAGAACACAAGCATCGCTTGGTGTCATCCTGATCTGAAGCAGTGTGACCTTGGGCAAGTCCCTTTGCCTCTTTGGATTCTTTTCCCCTACATGGGAAATGGGAACCATTCTACTTCACAGCACTGGTGCAAGCAGCCATGATGGAGCGAGTATGCTAAGTAGCACCTATACTACAGGGTCTAGATGCACAGCTGTTCCCACCAGTGCTGCCATCACTGTGACCACAACCCCCCACCCCGCCACCTCCCTAGAATTGCCTCTGTGCCCACCCCTGTCCTTTAGCCCAGCTCTTCCACTCGTCCATGACTTCCACAGACCCTCTGATCCAAGCTGGAGTGATGACAGTGGGACAGAGAGGCCTAGAGCTACCTGTTCACTAGCTCCATGACCTTGAGCAGCCCCATCTTGCTGTCTTTGAATTTCAGGGTGACTACTTGTTCTGTGGGACTGGGGGCTGCCAATCTTGACACCTGGCACCGCCTCGCCCATCTCACCCCTGCACTTTGGTCGAAACACTCACCCAGTGCTCTGGAGAGCTGGTTCACAGATGCACAGGGTTGGTAATAGCAGCATTCTCTTTCCTCATGTTCCCTTCCAGGCCCCAGGATGCATCCACAGGACAGGCAGCATTCCCACCTCTGTCTCCCATATCCAGCTTCACAAAAGCTAAGCCCATCTGCCTGTCCCACCCTTGGAGATCCCCATGGTGGGGGAGCCAAGCCTGACCCAGGAGGCTTTGGAGATCCAGGAGAAAAGCCAGTTCAAAGCCAGGGCCGGGCAGGTCATAGATGTCTTGGCAACCTGATTTCCTCTTTGGGTTGGTGTTAGGGCTAATTCAGGGGTTACAATATAGGCCACATAAAAATAGTTTTATCGGTAGAATAAATACATTTTTTCTCTTTTAATATGGACACATATTTTACAAAAGAGCCCCATAGCACTATGGGAAATTAAGACCTTCTACAAAAAAGAAGATGTAACTTGGGTACAATAAAGCTCTAGTGTTCTAAAGGGTCCTGTCTGGACTGCCCTTGAGGTGGTGGCACTCCCAGAGGTGGAGGCGGGGGCCAAGGGGTGGCCACAGACCCTCACGTGATTTCTCTGGCTTCTCTGCACTCAGTGGCTGAGGTCAAGAGGGCCCAAGAGTGTGTAGCAGAAAGGGGGCAGCAATGGTGGCAGCCACGGCTGCGAGGAGGCCTAGGGTTGGTGCTGAGCTGCTGGTGGGCCCTGGTGGGTCCTGATGCTGGAGCTGCTCGGAGAGCTGGAAGGGGGGCTTGGCGGTCCCAGAGCTAGTGGTGGGCTGGAGGGCCAGTGGAGGTGGTGAGGCTGTGGTGCTGGAAGGGAGGAAACATAGCAGAGTGACTGTCAGCCTCTTCGGTCCAGGCAGAGTCTGCCTCTGGGGCTTGTACTGAGGAAAGGGGGCAGGGCATGTACATGCCCAATGAGCCACCTATGGCCACAGAACCACCCTGGCTGACCCATGGAGGCTGTGTGCACCCTCCTGTGCCAGGATGCAGGGACGGGCCTAGGTCACCTGGGATCGATTATAAGAATGACTCTCAGGTAGGACAAAATCATAATGTTAGGGAAGAGACAGCTCTGGGACCTCTGGGGTACTCAGCTTCCACCCCTGCCCACAGGGGCTCTGCCCCCGCTGCTTCACCTCCCAGCTGGATCCACCATGCTTGTCACAACCACAATTTACTGAGGATTACCAAGTCCAGGACTTTATAAACAGCATTTCTGGGCCTCATAACAAATCATCACAAGGAGGTCAATTGCCCTTTTCAGCAGCTAAAACAGGCTGAGTGAGGCACCTGACACCCAGGCCGCTGAGGAAAACAGGGTGGTCCATCCACGGGGAGTGTCGGTGTTAGTGAGATGGAGAGTCATTTACAGATCACGAACATGGAGGCCAGGGTCAAGGTGACAGGTAAGATATTTGGCTCAGGAAAGCTTACATGACAGAATGAGGACACAGGGAGGCAGAAAGAAACAAGAGGAGACATGGCAGGAAGGACAGGCTGAGCACAAGGGACCTTGGGCAGCTGGAGGGGTAGGGGCTGAGGAGCAGGAAAGAGACATAGGAAAGGCAGGAAGAAGAGAGACACAGATGAAGCAGGGGCCAGGGACTGAGCGAGAAAGGGGACAATGACTGAGGTATGGTGAAGAGAGGCATCAGGGGAGCTATGTGACAGAACTGTGGCTAAGAGGGACAGGATCTGGGATGAAGAAGGGGGCCAAGACCCAAGCCATGCCAAACCTGCCCACAGAGATTCCCATCAGGCTTAGGTGGGACGGCAGGGAAGGCAGGCATGTGGTGGGGGAGGGTGAGTGTCCCACGGATAATCAGGAAGTCCTCCTCATGACAGCAGAGGCAGGGCTGTTCACGTTCTTAGGAAGAACCTGAGGCACAGAGGTTAACTCACCCCTCAACAGATGGCAGGGCCAGGGTGTGGAAGACCCTCACCCCAAAGACACCCCATCTTGCCACCACTGTCCAGTTCATCTTCGAAGACCTGGCTCCTTTCCCTTCCTGAGGGACTTTATATGTCCTGCAGCCCCCAGTGCCAGCTGGTAGTTATGGCTCCCACCAACTCTTGCACATTTCTCACTGATTTCATTGTGTGGCAGGCTTATCTCACACGAGGTTTCGATGTGTAGAATTTTGGAACACTGCCTGGTCCCTAGGAGGTGTGAGATGATCTTGGCTATTCTTAGCATCATTATTAGTTCTATGTCTGTGCCTCTCTTGCTAATAATGTACCCCCTTTATTCACCACTTTGTATGGGCTGGCAGACCCTGAGCTCAGCGCTATGCCTGTGTTATTTTTTGGTTTCCATCTGCATGATGGGCACACTGAGCTGCAAGTAGGTGGGGTTTCTTCCAAGAGATGGGATGCACAGGGCCCCGTCTCCCCACCTGAACCATGAGAAAGCAGGTGATGGAGATGAGAAGGGGTTCCTGGTGAAGGCTCTGGGGAGAGGGGGGACCCCATAGCCTCCTTTGACCTCGGCCCCTGTGCCTGGCAGGGGTCATTACCTCAGTATCCTGCCTTCTTTTCTAATAAAGATGAAAAACTAAAAAAAACCACACACAACCCCAACAAGTCCATAAAGAGCCCTTCCCTGCTGCTGCCTGGTGCTTTGGCTCCAGCAGCTGGGAGGTTGAGGGTGGATTTGGGGAGCAGGCTGGCATGCCCCAAGAAGAGGCTGGGCTGGGAAGGCGAGACCGAGGAGGAGTCTTGAAAATTGTGTCTCATAAGGTGCCCAAAGGCATTTTCTTTTACACTTTGAAAACTGAAGACAAAAACTCCCCCCTTGGAGCTTGAGTGGGGTTTTTATTGCTTGGAGGGAGTCCCAGGGAAATGAGGTGGAGCTGGGGAGGGGGAAGTGCCCCCACCCCATCTCCCTGTCCCATTTTGCTCACAAAGCTCAGCTCCCTTTTCCAGATCCCTCCCCCTCCCAGGCTCATGCTGAGGAAAACTGCCTCATGGCAAAAAGGCCTTGAGGCCAAACCAAACACACCGTGCATTCCCAGGCTGTGCAGGGACTGGCACGGTGGAGCCAAGTCTGCTCTGAGCCAGCAGGGCCCCTTGGCCTGCATGGGAGGCAGAAGCCCCTCGCCCGCCTAAGTTAGGCTTGCTGTGAAACTGGACCAGAGCTGCCTCTTAGGCCTCAGTTTCCCCACATGTACAGTGAAGGAGCAGGAACAGGCCCCCCAGGAACTTTAAACTCTGTTCCAAGGGCAAGAGACAGAACTGTGATCTTAGGCAGAAGCCCAAGGGAGGAAGCACAGAAAAGCAAGCACTGTCTGGCCCCAGGTCCCTGCAGAGGGCTACCTGGCACAGGGCTGAAGCCTGGCAGGCGAGGTCTCCAGAGCAAGTGGTCCAAGTCTAAGTGCTGGACATCACAGCCTTGATGTTCGTGCCAGTACTGGGGCCTGGGGTCCGAGTCTGGGGGACCTTTGTAGAGAGCTTCAAGGAGTTGCAGAGGAGACAACCTCGGAGGGCGTAGTACCTGGGTCACAGGAGCCTTGCCACTGGGGCTAGAGCCCTCCACGGGACCTGGCTGGGAAGAACTCTTGTGATAACTGTCTGGGCCTCAGACTGGGTCCAGCAGGTCAGACAGGTTGAGATCCCGTGTAGCCAGACTGCCTGAACCCTGATCTCCTACAACCTATGTGTCTGCGGCCTTCACCCCTTGTGCCCAGGTCTCCTGCATGGGGGAAGCCTCACCTTCTCTCAGTCTGAAGTGCATGGGTAGACTGTCTGGCATGATTCCTAAACATGTTTTTTATTTTTTAAATTTTAATTTAAAAATATTTATTTATTTATTTTTGTATTTTAGGACAGGGTGTACAGGGTCTCACTGTGTAGATCAGACTCGTAGTGATCCTCCTGTTTACAGCCTCCCAAGTGCTGGGATTACAGACATGCGCCATCACGCCCAGTCTTTATCACCCTCTCAGGGTGCCCCAGGGGTGGGGCCGGCACAGCAGGCCGGGGATTGTACTCCCGGCCCCTGTGTCTGCCTAAGCAGGCGCTTTAATCTGCTGAGCTATTTGGCCAGCCCTCGTCTGGCATGATTCCTAAAAGCTTCACAGCACATCAAAGCTGGCAGGGCCTGCTTAGCCCTGAGATGCAAAACGTCCAGAGATGAAAACGTCCAGGGTCATCCAGGACCTTAGGTTCTGGGGCTTGTCCGATGATGCCATACTGAGGAGCCATTTGTCCCCACAGGACTGGGCAGCTGCCACGTGCACCTATACCCACTGCACACAGATGCCCATTTCTGCTAGGTGAGGGGGAGTTCCCAGCCTTCTCCTAATGGCTTAGGCCATGTTGGCAGACCAGACCAGATTCTAAAAGTCAAAGGCATCAGCAGGGCGGGGACTGGGGGTGGGGTGGGGGGTGGGGGGTGAGTTGCTACAATGTTACTGCTGATCTGATACCAGCTTAGTGCTCTACAGGCACTGAATCTTTTTGTCCCAAAGCAAGTACAAGGAGGGTCTGGGAAGCTAGGGATATAGCTCAGTGGCACAGCACCTGCCTGGCAAGTGTGAGGTCCTGAGTTTGATTCCCAGTACCAAAAGAAAAAGAAAAAGAAAAGATCAACTTTGTAAACTAAATGGCATACTTAGGGGTCGGCCTGATGGCTCAGCAGACTAAAGCGTCTGCTTAGGCAGAGCACAGCAGCCAGGGTTAGGTTCCCGGCTTGCCATGCCAGCCCCGTCCCCCGGCATGCTAAGAGGGCAATTGAGACTGGGTATGGTGGCACGTGTCTGTCATCCCAGCACTTGGGAAACTGAAAACAGGAGGATCACTACGAGTCCAATCTACATAGTGAGACCCTGTCCTAAATACAGAAAAAAAAGAAAGAAAGAAAAGAAATATAACAGGCAGTTACTAAAAGTTGAGTGGCAGAAAAAAGAAAGGAGGGGCTGGGATTTGAGCCTGGGGCTGCCTCAGTTTGCCTCTGCTTTTTTCCTTGGATGATTCTGCTTCCTGCATGGGCATGCTCCCGCAAGGCATCTTCTACTATTCTGGCCACTCCAGGAAAAGGATTGGTTGTGTTAGGGGAACTGGAGATGGACAATTTGGGTGGAAAGGGGGCACCAGCAGGGGGATGCTGCCCCCCAACAGCAAACCTCGGGCGAGACAGACCCAGAGGGCAATGAGCCCTGGTGCAGTGTGTCCCGTACTCCCACGCCCGCCTGGTGGTACTCGCCAAAGCTTCGGGTCTGGCATGTGCCTCTGCCCACCTGTGGGCTTTGCTCTGGGCCAGGCCCAGCACTCAGGAGCTACTCTTTCCTATACCTGGGAGGTACTGCTCTCCTTTCAGTCCTGCTGGGCTGGCCACTCTGCCCTCTTATTTGTACAACTCTCAACCCTCAAAGTGCGTGCATGCAAGCATGTGCGCGCACACACACACACACACATGTACACACAATCCTGCATGCACACAAGCCTGTGTTTCTGAAATCTTTTGGTCCTAGAGACCAAGAGCTAACTTGACCTCCCAGACACCAGCCAAAGCCCCTAATTGTGCAAAAGGAGACATAGAAGGATCGCCACAAGTCCACATGGCACGGGAAGGGCTTCTGCTGTAGCTGGCCGGGTCACACCCTTCCTTGCTGCCTACCTCTGGCTCCCAGAGGTGGGGGATCCTGGAGAGTGCTCTGCCACTGCACAGCCAACTACGACCCTCTCTCAGGCCTTTCCATGGGTCGCCATAAATCATCCTGCCACGGGCTGCTGCTTCTCTAAACTTCCTCTGCTGTGTTTACATCTTGGGTAATGGGTAATGAGGGGCGAGGGGAGGCCATCCTGCTCCAGGTGGTGTCCCAGCCAGGCACTTGCAGCCCACACACTACCCCACCCCCTCTCTGCAGCAAATAAACCCCACCAAGGCCTCAGGTGACCCACAGCAGTGCAGCCCTCGCCTGATTTCCATGGACACATAGCCCAGAAGCACAGAGCAGGACTGTGGTGTGGACAGTGTGGACAGGGCAGGGGCTGCTTGGGGTGGGGTCAGCAGAGAGCCCAGACAGGTGGGGGGTGGGAAGGGCACACTTACATGGCAGTGGGTGACGAGAGCGATGTTTAGTGTTAGGTACAAACATTCCAGGATTCTACAGGTTTTTAGGCAAGTTCACTGATCTGGCTGAGTGTCTCCTTGCTTATAAACTGGCTTGGCCTTCTGTGTCTCTTGGCAGAACAGGGACCCTAGGTGTGAGTGCCTGGCACAGAGCAGAGCCCAGTGAACTTACTTGCACCCCTCTTGGAGCAGAGAGCAGCAAGTCACAGGTGTGGAGTCCTGGCACCCAGTCTAGCAGGGACAGTCCCTTCAGGATCTGGGCGGAGGAGCAGGAGGGTGGGGGTGGGGGAGGCGTGAAGGTCTTGTGTCTGGGAAGTCTTCCTAGTGGCCACAGGGAACTGCAGGATCAGCTGAGCAGGGACTAAGGGCAAGAGAAAGACTGGGAGGCCTGCAGGGCTGCAGGCAGAAGAGGGAGAGGGCAGAGAGGAGGAGTGGCTCCTGTGAGACTTAGGGGGAAGAAAATGAGAGAGAACTTCAAGGAAAAGGTCTGTTAGAGGGGCTACAAATGTGCTCCAGGTGGTCACCAGAGAGATCTCTTCTGTCCTCTTGAGTTGGCGTGCTCAAGAGGGTGACATGAGTTCTCCAGGAGCCAGGGAACCTGTGACCTACAGCTGGGCCTTTTCGGGAACTAAGGACCTGGTTCCCCAAGAAGCAGCAAGAGACTTTTAGTCAACAGGCTGCCCTTTGGTGGAAACTTCCTTTTCCACATCGACCAGGTGGTGGAGTGTTGGCCAGCTGCCATGTACCCACTGGGATGCAGAAAGGGCTGCCCTCCACCACAGACAGGCCATTTTCTTCTCCTGAACTAGGCTCTGTGTTTTGGATTCACATGTTGTGCAAAGGAAACTGTGTGGTGTCATTTGTCCACATTTACCTTTCAGATATGGCTAGGGGCTGGGGGCTTGTTGCTGTGGCTGACAAGCCCAGCCTCCTATCACCCTCTGTGTTGGAGCCTCTGCTGGCTTGGTCTCCTGGTCGCCTTAAGGAGCCGATCAGGGTTGCAGGTGACCAATCTAATCAGCTCCTAATTAGCTGCCAGCTTGTACACCACAGAAGCCTTGCTGGCAGCCTGTATGTCCTGCTCCCTGGGAAGGAAGTGCCTGCACCCCTGGTCAGAAGGAGGAGGCTGGTGCTGGGTGCCTGGCCCAATGGGCTGCAGCACATGCCTCTGCCTTGGGCATGCACAGCCCAGGACAGCTCTGCAAAAATACATTTCTATCAATCAGAGTCAGGTACTCTGAAAAAAATGTCCAAAGGCTAGGTGGGCTCAATACTGATTTTCTGGAAATCTCTTTATAACATGTCCTTTATGATGGGAAGGAGGGATATATTGATTTAATTTAATTTAATTTATTTATTTATTTATTTAGTGGTACCAGGGATCAAACTCAGGACCTTGTGCTTATCAGGCAAGCGCTTATTCCACTGAGTTATCTTCCTGGCCCCTGATCAATGGCTGAGTTATGTGGCTGCTGGAGAAGTAGGATTTGGGAAGTGGAAGGCAGCCCCTGGCTCCATGGTTGGTGGAGCTCTGAAGCTCCAGGCCTTAGTTTGTCCATAAACACACAATTGGGCCAGTGCGTCCCAAAGCTCCATGGAGGAATCTCCAGGTGCACATCCACGAGGCTTCCTGGTTATTTATCTATTTAGAAGTTCTGAGGGTGATTTTGTCCAGGTTGTTGAGGAAAACTGGATGACACCTGAAAGGTCAAGATTCCAAAGGCCCACTGCTGAGGCATTCAGCCCAGGCTGGGCGATTGGCCTGGGTGGCGCTCTGCCCTTTCACTGATACTCCATCCCTGGGACTTCCTGATGCTCTGGTGACATTCTTTACAATGTATGGAGATTCTGACCACACAGGGGAATCTAGGGATATGGCTCTGTATAGAGGCTCCAGGTGGAGAATGGCAGACAGCATCTTGGTGACCGCAGGAACTTTTGGATGATTTCTGCATGCGCTCACTTACAGTAAGTTTTACCACAACACCCCTGTGACAGTCTCTGCATTTGGCTATCAGTCGCCCTCAGTCTCCTTTCTTATAAAGAACGAGTCCCTTCTGCTGTGCCCCTGCCAGGTTTAGACCTTCCAGGGCACAGGCAGCTTAGGCCTCAGAGGGTAACCAGTCTGTGGTGTGTTCACTCTTCATTTTGTCCCCAGTGCACAGGACAATGGCACCCCCCGGCACTCTGGATGCAGCCCAAGGAGGCCAAAGCAGGCTTATCTACTGTACCTGAGTAAGTTTCTACTTTTTCACCTTTAAAATGCATAGAA
Organism: Octodon degus; assembly: GCF_000260255.1. Lineage (NCBI taxonomy): Eukaryota > Metazoa > Chordata > Mammalia > Rodentia > Octodontidae > Octodon > Octodon degus. The sequence continues at coordinate 6,115,222 of NW_004524683.1, read as the reverse complement.
TTGTATTTGCTTTTGTATTGAGAATAATGTTCTTCTGTGAGTCCTTAAAGATATGCTCGGGGATCCTTCATGAATGTGGAAGAGCCAGCCTAGAAGTTTCCGTTCAGATGCCCCCTGATGTGATTGATCCAAGCAGGACTCACGATGGTGGTGCTTTGGCCTGGGGATGCCAACACCCAGCCCTCAGGCAACCCCCCTGCCCTCACTCACCTGTCCTCAATTCGGACCCAGAGGTCGTTGAACTGCCTTGGCCGCTGGTGCTTATTTTGTCTCTTGTGCCACTTCTTCTGTCGCCCAAACTCCTCCAGCTGGCTAAGGCTGTCGGGGAGCAGGAGGTGTGGGGACAGGGCTGGATCCTCCTCCTCAGGGGTGGCAGTGGGAGTCGCTGAGGGTGCTTCAGGGATGGCAGCTGCTGGGGTTGCTGGGGCTGGGCTGGCTGAGATCTCAGGAGAGGGTGGCGCTGAGCTCCTGGCAGCAGGGCTAGTAAGGGGAACAGCTGGTGAATATATTATGTGCGCACAACAGGGAATGCAGTTTGTGGGAAAGTCAATACGGTAGGAGTCTAGGCCAGGGTGCCCCTAAACCACTGTCTGAGGTGAGAGAGAGCATTCATTCCTTCTGATGTGGCCAGTACATCTTTATTGAGTTCCCACCTTGCAGTAGCCATTGGCCTAGTGACTGGGTCATCAGCAATGACCCAAATAGATGCCACCTCTTAAAGCTCACATTCCCAAGCTAAACACAGGGGAAGCCACACAGGATGGCAGGTGCCCACAACTACTGAGGAGACCCAGGGCAGAGGTGTGCACAAGAGCATGGCACATGCTGGTCCAGGAAGGTGGTATCAGCAGGTACCAGCAGGTGACAAGTGAGCCCCAGACTAGGAGTGGGTGTGGGAGGAACCCTGGACATTTCTCTAGGGCATATGTGTTCTCTGCAGGGTCTCACTCATCAACAGTCTGAGGGACTGGGTGTGAACACCTGGCCCCACCGTGCCTGGGTCTCCTTTCTGTAAGATGGGGCCATGACCGAGTATACCTCACAGGGGCCTCATGAGGATGATGTAAGCAAACAAGCGCTTCCCACACTGCCTGGCAACAGTGAGCAGCCCAAGCAGCTTAGTGGTCAGTGCTGTTTGTGTGCACCATGTTACTTTAATTCATCTCACCGTCCGAGCCTACATTCCACACACATCTACTGTGAACCCTTTCAGTGGGAGTAGGACAGGGTCAGGTCCTTAGAGCTGGAGCTGGAAGCAGCCGGATGAGAGGCTCACATCTGGCTCTGCAACTTGCAGGCTGTGAGACTAGAGGCCTACTGCCATCATCTTGAACAGCAGTTGGATCTGAACAGGGAGTGGTACCACTGGTACCTCTGCTGCAGAGGTGTTAGGGAGGGATGAGATGAAGGCCCAGCTCTGCTTTGGACTGACAAGCCTCTTTCTGAGTCCGCCAACAGGTAAAGGACCTGGGCATCAGGCAGGCAAGTGCTATGTGGATATGCTTGTGGCATTCATGCCCCATGTGGACATGCACATATGCGCCTCTAAGTGGGGTGCAGGCTCTGCTCTTCTGCCCTTTATTCTTTCCTTCCCATGATCCCAGTGGAATTTCTTCAGGAGAGAGGTTGGGAGTAGTTTCGAGAACTGTGAGCGGGCAGCTTGCAAAGGAGGTGGTACCAAGGGCCACGAGCAGCCTGTCCTCCCACCGCTCTGCTACTCTCCACAATGACTGAGGGGCTTCTTCCCCTTTGAAGAAATGAAAGACCATCAGCTCAGCCTCTCCCTGCCCTCACAGAAAGCCTGGATTCCTAGGGTCCAGGCTGCTGGAGATGCCGCAGCTGTTAGGGAGATAACTCAAAACAGTCAGACAGAAAGATAGAGCCAGGAAGCACCTGTGGTTGAGGATGGCTTTTATTGTTGGAGCCTCCTCAGCATCCCTTCCCCCGCCACAGCCCTGCCAGCTGCCTGTTCCCCTGTGTAGGAGGCTAAGCCTGAGAGCCTTCAGAGGAGAGACTGTGGGGGTGCAGTCGGGGACACCTCCGGCTTCAAAATTAATAGGAGGTTCTCCATCCTCTGGCCTTGTGGTCTGCCTACCTTCTGTATCCTGGCTGGCCACGCACAATGAGCTTCAAGGAGAAAACCTTGGGGATATGAGGGCAGTAGTGGGACAAGGGGAACAGAGGGAACCTGAGGGACACCTTGACCCCAAGGCTACCTTGGATCTCTCAAACACCCCCCAACACTCAACACACACCGCTGGGTGCTGGGCTCAAATGATTCCAGTGCAAAGAGCAGCCTTTTAGGTTAACCCAGAAGATGAGAAGTGGGAGGCTGGGATTGAGGCCCAGTTCCAGCATTTGTAAATTTTTCTGGAAGGACCATGCAGCTGGGGGAGCTTTGGTCTGGGTCTAGGAGCCTAGTGACTCATGCGCTATGTGACCCGCCCAGCCTCACCCCTGAAGATCAAGCCACAGTCACCCCGGAACTCCCATGCCATCACTAGAGTGGGCAAGGAAGTGATCAGGAGCTTTGGAGGACCAGGAGCCAGGCTGGTCTCTTACGCAAGCTGTGAGTCCTCTGAAAGGTGACTTTTGGGCTCAGCTTCCTCCAAGACAAGTTAGGGATACTAACAGTTCCTGCCCTGAGATTGCTGTGAGGATCAAATGACACAGAAGTCATTTAGAGTCCAGTATAGAGTAAGTAGCAATAACTATTGGCTATGATTATTCAAGCTTCTTTTGGACTCTGTGTCTTGTAACATTGGAGACAGGAGCTGAAATCATGCTGCGCCCAGCCTTGTGTGTTGGCGGGGAAGGTTCCTGCATAAGCCTGGGGCATGGGCTGCACTGGACCCTGAGGCTGAGGATCCTGACACTGCCTTCCAGAGCTGCCCAGGATCCAGCCTGGCTCTTGCCTGGTGCTGGTGCTGTAAGCCACAGGTGGAGCTGGTCCTTCCCCTTGGGTAGCTTTCAGACTTGGTGGTGGTGGAGAGGAACTCCCGCAGGAGGAGAGGATGTGGGACAGTCGCTCCATGAGCACAGTGGGTGTGCCTTTACAGGAGCTAGGGACACAGACTGAGGTGGCAGTGGAGATGGTAAGGGCGCTGTGAGTGGGCAGCACAAGGAAGATGTCAGACCATAGCACATCTGCCATAGCACCATCCTGGCTCTGGGTTGAGTATCCGCTGAGCCCTCCAGGCAGCCATCCACAGTCACTTCTGCCCTATCTCCCTAATTTGCCAGTGTCGAATCCCAAGCCTCTTGTGCACCCTAGTGCTGCTTACCAGGATCATCTGGTGGGATCAGCAGATTCCCACTGCCATCTCAGCCCTGCTGCAGCCTCCCATCAGGAGCACACTCAAACCTTCTCTCCACACTCCCACTTCCAGGTCCCCTCTGGTCATGGCTCTGGCCTGTCCCCATGAGCACCCTTTTGACCACCAGCTTCTTTACCTGTCCACCCTTGGACCTGAGCAGGAAGGCAGGGGCAGCAGCCACGTGGCACATGGTTCCATCTGAACCGTGGCCAGGCAGTGGTAAGCCAGCTGTCCAGCTTCAAGATGCCCTCAGATGCCCTGTGGCTCACCTGTCAATGGCCTGCCCAGCAGGTGTATGATCCACCTCCAGCCCTGCTTGCCGCAGAACGTCAATGACAGTATTGTTCCCCAGAAAGTGACCTGGAATACAAGACAGAGTATGCTCAGCCTCCTACCAGGCTGCTACTCAGTGAGGACAGCTTGGGCCACCCCTTGGGTTTGTGACTGGGCCAGCAGACTGCACCAGTCAGGGCCCCAAACTCCTTGACAGGCAGTAAGGCTCAGTGGGAAGGACACAGTCCTAGTGCTATCATGCCCAGGTCCAGGTTCTGGCTCTGTTGCTCACAAGCTCCCTATACCTCAGCAGCCTCATCTGTAGAGTGAGACAACTTAATGTCCTTCCCCAGGGTTGTTGTAACAACAGCTGCCTGGTGATGAGGTCTCCTGGTGCTTTCTGGGGCATCACTGAGTCTCCTGCACAGAGATGACCCTGCCCCTTCTTGCCAGTCTCACTAGGCCCAACTCCAAGAAACCCTCCAGCCCCAGAAGGTCCATGGCTCATCTTTCTAAGTTCCACGCAAACCGTGCCTTCTTCCCTCAGTGTGGGAGCAGGCTCTCTGTGTTTTTCATGAGTCCACTCAACAGGTCTCAGGGGGCAGAACTCACACAGCCACTGTCTTGCAAATGCCTGGCATAGCTGGGATCGACTATTCATTTGTTCACCATTTACCTACCTATCTACCCAGCTTGTGTGGAGCACACGTGGCAGCCCAGGCCCTGGCATGGCCACTGAGAACTCACTGAGGTATAAGATGGCACTGGGGAAGACACCCTCCCAGAGGCCTAGAGGAGGTGCGAAAGAAAGCCAACCCAACCCTCCAGGCACAGCCTCAGAGGTGTGTGCAGGGAGGGGAGCTTCCTCTTACCTCCACTCACCATTCATTCATTCATTCATTCATTCATTTATTCATTCAACATTTATGACATGCTCACTCTGGGGCCAACTCTGTGCTAAACTCCCTGAACACCCAAATGAATAATATAATCCAGAGTTCCAGAAGAGAAAGGAACTGCCTTTTCTTCATCAGGATGCAGGCACCAAGGCTGGGAACTCAGGGAAGCCTCTCACAGATTATGCACAGAAATCTTCCTTGGGAGGCCAGTGACAGTGGACACAGGTGCTGCGGGAGCCAGGGCCCAGGGGCGTCCCTCTGCCTCCCAGGTCTCAGTCTCCTCAGCTCTCCAATGTGAGCAGCTTCAGTTTGGAAGGGTGTTTTTCCAGATCTGAGGGTGCTTCCCCCGTAAGTCACCCCCTCAGCCCCACCTGCCCAGGCAGCACTCTCCCCTCCTGCTCACCATTCATTCCAGAACCTGGGGGAAATCCTGTCCTGTGACTCTGATTGCCTATGATGGGTGGTGACAGGTGGGAAGTAGGGAGCTCAGCATACTGACAGTCCTCAGGAGGCAGAGGGGAGCAGAGTGGACAAACGGCAGGTTTCCGGCACAGACAGGTCAGTGGGGCCTGCACAGGGGCTGCCACCCTACATACCTACCCCAGCCCAGTCAGCTTTCTCTTCCAGCCTGCCACAGTCCCTATGATCACACCTGGGCATCATAGGAAAGAGCACTGGATTGGGAATGGCAGAGGGTTCTAGCCCAGTGTCCCCTTGCCAGTATGTCTGGTGCCCTTGGATTCCTCTACGGGACACAAAAGGACTGGTCGCAGTGTTCAGGTACCCCCCTGCCCTCTAGCTCAGGCTATGGGGGAGGTGTTTGTCTCAAGAACTTCATGGAAAGACATCTCGTCCTCCCTTTCCTCTCTGACTGCATAACTAGAGCTGGGCAGCTAGGCACGGTAAGAACAGCAGCGGTGCAATGGAGATGGTGCAGGGGGAAGCACAGAGACTGGGAGGCATCTCTGCAAGAGGAGGCATTGTTAGTGAGGTGAGGAAGGAGGCTGTAGCGCCTGGCAAGGTGCTGTAGGCATGCGGCGCAGCATGTGTGAAGCCTTGGGGGGTGGGAGGCATGTGTAGGACATTACCTCAGAGGAGATGCACACAGCACAGGCTCCACCAGGGCCTCTCAGGGCTTCTGGCCTGACCTTATGCAGCTGAGCACAGGAGACTCAGGCTCCGCTCAGCCTGTGATCCTGAGCAGTGGCTCTCTGCTGTAAACCTCTGCTTCCCCACGTGTCAGATGGTCCAGTGGCCCTTGGAACAGCTCTTAGAGCAGCTGTGAAGCCATCCTGAGGCAGAGAAGTGCATGTCCTTTGGAAAGGCCAGAGTGCCATCCTGGGTGATGAACTGGCTTGAATAGAGCCAGCCCCACTGGCTTGCCTTCTGGTATAGTTGGCCAGGAAGGGCCTCAGGCCCCTGAAGCATTAATAGTCCATTGACTGCAGTATGGCTGGCCTGAGTCTGGGGACACAGAGAAGACCATGCCTTGGCTCATTCCTGGCAGAGCCCAGACCTGCAGCACCTTGCGGGATGCTGTGGAACCCTTGGCCTCCCTCAGCAGCGTTTCTGTCTGCTCAGGGATCCAAGCTATTCTCTCCACCTTTCCACACTACCGGTCTCCTGAAGACCCCAAAGAGAAGATGAAGTTGTGGCAAAAAATGGATGCAGACACACTGACTTTGAATTCCTGTCTTTTTTCCTTCACAAACCACACTGTCCTCCCTCACCTGTCCATAGGATGGCAGGAAAGGTGCCCCTGCTGTTCACAGCCCCAAGAGGCAGTGTTTCACACAGCTGTGCCCTGGGGCTGAGTGATACAAGCTGTGCATGACCAGCCCATGTGCCTACTTTCTGCTCTCTTTGTGGCTTGGTCTCAGGGGACCCCACAATGGGCTGGCAGCAGCTGCTTCTTCCCAGTGCCCATCCTGCTCCATCTGCCCTCTGCACTGCTCACAGGCCCTCTCCTTTCCAGCTGTACCCTCAGTAGGCTCCTTTCCCTGCCTAATTAATGCAGGGCCCTGGGTCTCTCTCCCTGCACTCTGTTCACACACCATACACAAACACCACCCCGTCCCATACCACACCGACGGCTCTGTAATTGTCACCTTTGTCAGCTCCCTTTGCCCAGCCACCTAACCCTTCACAGAGCCCAAAGCAACTTGGCCTCTCTCCAAGCGGGTCCTGAGTCCACACTGGTTTTGCTGGCCCAGCCCAAGTCACTCTGTGTGGACTCTTCTTCCTCCCCCTCATCCTCCTCCGGTCACTCTAGAGACCCTGATGCCACCACCTGGATACTCATGCCTGTGCTGCAGAGAATGCTCACTGTTCTTGTGGGTTTCCTCTCCTGGCTGCAGCTCAGTAGTCCTGCCACGCCCCAGAGCTGACAGCTGGAAATGGGACATTCTTCAAGGGCTGGGCCAGGCCTCATTCATCTTTGTCCTTGAGCTCAGTCAGGCATGCCCAGTGGCTCTGTGGGTGTTTGTTGAATGAATGAGTGACACAACCTCTTACTCCGTATCCTTTCCATGATCTCATCTTAGCCCCAGGAGACCCGAGTCCCCTCCCTTCATAGCCCAGTGCTGCCCTACTCATTGGTGACGTTCCTCCTGGCTCCACCAGTCCCAGAGCCTGGCCCTTGCACAGCCCTGAGTCAGGCTCCAGCGCATGCTGTCCCCAGCGGCTGGCAGACAGGGCTTAGGCTTGCCTCCAAGGTCAGAAACCCTGAGAAAAGGGCCACACCCAAGCTGGAACCTGTAGGAAGGTTGTGGAAAGTTTCCCAAGGGCTCCGTAGTGTTGGGGCTCAGCCTGGCTGGCTTGTCCAGGCTCCTGGGGTCTCCTGGCCACTGCTCAGCAGCTCTCCCCAGCACTGACTTCCAGCTGCGCTCTGGTCAGCACTCTGCAGGAAGACATGTTCCACTTCATCTGCTGAGGCCTCTCGGACAGCAGAAGGGAAAGAGAGATGGGTTTCAGTGGAGGGCCAGTCACCTACAGGCATGGGGACAAAGAGGGAGGTCAGGGACAGCAGAGACAACACTGAGGAGCGTGGAAGAAGGGAGCTCTGGAAAACAGATGGAAGGACAGAGTGGAAAGGGGAGGTGGGCCAGAGAGGGCAGCAAGAGACAGAATGGTAGGGAGAGAGGGAAAAGGAGACAGAAAGAGAAAGAGACACAATAGCCCAACGAGAAGCAAAGACACAGAGTGGAGAGGGAAATGGGGAAGGGGGAAGAGAGGAGAGGGTACAGGGAGTTCAGAAGCTAGAGCTAAGGGCAGGGCCAAGGAGGCTGGTTTTTGAGGGGCATCACAGGGCTTAACAGTGGTGAGGCTGGGTGGTCTCCTTTAAAAGAACATTAATTTGGGGCTGGGGAGATGGCTCAGTAGAATAAACACTTCCCTGGCAAGTGCAAAGACCTGAGTTCAATCCCTGGTTACACACACACACACACACACACACACACACACACACAAATAAAATAAAAATAAAAAAAGAACATTAATTTACAAACAGAAAAGGTGCCCTGCCCAGTAGTTATAGGCCCTGTGTGCTTCAGATCAGAGGGGGAAAAATCTGTTTCTATGGAGCACAAGTAGGACTGTGCCAGGGCAGGATATGTGGGGAGCAGAGTATAGGCCAGACCTGGCCCTGACCTTCCACTGGGCACAGTCTGACAGCCTCCAGGGACCAGCTACTGGAGGAGGCAGGTAGCACAGAGCAGGGACATAAAGCCTGGCTCATCAGCTACCATGTGGCCTGCAGTTTCCTTCCTTCTCTGTGTCCCTTTTCTCCATGCGATCTCCTCGGTCCTCAAACCTGTGCATTCCATGCTGTGGTGGTCACCAGGGCAAGGTGCTTCTCAAACCATTTTTCACTTCCTCTTTCTAGCTGCCCTTGGTGGTGCCTCCAGTCTATGGATGGGGAAACTGAGGCTTGACCAGGGGATGAGACTTGCCCAAGGTCACACAGCTGGGAAGAGGCAAAGCTTACACATGAATGCACTGATGTCCCAGTCCACTCCCTGCTCCAGCACTGCTATCTCCCCAGGGAACTGCTGGCAGCTGCCGAAGAGCCTGAGTTCATGTCTGGGGGCAGAAAACTGTCAGAAACCTACGTACCTTCCAAGGGTTCAGCAGATCAGAGAAAAAAGTGTGCGAGAGCTTGGCAAGAACAATACCGCGATTAACAGGACGATTTCAGGACCGTGTTGGGGGCTGGGTAAAGGAGGAGGGAGGACCAGATGTTCCTACACAGGCTCCAAAGGACTGCGGGTTCATGTGGGCCAACACACATGTTTTCTCTCCAGTGAGTGTGATGGGTTTCCAGTTTTCTCCTCCTAGAAGAGGCATCCCAAGCCCGTATTTATGTTCTGTCTGAAATTAATGCAAGGGAAACTTTTAAATGTGAATCTCACTGCCAGGGCAGCCTACCGGATATCAAGCTATGGTGGGGTTTGTTTTCCCAAGGAAATTCAACAAGAGGATTGGATGGTGGGCCAGCAGAGGACTGGACAGTCAGAGGCACCAGGGGCTCTGGTCTCCCAAGGAGTGTGTGACTGGGAAGTGGCAGACTGCAGCCTCCAGCCTGTTCTCCTGCCAGCCTAGGGCGGAGCTGGAGCTTCTGAGCTCGAGAGGACTGAAATGACACTGCCTCTGTACACAGCTGGTGCCAGGAGCTGCATGGTCCTTGAGGAGATGATCATGAGGAGGGGCAGGCCCACAAGCAGCAGCTTCCAGGATAACACCATGCAGTAATGGAGGGGAGCCAGGACGTGGGGCTGAAGAGAATGTGGTAGAACCAAGGGGAGGCGAAGAGGCCACAAGAGGCAGCCCATTCACAGAGTGCTGTGTGTCTGCACCAAAAGAGATTCTGCAGTTGGACCAGGAAGTGAAGTGGGCTCTGACATGGTTGGGGCATGGGGGAGGGGTGGTGGGCTTCTGAGTGCTGCAGGAATGAAGGGACAGGTGTCAGCTGGGACCTGGAACTGCTCCCCCAGGCAAGTGCGAGTTGTCAGGGAGGCAGTACTTTATCCCTGTAGGCAAGTCAGGGTGGTCAATGCTGGGCAGGCAGGACAAACCCAGACATCCTCTAGGGATCATGGTGTCTGGGGAGCCAGAGCCCCCTCCCCAGCAGCCTTTATTTCCTGTTCCTCTCAGACAGAGGCTGCTGGTTTGCAAGAGGTCAGAATCAAAGAGCCCTGGGGTGATCCTGCCACAGGCAAAGGTGGCTGCTAATCCTAGGGAGCAGCTCCGCCTCCCACTTGTTCAATACTCAGAATATGCCAAACTCCTTGATTCATTTCTCATTCCACCTCCCAACAATCTTACTGAGGCCAGTGGAATTTGCCTCATGTCATGCAGGCAGAAAAGGGCAGAACTGGGCCATAGCCCAAGGACAGCTCAGGGTGTATCTGTGCTATGGCATTTTGTAGAGGTTGCTGCCAAGGCAGGGGTTCTGGGCCCAAGGAGGCTCTGTCTGGAGCAGCCTCTGCTCTGGGGCCAGTCACCGAACTGATGGTTGCCTAGGGTGGAAGTCCTTGGGACCCTTTCTAGGTATGCCCTTCCTCTCAGAAGCCACTCCTCTTGGCTCTTATAAAATCCTCAGGGTTTGAATCTTTCATTTCATTTTGCTGTTTTAAGAGGCCAGACTGGGCCTCTCCACTGCTCAGTGGACTAAAGCACCTGCTTTGGCAGAGCACAGCGCCCAGGGTTCAATCCCTGGTCCCACTCCTGGGGCACACTGAGACAGTGATTGATACTGGGCGTGATGGTGTGCGTCTGTAATCTCAGCACTTGTGAGGCTGAAAAGAGGAGAATCATTATGAGTTCAATCTACATAACAAGACCCTGTAGACCCCAAAATTTAAGAGGCCAGGCTGCCTGGGGTTTTTAGCTAGCCTGGGCCCTGAGGGACCAGAGCTCCTAGCACTTTCTCCCCAAGACTTTCCTGAGATTCATTCCATATCAGACTCTTGCCAGGCCCTAGGGACCCCGAGATAAGTCAAGGTGGCCCCCTTTCCTCTCGAGCAAGACCTCTTCCACAGTAGGCAATGGCTTTACACAAGGCAGAGCTTGTGATGGGTTCTGTGGACTGCAGGGCTCAGTGCCCAGCACAGGCATCACTGTGGCCATGGGAACCACTCTTCAGATATCCAGAGCCTCTTGTCCTGGGAATACAGCACCTCTGGATGCCAGGACTCCCTGTTGGCAAGCAACATGGTAGGGATGGAGGCCACCTCCCTGGAGCCTCACCATGTATGGAGCCAACACTGGCTGTTGGGATTTTTCACCTCTGCCCCCAACCTGGGTACTACTGTCTTTCCTGAGCAGCAATGTTGTCCTAGGAGGACTTAGGCTCTTGGGCTGGGGGCTCCTATACAACCATGGGACTGCCAGAGGTCACAAGGATGGACTAGTTAGCTGGGGATGCTGGCACACATGTGTAGTCCCAGGACTCTGGGAGGCTGAGGCAGAATGATCACAAGTTTAAACCCAGCTCAGCAACTTAGCAAGATCTTGTCTCAAAAAGAGAAAAAAAAATGGAGATATAGTTTAGTGTAAGGGCACACACACACAGAAGAAAAGAAAGGAAAGGAGAGAAGGAAGGAGAGGAGAAGGGAGGACAGCAGAAAGGAGGAGAGGTGAGGAGGGGAGCAGAGAAGGGAAGGGAAGAGAAGAGTGATGTTTTCGTGACAGGCAACGAACCATCCAGTGCTAGTCCTTTGCCTCCCAGGCTTGTGTCAGAGGGGATCTGAGGGTGAGGAAACAAAAAGTAACTGATCTGCCTGCAGTCTCACTTTGAAGCCCAGGCTCTTCTTCTATGATCCCGTCTTTTCTTGCCTTCCCCACGCTGCCCAGTAAGAATGTTGAGAATGTACAGCCAAGATTCACAAGTCTTTCTCCACTGGCAGCGCAGCCAGGAAACCGACGCTCTGCTCCTCTCCACTCTGTTTCACAGAGAGATCATGGGGCAAATGTGGAGGGATGTCTCCCCCACTGGCTGGCTGGCTGCTCTGAGCTGAAAAAAGGACAGCGTCTCTGGCCAAGGACTGCAGCTCAGAGCACGCATGCCAGCTGCCAGATGTCCGCGTGCTGGGGCGGCGGGGCCCTTTGAAACGCTGCCCTCAGAAACTCCGAAACACTTCCGGAGGCTGTGGCCTCGAGCTCCGGCTTGGGAAGCGTGGCAGGCAGTGGGGGCTTGCCTGGGAGAGGAGAAAGCACCTGTGTGCTCTGCCTTTTTACCCTTAATGTTTAAAAGGCCCCACGGGACCCTTTTATGATAATAAATATGGTGCTTGGGTGTGTACACCCACCACTGGGTGGGAAGTGCCTCCCTCTCATCCGGGTATCAGCAGCAGCACACTACCTGCCTGAGGTCAGAAGCAAGACATTTGGAGTGGACCATGGGGCTTCAATCCTGAACTCCTGAGTAGAGAACCAAGGGGGCAAGCGGGGGTGTAGATCTTGTCCTGAGGACCACAGGGACTACAAGAGGACCTGGAAGGAGGCCGGAGCCCTAAAAGAGACATTCCCCAGTGCTCACATTCTCTGCCCTCACCCGCCCCCTCTCGTCTTTGCTAGCAGGCAGGACACTGCTGGGCTAGGCTGGCAGGGGCCTCAGGCACTGCACTGCTTTGTCTAAACCCCTCACTGGGCAGACAGGGCTGGGGGATGGTTCTGAGAAGGCAGCACAGAAAATCTCAAAAAGAATGAGGTCTGCTGCATACCAGGCTGCTTCCCCTTTCTGCCCTCATGTTCTTGACTTCACTCTTGCTTTGACCTTCTTTTCCCTCTCGATGATTGTTCCTAATTATATTGCTGATTTCTCCCTAAAACTTCTGCTTAGACCTCCTGCTCCAGCCTTGGCCTCCCTGGTTTGCTCGGCATGACCGGCGACTACCTCTGGGTTCTCAGGTTTTCTAATTTGCCATCCAGCCTTATGGCCTGAAGAGCAGATCTGACATTGCTAGAGTCTCTAGCCTCCTGTTGTATACAGCGGGTATGGTCAGAAGCCTGGTTTTGCTGTGAGATGATGCAGGAGCAGAGGGTGAGCCTGCTTACAGATTTCAGGGTCAGTGCATTCATTCATTCGAGTGGGTAATGAGTAACTTCTCAGGGCATGCACAGAGTCATGAGAGATGACCCTGGACCACGGAGGAAGTCCAGCACAAGAGGACATGGGCACTCCCAGCAGGGCATAAGCAGTAGCTAGGTGGGTTTGTGGGTGCCCTGCTCACCAGGAAGAATGGCCTAGAGAAGCACCACCATTCCACTCCAGCACTGAGACTCTGACTTCTGAGCTGTACCTCCACGCAACTGCCTGGCACATGGAACAAGAGGTGCCATCCTGTTGCCTTCGAGGAGGTGGGGGTCAAGCGAGCTGATGGATAAGGGTGTTCCTCAAGGAGGCCTGAGACCCGTCTCTGGGGAGCATGGTGATTGGTATTACTAAAAAGATGTGAATGGTGCTTGGGCCTCTGTCTCTCCCGGCTCCCAAGTCTGGATCTTCGCCACAAATCTGCTCCTGTCCCTGCCCCAGAGATGTGGCTGTGAGTGTGGGTGGGTGTGCAGCCTTCAGCAAGCATGGGCGTGAGGCTGGAAGCTGAAGCCAGGGTGTGCACTGTGTGGCTCTGCTGCTCACCCACCTGCCCTGGAGCTCTTCTGTCTTGCTTTCTATCTGAAATTTCTGCCACAAGGGGGGCTTCGCAGATCCTGGAAAACTCTGAGCTCCATCTTTCTCCTAAGAAGCCCAAGCTCGTCTTCAAAGCAGACTATGCAAGAGAATTAGAAGGCTGCTGTGTTCGAATGCTATTAGAACCAGGCAACTGCAGACTAAGATACTGGTGGGGAGGATTTGGGGCTGAGAATGTGGGGTAACCACTGGCTGTTGGAGCTGGCAGTGAATGGGGCCAGAGGTCCCCTGGCCTCACCAGAGTCTTATCAGGATCATGGCTTCCGTTCAGACCCTCTAATTCCTTTATTACTCACCCTATTGTCAGGAAGGAAGAAAAAAAGAAAATACTGGAAGATTCTTGGATCGCTGAGCAAGTACAGATTCTGAGAAAACCCATTTCCCTGGAACTAGGAATAAAACTGTCACTTTTGTCTAGTGCTGGAGACAAATACTCCCGTCTACCTCCACAAAGCCTGTGGCCCAGGAGATACATGTGATTGAACAGAATGAAGGCGATGATGGTTTGAATGTTTCTCTAGAACACCCAGCAGGTATTAGAAATCCCAAGGCTTGTGAGCTCTGTCCCAGAGCACTTCCCATGCAAGAGGAGATCACAGAGCAGTGGGTGCTGGGATGAATAGGAGTCAGGCCCGGGGGACGACATCTGCCTTGACACTTCAGTTGTTTGGTGTGGCTGGAGAATATCTTACAACTGGAAACTTGGCAGGATCATGGGGCCTTGTCCTAGCAGACCGGGCAGGTTGTGACAGGCCTGCCCTGGAAGCCTGACCCATAGCAGCCACTGGATCATCTGCAGTCTTTCTCACTGGGTTCTGCTGTCACCTTGTCATTCCATGCAGCACCACACTCCAGCAGCCACTACCAGGCAATGACAGGCAGCCCCTGAGTTAAAGTCTACTTAACTTCCAGTCCTGGCCTGGTCTTGTGGACAATCTTTTGCGTTTATATCAAATGTTCTCCCTTCTTAAAACTAGGAACCTTTTCCTCTTCTTCCCTTTTCTGTTCAAGTGGCTACACCTCCCACATTAGAGTGGTGCTGTGATCAAAAGCTATCTGCTGGGCACACACTCCCCTTGCCATCACCAGGCCGCCTGCCTGCTGGCCTCGTCCCTCCTTCCCTTCAGTTCCCAGTGAGAAAGTGCTGTCTGCTACTCAGCAGCAAACTCCACTTGAGCTTTCCTGCCTTCTCGAAACATCTCTCTTCCTATGAAACAAACTCAACCACTCTACTGAAGCCATCTATCTTATTTTAAGCACATTAATTATTTTAATTCCTTAAAAAAATGCTGCATCCTGGTGCATTCCAATAATCCCTGTCTTTCTGGGAGGCTGAGGCAGGAGGATCACAAATTTGAGCCCAGCGTGGGCTCAAAAACTGAATGATTTAGTGAGATCTTATCTCAAAATTAAAAAAAAAACAAACAAACCAAAAAGGCAGCAGATGTAGTTCAGTGCAAAACCCCTTGGTTCATCCCCAGTACCCCCAAAAAACAGTGGGGATAAATATAGTTATTAGTTTTGTATTTTGCCAAGTAAGGACTTGGAGACTCTTTTCTGTCTTCTATCACCATCATTTTTTAAGAGGATGTTTTCATTTGAAACACTATAAAGGAGATAATTTCAGAATGCAAGACAAAGCCATATATTGTAAAAAATTACCATCATGTGCTTTTTTTTTTTTTTTTTACAGTGACTTGAAGATCAGAAGAAATCCAAAGATACCTCCCCGCATCTCCATGCAGCTGAACTGGAAGGTCCTGTGGGAGAGGGGCTCCAGCTCGGCTTGTCCCAGCACGTGGCCCAGCCTCTCTTCCTGAGGGCCAGTACACCCACCTGTGGAGGCCACCTGTGTGTCCTGGAACACCTGGGCTAGCACACTGGCCACAGCCAACTTCCGGAGATGGGGGCTTCTGTCTGAGCCCTGAATGCCACTCTGGCCTGCTCTGAGTCGCACACTTTCCCCTCAGCCGCCTCTGAACCTGCTGACTCACCTGCAGAAGCCAGGCCACACTGCCAAAGCCTCACAGACACTAAGAAGAGTACTTTCTGGGAGAAGTGTCAGCTAAGCAGGCGCCCCTCTGCATACAACGCTGACCATTCCAGGTGTCGACAGTGAGGACGCCGTGCCAGAGTCCAACTACAAGCTCTCCCTCTCCTCGCTGCACCTTAGCTTTCATCAGAGAAATGTGGACACTGTACTAAAACCACCTGGCTGTGTTGCTGGGGAGCCTGGAAGAACTCTTAGGGAGGGGTTTCTTCTGAGGATCACTGTACCACGAGGCAGTTTTAACCCTACGACTGAAAATGAGAGTCAATGAGCATAATCCAATGAGTCAGATGCATTACCCCACTTTGTGGATGACAGACTGAAGCCTTAAGGTGAGCAGCTTTCCCAGGTGCCCTGGCTGACAGCAGGAGTGCCTCACTTTGCATCCAGGCCTCTTGAGTCGGAGGCTCTTCCCTTCTGTCCTGAAGCCCCCCCGGAGAGCAGCACCGAAGAGGCTGGGCTGTTCTCAGTCAGGACTGCAGCTCCGTCTGCCTAGGAGGCTCTTGGGGGCTCTGGAACTGGAGTGGCTTGGGGGAGTCTTAATAAGCCCCGGAGGAGGCAAGCAAGTGGAGGCTCAGGCTTTTACTTTATCTTCCTGGGTTCCTCCTGGAACTGTGGACTACAGTGCCTTTCGGGCTTCAGCTCAACTCCAAAGCTGGGATTTGGGTGAGAAGGCAGAACTGTGTACAGTCTGCCTGGGACACCTGCTGAGGTACGGTGCTGGTGGCCGGGTGTCTTTTTTTTTTTTTTGTTCCTCGAATGCCTTCAGGGCACTTTTGGTCAGCTGGAGAGTTGTGAGGTTCGACTCGAACAACCTGAGGCTGACAGCTTTGTGGAAGCAGCCACTTAAAGGCCTGAGCTAGGGCCAGGCCCCCTTGGCCGGGTGTCTTGTGAGCATGTTTCTGCCTCCTAAAATATTCTCCGGAGATACCCATGGAGTCTGACTTGAGCAGAGAAAGCAGACACAGTGTAGGGGCAGCTAGCATCTTTCTAGCAGTGTAGACCCACCCTGTTTTCCACAGCCTTGGGGGCCCTCTGCTTTCTCAGAGGAGCCAGCTGAGCCCAAGGAACTCTGCTCAGCTGTCCGGAAAGGCCCTCAGATGGGTTGAAGAGGCACCAGACAGAGCGAGAAGAAAGGATGGGCTGATTGCTAGTGGTAGTGTACAGGGAGTGTGTGGCCTGGCCTTGTAGGTAAATCCTGCAGCCTGTCCCCCGGTGGGGCCTAGAGAGTGACATGCACGTTAGAAGATAACAAGGCCAGGTGGACTCCTCCCATCTAGATTTCATGTGGGCAAGTATGTGCTAGGGCCAGTGTACTGACTTGAACGGGCGAGCTCTGCTGGCTTGGTGCCCTGCATGGGGTAACACACGATCCGGGGCCTGTCACTTGGTCCTGATTCTGTCTCCAGTTCTGGGAGCCTTCCCATGTTCCTGCCCCATTGTGCCTCAGTTTGCCCACAGCTATAAGGAAGTGAATAGGCTGTGAAGTCACTGAGTTGAGAGATCTGCTGGATGTCGTGGGCCATTTGTGCTGGTGTGGCTGAGCTAGGAGATGCAGCAGCCACCAGCAGGCAGGAGCTGCATGCGGGTCCAGAGCTGTTGTTTGTGGATGGTGGGGTCTCTGAGGGCCCCAGCTGGGTTTGCTTTGCCCTGCTGTATGCTAGTAAGTGCACCAGGTCCAGAGGAGGTTGGAATGGGAGGCTGTGGCTGGTGTTCATTCACCTGTTTGTTTTTTAACTCCTTCACTCTTATTCACTCACCAAATCAAAACCCAGCACATTTCCAAAGACCCAGTGATGATTAAGTGGTGGCTGCCTCACCCACACACCCCCAGTGGGGGGCAGCACCCTTTGCTAGCCCATGTGGGCAGCAGTCTGGAGGCTGGAGCTGGTGGAGGCTTGGGCCAGATAGCGGCAGGCGGGGGAGACAGAGTGAAGGATGTGGGGTCTTTCTAGTGGACTATCAACAAGGCCAATCAGCAATTGACTGAATTTTGGAGACAGGAGAACTGGAGTTGGCCTTCAGGATGGCCTGGTACTGGGGTGGACACATGTACTCACAGACATGGAGTCTTAGGCAGAAGAGGTGGCATGCATGACTGTCCACACTGCTGGGATTTTCATTCTTACAGCCTCAGCTCCAAGAAGGGAGCTGATTCTAGGGACTCTGACCTGGGTGGCTCTCCTGGGCTCCAGGGTAGACAGGGTGGTGGTCACCACTCTGCTACTTCTTTCCATGGCTGCACTCATTGGGAACCCCTCCCAGGCCTGAGAAGGGTGACTCAGAGTAACTCCCCGGGAAGTCAGCTGAGGCTGTTCTAGTGCAGGGTGAACTGGAAGAGGAGGGAGGGTCGGGGCCTGAGGACACTTCTTTGAGCAGATCCTGCAAGCTTCTCTGCCTCATGTTGGGCCCATGGAAGGTGTCCCACAGTAGGCCAGTGACCCTACTCTCTCCATATTATCAGTCAAGTTCCTGCTCCTGCTGGCCATATGAATAGCTCCAGGATTTCTAGAAGACCCAAGCAAATCCTTCCTGTTCACATGCGCTAACTGAGGATGTGAAAGCAGAAGGGACTCGGCCAGGGCTACAGTGGGCCACAGAGAGCTCCAGTGTGAGCTCAGACCTCTTTCTGTCCTCAGAGGTGGCCTTGATGAGGATGTCCTCGTGGGCCTGTATGTCAGAACCCCCCATATGCCTCTACTGCACGGGGGACTACAAAGGAGGGAACAGTGGCTCAGGTGGCTTTGCCTCTGGCTCGTGGCTTTGCCTCTGGCTCTTGCCTTTGGAGTATCTGGGCTTGGATGGGGCCACAGATCTCAAACAATGGACATGTCTCACTATGAAATCAGCATGTCCACAATGGCTCAGTGGACTAGATTGACTGCTGGCTGTGGAGGAGAGTATATGGTTGACGGACTGAGAAAGAAGCAGCAGGGGACAGCAGCAACGAGTGTGACACCAGCATGGTGAGCACGATTAAAAGCCATCTCTGGAGGTTCACAAGACAAGCGGAAAACCCTGTCAGCCTAAATGGCAGGTGATAAGAACAAAACCAAAACAGGGTGCAAGAGGATGCTGCTCCCCTCCCAGGGCCCAGTGGCCTAAGCCCTGGCTATGCCGGGTATGGCCACGTGCAGCTCAAATAAGCCATGGAAATCCTCCTGCACTGGGTAGGGATCACTTCCCTCGCTCGCAGGGACAGTTAGTGAAGAACCTTGATCCCATCCAGAGCTGCCACCTGGAACTGTGCAGCTGCCCTGCGCTCTTCTGGGATTTGGCTTTGCCCTTGGTGGAGGGAAGGTCAGGGGCCCAAACCTGCTCCGAACGCGAAGAAGCAGATCTTGTCCTCATTCTCCCGCAGCAGTGCCATGACCCTCTTTCCCATGCGCTCATTCCTCTTGTAGATGAGCTCCTGGCGGAAGTAGCTATCGATCTCCTGGGCTGTCACCTGCTCGTGTGGCGGGAGGGTGGTGTTGATGAAGTTGGGCAGCTGCAAAGGCAAGACAGAGGCCACCTTCAGTCCATGGTGGGGCCAGGAGCACACGGGGCAGGGCTGGTGATTTGCCTGGCCTGGCTGATGGGGCATCTCATTGTGTAGGTGTTCCTCATCTGCCCCAAACCCTTCTGGATCATCATTGCTGCTCCTGTTTTATGGATGAAGCCAGCAAGGGAGGAGAAGATCCTAGCACATGCAGGCGGAATGGCTGGGCTCCCCAGCAGCCGAACTTCCACAGGCACTTTCCCTGTGTTTGCCTGGTTTAACCTCAATGCCCAGGAGCTGAGGTCCAGGGAGACTGGGACTCCTCTCCTGAACAGCTCCCATTGAGCCCAGCACTGGTACATGCTTGGAATTCAGATCAGCAAGTGCATACAGAGAGTCTGCCAAAATGCCTGGTGCAGCAGAAAAGCCATGGGGTAGGGTTAGGCTGCCCTGGGTTTCAGCCCCTGTTTTGATGCTGGGTCAGTTTTTTACCTTCCCGAGCCCCAGTTTTCTCATTTATAACATGAGACCCATGTTCTTAGGGGATTAAATGAGGTAACGTGTGCTCATGAGGGCCCCACCCTACAGAGATGAAAGGAGAAATCACCTTTGGTTTTTCCCATGTTGAAATTCTCATCTACTCTTTCCTGGCTCCTCTACCTCCCAGGACACTAACTCAGCACTCAGGCTCTTCCTGTAAACTAACTCCATGCCCACAGCAGCCCCCAAGAGAGTGCTTGTTTGATGTCTTGTGTTGGAACTGAGCAGCTTTCTCAGCTCTGGGTCCTGCACCATTACCCAGCTTCCCACACCCAGCCTCCTGGCCTAGCAACAGCCTCATGGATGTGCCATCTATCTAGGCAGAGGGCTCCCCAAGGTCAGGGATGGAGCCTTTGTCATTCTGGGTCTCAAATGCCTGGCACGGGCTATGAGGGTTCCTTGGAACTTGACCATGAGCTCTTGTTGCCCCTTCCTGACCTTAGCTGCCCTTCCTGCATTCTTCCTGTGCCCCGACCAAGGCACAGGGCAGAAGATGCCAGGGCTAGCTGGCCAGTGGGCAAGGTTGTTGGGTGGTGCAGACTGACTTCCTGCAGGTTTTAGCCCCTAGGGTCGAGCAGCCTAATCACAGGTCTTAGGGAGCCACTGCTGAGTTGCTGACATTTTGTCAGAGGAAAATGGAGTAGTCAGCAAAGGCTGAGCCCAAGGGACTGAGGAAGCTGAGACATCTGCTATATGCTGGCCTAGGATCAGTCAGTTTCTGACTGAGAAGCACAGTTTTGGCTCCCATTAGAAAAGTAGGACTCTGTCTGGATGAATAAGACAATAATTTGACTGGTGTCTCCCAAACGTGTGTAGTGTACAATCTACCTGGCTGTATGTAGTGGCACTGCTAGTTCCCAAGGGGCCAGCAGAGAGCTGGTGTTCTGGGACTTTTTTGTTTGGCAAATAGACAAATGATGTGATGGTGTCATTGCCACCTTTGTCACCTCCCTACTAAGGAAGAGGCGACAGACAGCCCTGACAAAGCCAGTCACACCTGACTTGATCCAGCTGTGGAAAACACCAAAGGCTGCTGTGCTGCATGGGGAAGAAATAGAGGGGCCATGGCTCGGAGAGTTATTCGTGGAGACACGCCTCTTGAAGGCCCTCTCCTTTCCTGGGTTAGGGTGACAATTTGAGGCCACATTATATGGCAAAGAAATACGTTTGGTGAATAAGTGGTTGAGTAAGTGGGTTGGAGGCAGGAGAAGCAGAGGGACTGCACAGGCCCCAGAAGTTCGATGGCTGGGATGACGTAGACTGGAACCCCCCTTTGGCTGCTTACTAGCTGGGTGACCTGACTAGAGAGTTACTTGGCTTCTCTGAGACTCAGTTTCCAAATTGGTAATATAAGGGAAATGTATATTGCTTTAGGGGTTAAATGAAGTTTTACGTTAAATTGCCCAAGTTGGGCTCAATTTTTTTATTTTATGAATTTTAAAATAAAAATTTTAAAAGTCATAAAATTTTTAAAATTTTATAATACAAAATTTCCTAATCAACTAACAAGAGAATAACAATAGTTATCATACAGTGAATTGTTATTTTTCAATCTAGCTACTCAGAGTACAAGATTGTTACCCAAAAGATTGTTACAAAAAAGAAACAGATAATAACAGAAACTTTCTTTTCAATGAACTCAAATAGACTAGTAGTATAACTGGAACCAATTACTGTATATATTGCAAAATTTTTTAAACAATAGAATTTGTATTTGAACTCCCTAATTCTTACTTATCTCTTTAATTTTGTTCTCTTTCTTTCTTTCTTTCTTTCTTTCTTTCTTTCTTTCTTTCTTTCTTTCTTTTTTTCTTTCTTTCTTTCTTTTTTTTTTTGATTCAGGGTCTTGCTATGCTGCTCGAATTTATAGTGATCCTCCTGTCTCAGCCTCCCCAGAACTGGGATTATAGGCATGAACCACCATGTCTGGTTCTGGGCCCGGCATGCTATGCCTGGGATTTCAGGGCTATCATGACACGTGGTACTGGGGATCGATCTCAGGACCTTGAACTTGCCAGGCAGGTGCTTATGCTGCCAACTATCTCCCCAGCCCCATTTTGTTCTTTATTTGTATGTACACAAATATATATTTCTCACATAAGAACCTCACATTTGAGCTTGTGTGTCTGACCTATTTCATTTATCATTGTATTCTCAAGTTGCATCTATTTACCTATGAGGGCCTCAACTTGATCTTTCTTATGGCAGCATAGTACTCCCACGCATACAAATAGCATATTTTCCTTATCCATTCATCTACTGACGATTATATATGCTGTTTCCAAGCTATTACAAATTATGCTGCTATGCTATTATTTTGAAAATCTCTACCATATATTGCTGTATGTTGTTCTATTTCTGCCTTTGTTTCTGCTATTTGTTTTTACCCTCCAAAATAAAAATAAAATTAAAATTAATAAAGAAAAAAAACAGATCATGCTGCTACACACATGGGTTTGCATGTATTCCTGTAGCACAATTGTTTTGGCCATATCTAGATGTCTCCACAAAGCCTCATGCGCTCAGAGGCGGGGCTTTTCAGAGGCGGCTAGATCCTGGGTGTGCGAACATGGACTAAGGGTTGTAGTAACCAATTTAGTTTACTGATCGGCTTAGTATGATTCTGAGTATGCACAATGGGAAGCCCCACCTAGGGCGTGGGTGGCTCCAACAAATAGCTTGTTTCCTGGGTAGCGGGCTCAAGGCTCCTTCCCGCCTACCATACTGTGGGCCATTTCTCCTCTCCCATTCCCTCTGCCATGCTGGCCTGCCTTGGAGCCAGCTGACTGGACTGAAACTTCTACGGATTGTAAGCTAAAATAAACCTTTCTTCCTTTCACTTGTGGGTGATGGATATTTTGTTCCAGCGACAAGAAAAGTAATTGAGACAATGACGATTTTCACTCTTGGGAAGACACCTAGACGGGAACTAGCTGGGTCTAAAAGAGTTTTGGAAAGTGCTTAGCACAGCGCAAATCACAGAAGAAGTCTGGGATAAAATGTCAGCAACTGTACACTTAGCCTAGGGCAGTGATGGCTGACCTCGTAGAGGCGAGGCCCAGACTGCAAGCCAAAGCCCACTTACTTATTGCAAAGTGCCAGCACTGCAGTTAAACTTGAATACTGAGGTTTTAGTTTAGAAAAAAGTATGACATCTTTTGTCTTAAAAGGAAAAGAATGCACATGTCATAAGCTTGCCACCAATGGCTTGTGGGATGGAGCTGGCTTCGTCAACTTTCCCTGCACTGTCACAGGCTGCCCGTGAGGGGCGGCCTTGGTCAGCGGGTGGAGATGGAGATAAAAGTCGGTGCCATCAGAAACATCCCAGCCAGGCAGGCAGAACTTTGCATCGCCTCCCCCTCTTCTGGTTGTCCCTAAGACCTGTAGACACCTAGGACCCTCCCTCCCGCAGTCCGTGACCACGATGTGCTCTGGCACCAAGCCGCATCTCCACTGATTCCTCAGGGAGCTGAAAGCCTTGAAAAGGATAAGAACTAGAATGTTCAGTATACAAGCCATGAAGGAGCCGGGCTGGGTGCTCAGGCTCCCTGGCTGACATCCTCTGCAGGTTCGATGCCAATGGGCTGTGGCTCTGTGCTAGAGATGGGGCCTGGGTTAGGGCCAGGACTGGGACGGAAGCAAATTAATGTTGTCATTAGGCTTGTTGGGGAGCTTAACTCTCCCAAGACAAGTTTAAGTGCAGGGCGCAAGATAACATTTAGAAGAGGTCACGTAAGGCTCCCAGGGTCCTCGAGAGAGGTCTTGGAAGGGTGACAAGGAGATGCCTGGGAAGGGCTGGACCAGGTGTGGTGGTCAAACGCTCAGGTGTGTTGATGACACTGATCTCAGCAAACCTTCCCTTACACAGGCGTTGGTAGAAACCTGCTGAGAATGCCCGTGGTTCTGGGTCTGTGTTCTGCCAGAGGCCAAAGAGCACCCTTAAACTGGATCTGTTGCCCTTGAAAGCCCCCCATGGTGTGTGTGTGTGTGTGTGTGTGTGTGTGTGTGTGTGTGTGTGTTAGATGCCCACAAGAGCTCTGTGGGGTACCATGAAGGACAGGGACACCAGGGGAGGCCACTGACAGTATGACCACATCTCTTGGCTTAACCAGGACCACTTAGGTTTGTGGCTGGAGATGGCGCCACAACTACAAAATACTTTGACTCTAAACTAAATTTCACTGTCAGAAGTATCTGAATTTAGACAAGACATATCTGTGGTTGCTTTATATCTCAATGCTGGGGCCCAAGCCGGCCTTGCTAGGGTGGGGGGCTCTGTATGCACTGCCTGTGCTGAGCAGTGGCATGACCCGGGGGCTGTGAGGCCAGGACACAGCCATGTCAAAGGTGGGAAGAGTGGACCAGGCAGACAGGCCGGTCACGCGTGAGGTGCTGCCAGCACTACCAACCTAGGCCTGTAGCTGTCTACCAAGGCCTGCTTCGGCCACATCATTGTCCTTCACACTGTAGCCTGAGGTATCTCTCTGACCATACCACTCCCTGCTATGACTCCACATCTCTCACGTTCCCACTCCACACAGCCTGCCTCTACCTGACAATTGTGTTTTCAGAAGTCCTGTGTTCCCATCCACCCCACCACCAGTTTGCTTGGCTTGGACACCTGTACCTGCCCTCTCATCAAGTAGATTCCACCTTGTAAATCCCTTCCTGATTGCAAGCGAAGTGACTAGCTCATAGCCTCCGTATCCTCAGTTCCACACAGGCTTCCCGGCCTCCAGCTGCAGGCACAGCCCTACCACAGCCAGGGGTTCAGCCCTGCGGCCCTGGAGCTAGGCTTTCCTTTTTCCTACAGCTGAGACCAGGGCTGCTCCTCAGCAAGGATCCCCATCCTGCCTGTACTTCCTGTGTGCAGCCTAGCTTGCTAGTCTGATATGGATGGACTGAGCCATGGATCCCCTCTCCCACTTTAGGTACAGGCTCAGTGCAAGACCCGATGCAATTGCTGATTTCCAGGAACAAAGGCAAGTCAGTGCCTCACTCTGGCTAAAAGAACATCTGAGTTGCCACCTCTACCCTGTGCCTCCCTTTCTTTGCTTAGAGTCATAGTCTGAACAGGGTGTCCTGGTGGGTTGATCCCATCAGAGCCAGCTCATTCTGAGCCGAGATCAGGGCTCCTCTGCATTCCTCAGTGGACGATGCAGGGCAAGTACATGCTGCAGCATGACTCACTGGTGGGACTCCACAGCCTTTGTGGGACAGGCTTCTCTTGTCCTCCTTCACCTCCTCATGCGGACTCATAGCCTTTGGAATCTTGAGTCTCCTCTGGCAGGGCCTCCAGCCCCTGCCTCTTTCACCTTCTAAGCTGCTTGGAGAACATGGAGCCTATGCTGGCTTGGGCCGGGATGGCTCACTGACACATTCCCAGGCCCTCAGGTGCCCTCGGCAGTAAGGACCCAAAGATGAGCAGCACACCCAGGGCTTGGGAGGTCATGGCCTAGGGTGAGGGTGGCAGGCACAGACAGAACATTCCAGTCCTGGTCCTCTACACCTGCAGCATGAGTGAGCACTTGAATGAGCAACTCTCCCCATACACCTCCCCCACTGCTCCCCCCCCCAGCCATATCTGGTACCTGGCTTGATTGCACATAGCTATCTCTGCTGGGACACCCTCCTCCTGTCAGTGGCTGACTCCAGGTCTTCTGTGGCTTCTCACCTTGCAGGAATCTTTCTTCCTGGCCCTACCCCACCTGAATTAGATGTTCCTGCCATAGGCTCTAGCAGGGCCTTGCTGTTCCCTGCACCAAGGCTCAAAGTACGGTGCTAGGAGCGGGTGAGTGCCACCAGGACCATTCTCTCTAGCTCCCCACTGCAGTCCTCTGCATAGCACTGGGCCTGACATTCATCCTGATCTTACCATTCATGCAGCCAACATGCACCCAGCCCTACCCTGGGTCTGGGACTAGCCAGTGGGCAGATATCAATGAATATAACAGATCTGAATGCTGCCCTCACGGAGCTCTCATGCCAATGGGCAGGGGCAGACGCTAAGTAGTTTCTAGTGGACACATCAGGCATTTGTCATGTGGGAGGCTCTTCCAGGCCATAGGAAAAATACAGCATGATAAAGAAATGAGAGAGGGCTGGGGAGATAGCTCAGTGGAATAAGTGCTTGCCTGGCAAGCACAAGGTCCTGAATTCGATCCCTGGTACCACCAAAAAAAAAAAAAAAAAAAAAAAAAGGAAGAAGAAAAAAAGGAAAGAAAAGAAAAAAGAAGAGAGGGTGAGAGTGAGGGCTTAAGTTGCAGTTCAGACAGCATGTTCTTCACCTGAGGCTTTTCAGGTGAAGTGGTGGAGGCTTTGATCCTGGCAAGGGCAACAGGCTCCGAGGGCACTGTAGTGTGAAAGTGGATGCAAGTGAGATGGCTTCCTGAACAGTGAGAACTCCTGCACAACTGGGATATGGTAGGAAGAGGAAGCTGGAAGAAAAGGGGCTGAACCCAGGTAGTGTCCTGAGAAGGGATGAGGCCTCTTCAGACTAATTCCAACTCTTGAATGAATGGCTATTCAAGCTCCCCTACAGAGGAAGCCAGGACCGAAGGCAAAGGCAGCTAGGGATACTTAACTCCATCCAGGGACCAGGAAGGTGTCTCAGAGAAGGTGTCATTTGACAAGGTCAAGCGCGAGGGACCCAGGGGAGGGTAGAGCCTGGGCAGAGGCACAGAGGCAAGATGAGAGCAGCTGCAACAGAAGAGCTGAATTTCCATAGGTTCCCAGAACAAGCAAGGCGTCTGGGGCGGATGGCCTGGCCAGGGACAGGACTGGCTGAGATAGTTCCCAGAGGGCCTTGTATGCTGGGAGAAGTGTTTGGAATTCACCTAGAGCCCCTACTGGCTTGGTGGTAATCTTTCCTCTAGGACTTAGATCTGGGCAGAAAGCCGGTGGCTGGACTCAAGTCCAACCTCAGAATAACTGTGGACTTCTGGTCACTTGGGCCTTGGTCTTCCCAGATGTTGAACTGAACCTCTTAGAGACCTCCCTGGTTTCACAGGCTAAGCATCCAGAGTCTCAGACTCCAGAGTCACACAGACTGGCTCATCCTGCTGCTCTTGGTAGGTCAGGAATTCCATAGCTAACAAACTGTGGCCTTGGGCAAGTCTCTTTCCTTCTCTGAGCCTCAGTTTCCCCAACTATAAATGGAGGTAACCATAGCTCCATGGCTGGCCAGGATAGCTAGGTTTGCATGGGCCTGGCTTGGAGTCTTTGGAGCTTGTGAACCAGAGGCTGTTGGGCTGAGGAGTGGCATAGCCTCACCTGGGATGTGTCATGGTTGAAGATGACAGCATTGAGGTCTCCACAGTTGTAGTGCTTGATGAGGTCCTCTGTGGTGTAGGGTGCCTGCAGGCTCCCGGCCCGCACACTCTCGTGCTGCAGCAGGGTCTGGTTCAGGGCAAACAGCACCTGGCCAAGGGAAGAGAGGGCAGTGAGGTGGTGCTTAGGGCTGTCCTCTGAGAGTGGCCCTCCTCTCTCTAGGCTTGGGGGCAGGGCCCAGCACTGCTGGTTCGGTAAAGACTTCCACACTTTCTCCTCTGTCCACACTCTCAGCACTGGCACCTGCTCCTAATGCCAGCCCTCAAACACAAAGGGCCCCTCCTGCTGGTCTCAACAGGTTATCTAATGATGGGCAAAGTGAGGACCCTGCTGTGATTGGGTTTGAAGTTTTAGGTGAGTTTTTCTCTCCTTTCTTTTGTGTTGTGTGCTCAGTATTCTGGGATAAGCAGGGTCATTCATTAAAGCACATGCTAGGGCCAGCCAGGTAGCTCTACAGATTAAAGTGCCTACTTAGGTAGACCCAAGGGTCAGGGATTCAATCCCTGGCCTGCTGTGCCAGACCCACTCCAGGGGTGTGCTGAGATGGTGATTGAGACTGGGCATGGTGGCACACACCTGTAATCCCAGCACTTGGGAGGCTGAAAAACAGGAAAGATCACAAGTCCAATCTGTGTAGTGAGACCCTGTTCTAAATACATAAAAAAAGAAAAACAAATGCCAACAAAGCGAAACAAACACAGGAACAAACACAAACAGAAGCCTAGTTAGGCACCAAGGCCCAACCCACCCTATCATTCAGCTGGCCTTCCTGTCCTCAGTTGTTCTGTCTTATGGCCTCTGCACTTGGCCTTGGGGATGCAGCTGTCCCCAGCCAGACCTGCCAGGCATCAGGTGCAGCTGGGGTACTGCGCAAGTCAGGCGCTCAGGCCCCACCTTTCAAAATCAGAATCTGTTTCCACAGGCTTCCTGGGCATTGCCTGAGCAGCCCAAGTGCATTTGAGGGTCGTGACTCTTATGACGTCTAGGGTATGAAGGCTCCAGAAGATTGTCTAGCGCAGCACTTCCATTTTAGATGCAGAAACTGAGGCTGAGGACAAAGAAGGCTCTCACTGAGTCCACGAGACTGGAGTGGAGCTGGAGCCAGATTCAGGGGATGAAGTATTCCAGAAGTTTTTGGCCATTAATGGTTTTTTATCACCAATGTGGAACCTGATCATTAGTGGGTGGGGTTTTTTAATCACCAATGTGGGGAGAAGCTTGCTGCCATCCCTATGCAAAATGACAGGAGGCATCTCACGCCTTCTGTCCCTGATGCTTCTCAGCTGCAGCCATTGTGCTCAGTGCTCAGGCTTGCTTGCCCTCTTTGCTCAGCACTGTGGATGACAAGGCCCCGAGCTCTCGGCTCATGTCGATTTTCCACTGCATCCACTGCAACAGCCCCTCCCCGCTACCCCATGCTCTTCAGTTACAGTCATCTTTTGAAATGGCTTCCCCCATTTTCTTTCTTGTTCAAAAGGTTCAGCAACCTTCTTGTCCCCAGGTCACCGGACTAGCTTTCTGGAGAGCTTGAAGGTAGGCACCTGGTCTGCACTATGGTCAAATAACTTCATTTCTTACGAGGGCTTCATGGCTCTTGTTAAGGTTTAGATCTAAAGTGGGCACCCAGAGCCTCATGTGTTTGGAAGGTGACTGGGTCATGGGGTGCTATACTGAGTTGCTAGGAAGTGGAGCCTGAGGGAGTGCGGCAGTTCATGAGGAGCAGGACCTGGACAGGTATAGGTCCCTCATGGCTCCTCCCCTTCCTTTCTGCTTCCTGACTGACCCCCAGGATGTGAGCAGCCTCACCCAGGCCTTTCTACTTTGCCTTTTCTGCTTGGAGTCAGCCAACCAGGAACTGTAAAAGGGATCCAAAAGAAAACTCCTTTAATTTATAGATGTTGGGTATTTTGTCATAGCAAAGAAAAAGTAACTAAGACATCATCCAGTACTAAAGCACTCAATATTATTGAAACAAAAACAATCTCCTGCTTTGGACCCTCTGTGTACTCGCTTTTGTCTGCTGGGAAGATCCTGGCCCTCCAGTCTCCATTCTCCACTTGGATATTGAAGCTTCACCCAGAACTCTCCTCCCAGGAACCTCTCTGCCCACCGGGGGGCTGCGAGAGGCTCCTCCCTGTGGCTTCCCTGGTCTCTGTGGGTAACAGCTGATAGATGAATTGCCTCAGATCTTTACCCCTCTCCACATCCATGCCCCTCACCATGGGATTTTAGAGCTCTGTCTCATTTTAACTTTGGACTCTCTTCAGGCAATGGGATGTCAGTAATCTTTACAAATCAAGTAAGGTGTTTTAGTTATTTTTCTCATTGCAGAGACAAAACCCCAATGCCTGTAAGTTAAGCAGAGAAAGGTTTATTTAGCTCACAGTTTAGAGAGGTTTCAGTTCATTTGGCTGGCTCTGAGGCAGGGTGGCATATGGCAGAGGGGCATCACAGGGGAGAAACAGTCCATGGCGGGAAGAAGGTAGGAAGGCAGCAAAGCTGGGAAGCAGCGAGGGAGCAAGCAGCAAGCAGTCACAGCAGTCTTCTTTCTGTTCCTTATATTCCACCCAGGCTAAAAGGCCTTAGGTTCATTTGCACTCACACCCAGGGTAGGCTTTCCTGTTATCCACACTTAGAACCATGCCAAGCCAACCAGTGGACTACTTTAGTAACCACATGCCCTTGATCGCAGCCTCATACACTGGATCTAGCCACATCTGCAAAGCCCCATCTGTGACTACATACAGCTTTGGAAGGACATCTAGACACAAGGCATAACACATGGCAAACCCTTGGGTGCTCCTGCTACTGCTGCCTCCCACACCTCTGCCACGGCCCTGAGGAGGACACAGGTCAGCCTGCTGCGGGAGGAGACCTAGACAAGCGAACAGCTGGTGACTCCCAGACACGTGGGCCAAGATCAGCAGAACCCACTCACTACTGGCTCTAGCTCCCTCAGCGATGACCTCTGTTGTTGTTACACAGTGTAATTATGATGTCAGGTAACTGATGTGCTATGTTCCCTTCCACCATGGTGTGGGCATTAGCTTGTCACCACTGTTCAATTCCAGCCCCTCAGCAGACTATATGCTTCTTGAAGACAGTAATTGCAACTTATTCCTGAATCTGTGCTTTCAGCGTTGTGCCAGAGAAGGAAGATGTAGCTTCTTTACTTTAGTATCTTGACATCTGCTGCAGTCATGTTCTAGTTAGAGGACTCTTACTAATCCCTTAAGAATGACCTTTAGAACTGGCATTTCTACCTGTATTTTGAGGCAGAACTCTACTATGCGGCAGAAGTGTCAAGCACTGCACATGACCTGAATAAACTCCTATAAGAGGTATGCAAGGCCTTCCCAAATTGCTGACATAGACAGCGGGACCAAGCTTGTGCTTGGGGCAGCTCCTCCACCCATCTGCCCCAGTGTGTTATCTGGCAGGCGAGCTGGATGTGAGGGTTGCAGAAGCCCAGGCTGTTGTTCCTAATGAGCTGGCTCGAGATGAGGTCAGACTCCCACCTCCATCCCACCTTGGAGCCCTCTCCAGGCCCCTGGGCTCTGGCCACCACTGCTGAAATTTGATCTGCGGCCATCTGGTGCAGGGTGTCGATGGCAGTGTGGTGGTTGGGATGGATTACAGGAGGCAATGGTCCTGTTCCTGTGGACATTACTAAGGCAACAGGAACTTCCTTCCACATGGCGTATGCCTTGTATGAAAGTGACTGTGTCAAACTGATCCCCTTTCCTCCTCTGAGGGCCTGGGACACACACACTTCCTGTGACTACACCGGGCCTCTGCCCACACCTGCCTGGATGCTCCTCAGATCTTCTTGGCCAAAGCACTAACTGCCATTGGTGAGGTCACCACCTAGGCATCAGAAGACCTGGCTGGAGGCACATGGCTCCCCTGGACCCTCCTTGACTCATGCAGTCCCTTCTGCAGTCATGTGGCCTTCACACAGCTGGGAGGTGTTCTTGAGGATTAAGTATATTACAATCTGTAGGGTGTTAAGAATAGTCTTGGCATGTAGTAAGTGCTGAATATGTGTTGGTTAAATAAAACTTAGCAGAAAATAAACCCAGACCTTCCCAGCTTAGAGCTGGTAGGACCCTAGAGGTCGTCTGCTCCAGAGGAGTCCAAACCATTTTTAGCCATGGAATCCTTTCCTGTTGCTGTTGTTTTCCAAAGGAACTTTACTTGGAACTCTAAATGTGGAGCAGATAGAAGTGGTAACTTGGCTGGCAGTGCAAGGGAGCCAGGCTAGAGCCTGCAGTCAGGCCAGGTCAATGTCCTCTCATGCTTGGGCGTTCTGGAGTGCAGCTTGAGAATCATTGATCTCATTCTACACCTTCATCATATGAAAGAGGAGACAGAGGTCCCAGAGCAGGCAGGCTTGCCCCAGATGACACTGAATGGAGGCAGAAGGGGTTCAGTCCCAGTACCCCAACTCCCAAGCCTTCTGCAGGGCACCAGGCTGACGGCTGTGGTAGGATCTCACGGTGTCCACTGGCATGGCCCGTGTTCCTCCACACCCACTGTCACACTCATTTGCTTTCTAGGCTTCTGTGGAATATCGAGGAGTGATTAGTATCAGCATGATGCAGACAGGAAATTATGGCCAGGCCACTTAACAGGCCCATCAGTGTGCCTCATCTGAGAGTGAGAGAACTAGGAACGAAACTTGTCACTCTTGACTCTGTCCACTTGGACGGGATTTGGTGTTTCCACGGACCTCTGTGCTCAGACTCCTCCTGTGGTACTTATCTCACAGAATTGTCCCTGTTCCCTGCTTCTTTTCAGGTGACCGCTCTCTCCTCTCTTCTTTAGTGAGATGAGGGTGGTCACTCAGAAGATGCTGCAAAAGGCAGGATGCTGATCCAGAAACTGTATCCTTTGTAGGTGTCTTTGTCCATTCATTATTGGGACCCCTCATTTATTGTGTACTTACTATGTGTCAGGAACTTTCTAAGATAACTACTTAATCTTTACAGTAACTCTGGGGTAAGATTTGGAGAAAAAAAAAGTGGCAAAGAAAGTGTAGGCATCTTGCCAAAAGATAAACCTAGAGAGGGTGAGATGGGCATTTGGGCCAGAGCTGCAGCCTGTGCTCTTAGTTACCATTGCCCACCTGGGCGTCCTTCTGCTCCCTCAGGGGACAACAAGGAGGGGTGGTGCCCTCATTTTCAGATGGGAAGCTGAAGGGAGTCAGGCGCAAGGCCACACAGCTGGTAAAGGCCAGAGCCGAGGCTTGAAATTTACCAATCTGGTTCCACACTAGGTTCTTACAACCAGAACTTCAGAGCAGTATGTCCTCCTTTTGAGCATTCTTGGTGGTTCCAACAAGAGGGAAGCTGCAGCCAGTCAGTCAGTTGGTCGGTAAACTGCCTTTCAGCTGCTTCTCAGCAAGGATCTGAGTGTAGTAGATTTTTAGATGTGATTTCCAACCACGTGGTCTCATTTTAAGGGAAGAAGTATCCCTGGCCATCACTGTAAGGGGGACAAATGCACAGGCTGCAAATAAAACGCTGGCCCTGGCTTGTGCCTCCTTCTCAGTCACCCTGAATTTCCTGGTTTAGTGCTGCTCAGACTCCCAGGCCACCTTAGAACAACAAACTTTCCTTACATGGAGCCTTGGAGCCTTGGTGGCCTACTCTAGGATAATGTTTATGATAAGGTTTTGACATGGAATAACAAACACCAGGCCAAAGCTTGAGCTGCCTCACTCCCCTGGCTAACACCATGGAGGTCTGGCCACCAAGAGCCCCCACATATCCCAACAATCCCCTTCTCCAAGGCTGGCCAGGCACAAGGTGGCTGTGGCATCTTCTGAGGGTGAGCTGGGAGTTGAAGTACATCTTCGAATGTGGCCTTAGGCTGGAGTGAGGCTGGTGCTAGAATGTTAGACTCTGAGGCTTGCCCAGTCCTAACGCTGGGAGCCCAAGGCAGCAGAACCCGCTTTGCCAGGAGGAAGATGTGGTGGGGCCTCTTGGAGCAGGCCTGGCTCTCAGGCTTGGGGTCTGGGTGGTTTAATGAGCATAACTAACCCACCCTGGAGCCCAAGTCAGTCAGCTGTGCTTGCTGAGCATCTCCCAGAGGTGCTCAGAAGCTGGGTCAGAAGCTGGGAGTTAGCCACAGACAAAACCCATGTGAAGCCCTGCTCTCCTGCTCGGTACAGAGAATAGCGATGTCAGTAAACTCCTGGTATCTAGCCATTGGAGGCACAAAGATGATTCTGCCCACCTGCGAGCTAAGACTGCCTTCCACCATGCTGGATCCTCAGGCCCAAGTTCGGAGACAAGAAAGACCTGCCAGAGAGGCTGGGCCGGGAGTCCTGATCATGGGGCCCTGGGCTGCTCCTCCACTGTGGAGGCAGGGAGAGTGGCTAGAATACAGGAGATCTAGGGCAGCTCGGTACTGCTATGCCCTGTGATAAAGTCATATCTACAACTAGCCCAGAGCCTTCAAGGATGGAAGTTTATTTAGGTCAGCAGCCAGCTTGAGGACCATGGCCAGCTGGGGTTCTAGCTGAAGACAAAGGGAATGCATAATGGTGGTAGAGGATGAAGATGGGCATAAGTACCAGCTACCCTCACATGGGGCCAGTTACGGGAACCAGGATGGTAGTTGTCATGTTTCCTCTTTACTTTGTTATAAAGGCATTTGTGCATGCGTGCGAAGGCATGTATATAGCTTAAATATTTTACTTTCTTCTCTCTTATTCCCTTATCATATAACAGACATATTGATTTTATATCATAAGATTTAAGCCTTCTTAACTTTATACATCAGTGTTTGAGTTATAGGATTTCAAGGAGAAGAATAAATGAGTACAAGGGCTTCATATCCTCTTCTGGGAAGGATTAGTATATTTTTGTTTGTATGCAAGTCTCTGCATCATGTGAGGCCACACTTCAACCTTGCCATTGTATTGATTTGGAGAGTGAGTATGGTGTAGGGCCCGTGGGCCCCGAGTTGACAAGGGTAAACTTATAGTGGCTAATTTTGTGTGTCACCTCGGTGACATAGTACCAGATGTGGTCAAATATTTTCTACATTTTTTTGTGGCAAAATTTTTCAGATGAGGTTGACATGTAAATCAGTAGACACAGCAGCAGAAAATGACTCTTCATAACATGGTTGGGCCTTATCCAATCAGTTGATGGCCTTAAGAGGAAAAGTAATGACCCTTTTAGAGAAGGGGAAATTCTGCAGCTGTCTGCCCTTGGGCTTGAGCAACAGCACCGACTCTTCCTCCTTGTCTCTCCCACTGCCAGTCAGTCCTGCACACTGAGGACTTGCAGGATGGCCGGTTCTAAAATGTCTCCCAAAGACCCATGCTAGAGGCTTGGTTGCTAGCTAATGGAAGGGGATGATTCACAAGGACTCTAAGTTCATCACTAGATGAATGGATCATCATAATTTGATAATTGGGGAAGTGATAAATAGAAGGTAGGGCTAGTTGAAAGGAGGGGATCACTAGGGTGTAGTCTTGGGAACTATATCTTGTCCCTTGTCCCCAGTCCTTTTCTCCCTCAGGCTGTCTATCTATCTATCTATCTATCTATCTATCTATCTATCTATCTATCTATCATCTATCTATGTATCTATCATCTATCTATCATCTATCTATCTATCATCTATCTATCTATCTATCTATCTATCTATCTATCTATCTATCTATCTATCATCTACCTTCTCTGTCTCTCTTGCTCTCTCTGTCTCACGCACAACTGTATAGTCAGTGATAGATACAGATATGTATTCATGCATGTCTTCTATCAGTTCCTGTTTCTATGGAGAGTTAACAGAATAGATGCTACAGAAAGGAAACTGAGCAGGACAGGGGCCATGGCATGGTGGGGGCAGGACCAGCAGGTACAGGTGAGGAAAAGCGAGGCCAGGGAGCTGGAGCTGAGCAGACAAGGAGAATGATGGGGAGTGAGATTGGAGCTGCTGAGCAGGCCAGATTACAGGACCACTACAGAGCTGTGGGAGGCTAATCACACCATAGTCCTGTGAAGCAAGGGTCATGATTCTCACTTGACAAAGGCAGAAACTGAGGCCTTGGAGATGGTGAAGTCCTTCCTGAGAAGCCACCTCCACCCAACCACTGGGGGAAGGGCAGACAGAAACAGCTTGGTGGCACCCAGTCCTGAACAGTCAACTGGAAAGAGAAGGGGCAAAGAAGCCCAAGCCACAGTGTGCTGTTGGAGCCCAAAGCCAAGCAACCTACCTGGCATGTGGCCTCCATGCATTTACTTTGCCCAGCTGAGGGACACTGCCTGATTCCAGGCCTTTTGCCCCATGCACCCTCTACCCAGAACTCTCTTGTCTCCCCAGCATGTGCACCTGTGGCACCTGCTGCAGAAGCTCCTTCCTTCAGGAGGACCTTCCTGAGCCATGAACTGAGTGGGTTTTCCCAGAAGGGCCCCCCAATGTCTCTGGCATTTCTAAGCCCATGACATCCCCCATCCTGTCACAGTGCTTCCCCCTGGATAGTAGACACTACAAGGACACTTTCTTGATCTTTACTGTTTCCCCAGTGTGAACCCAGGGCCAGACACAGACAGAGCTGATGCTAGACAAATACTTGCAGAATGAATGAAGAAATGAATGTAGAAGTTTGGGGACAGATGAATCATCTATCCCAGGACCCTCTTCCAGAGCCTCTCCCCCTGGGACTCAGTGTGCCAAGCTGTGGACTAAGTGGGGTTGAGTACTCTGCATCTGGGCGTGGACTCATCTGTCAGCACCCTCGGGAGGGGCGAAGAGCAGCTCTGTCTCGAAGGAAGCTTTCTCTGGCTTGGGGACATTGACTCCAAGGTTAGAGCCTGCCAGGCTCCAAATGTTATTATTTGTTTATTCTCTTTACCCCATTGACAGCACCAAAGCAGTGCCGCCTACTTCCCGGCTTCCTGCTCAGCAATCTGAGTCTCCTTGGCTTCTGGCTTGGAATCCTATCTCTGGACAGGAGGCTACTGAGCAGCAGGCAGCCAAATAAACACGAGGTTTCCTGGAGCCAGAGCCTGGCTCTGGCTGAGGGAGGAGCAGAGATCCAGCTTCCATCTGACTCTTCTCTGTGAAGCCACAGGCAAGTCATTTTCCTTTCTTGGGCCTCAGTTTACCCACCTGTGAAAGGGGCCAATTTAAATATCTATCAAACAAGTAGTTATGTACCAGAAGCTATTCCGGGCCTGGCACCCCTTGGCTCAGGTTCCAAGCCCTCCTGTCAGCTGGCCACACGGGATGTGCCCCAGCGCTCTGCTCATATCTGCTCTTCCTGCCACTTGCTGGGTGGTGGTCGCTTGGCAGTTTGGGCCCAGTGAGGGTAGAGGGAACCAGGTACTTGCAGAAAATACAACAAATAAAGCTTTCTGCTCTAAGGGAGATTTTGTTCCATTAGGACAAAGTCAACAATAGGCAAAATGACAAGCAAACTATCTAGTAGGTCAGAGTGATAGAAGGAAAAAGTATGGTGTGTGTGTGTGTGTGTGTGTGTGTGTGTGTGTGAGCGTGTGTGTGTGTGTGTGCATTAAAAGTTAACATTTAGCTTAGATATCTGAGTAAGGCTACCACAGAACATGAGCAAAGGCCTGGCGGAGACGTAGGAGGGACTGTGTGGCGATCTGAGCATGTGGGCAGAGTGAAGGCCCTGCAGCAGAAGCAGGCTTTACAAGGAGGAGGAGCAGGAAATCTAGAGTGACTAGAGAGCATCGAACGGCAGCAATATTCGCAGAGGTGTGGACAGAGGGGGAACAGGGATCTGAGCACATGCAGAGCCATGGGCTGTGGACAGGGAGTTCAGCTGTCACGGCCCAAGGTCTAGAGCCTTTGTCTAGGAAGGAGAAGATAGTGGGTGGAGGCAAGAAATATGCTGACTTCCTCTGCCCTGTGCTAGCCATCTGCCAGTATATCCCTCTGAAACCTGGAAACGGGGACCTCAGGTGGTGATGGTTTGCCGAGGTCAGTGAGAGCTGAAGGTGAATCCACAGACGGGGAGAAGTTCCAGCACTAGGCTGAGGGTAATGGCAAGGTGGGTGGTGGGTGCAGGTCTCTTTGGCCCTGTGGCTCCCCATGCCACGTGAAGCCACTGGATCCCAAGGAGAGGAGTGTGGGGAGCTGTGCTGCTGGTGGACTCCAAGAGGGGCGTGGAGTGGGGAGGCTAGGCTGAGGCTGAGCACAGCTCTGCCTTCTTCCCTTGCTCTCATCATCCTCTTCTCTCAACCCCAGCTCCCCTACAAGAACGGCAGCCTCAGATTTGGGTGTATGGTCCATGCTCCAGGATGCTGCCGGGTGGACCTT
This sequence comes from Octodon degus, assembly GCF_000260255.1. Lineage (NCBI taxonomy): Eukaryota > Metazoa > Chordata > Mammalia > Rodentia > Octodontidae > Octodon > Octodon degus. The sequence goes on along the minus strand of NW_004524683.1, from coordinate 6,078,345 downwards.
GCAGGGCTGGCCACATCCCCCTCCTCCAAGGTGGGGGCTGGCTGCTCAATGCTCTTCTGGGCGGGCACTGGGAGGCCTGACTCACCAAGAGCTTCCTTTCCTTCCCATCTCTGAAAGCCTGGCTGCTCCACCCAGAGACCACCCTTAAAGATCTCAGTGTTCTCCTCTGTCCTTCAAGTCGTGCCAGGAAATGCTCATAAATCTGGCACCACCCACATGATGACAGCAGCGTCCTACCGGGCAGGGCGGCTGAGGGCTGCGGCTGTCCCAGAGCGACGGTCTCAGGAAAGGTGTTCATGTGGGGTCTGCCTTTGAGAGGAAGATAGGTCTCTTGATTTTCAGTGTTTGGGTACAGAGAGACCAAAGAGAGACCACAGACCTAGATCCTTGGGCTGCAGGCTCCAGTCCAGACCAGCTGGGGGATTTCAATGGGCCACAGGATTCTTCTGAGGCACGAGGTGTAGAGAAATTGTCTCACTCAGCCCTGGAAGTCCTGCTCAGGAGGCCAGTCTTAGGAGAGGACAGCCCACTACTGCACAACAAATTAAATGGTCTATGGTTCCAGGCCCTGTGCCTATGCAAGATTATTTATTCTAACAGCATTGGTGACCCCACTTTATAGACAGGGAGCCCAAGGCTCAGAGCAGTAAGTGCTTCTCCAGTAGTGACTGGGCTCTGTGCCTGGGCTGGGGCTCAGCTGCATTCACCCACCTTGCTCTCCCTGCTTCCCCTCCTGCTGTCAGTCTTTTTCCGCTTCTCCAGGAACCACCCCTGACCTCCTAACTGAGTACATTGCCCATGGGAAAAGAGAGCAACAGGTAGCAGGAAGTCCCAGAAAAGCATTCCTAGACCCATCTATGCTCAGTTGTAAACTTGGAGCAACTTCAAAGTGATGGAGGAGATGGAGGGAAAGAGGTAATTGTAAAGCCAAATGATAACTAATGATAAAAGGAAAATGCAGAGGGTTTGGGACCTCCCTGGGAGGCTTTCTAACCCAGCTGGGCCTTAGTGCAGGAATCGAGGGGTCTGACTGGCTGAGAAATGGAGGTGTGTTCCTGGACAGTGCAGTGTGAGTTTGAAGATGGGTGAGGGGGTCTCTGCCAGAGCAGCACGCACAGTGTGTCTCCTCCTGATCTCCAGCCAGTCACCCAGGGAGGCCGGAATGGGTGGGGATGAGCTGACTGAGGCAGAGGAGGAGCCAGGGCCCCATGGGAGGTGATCAGCCAGCGGTGGTCTCCAGCACCGCTGTGATTGTTCCCAGCAGCTGCTTCTATTGGCTAGAAGTATGCCATTTTTATTTTTCCTGCTGTCCCAGACCTGCCCTGCTGACACAGCTGCCTAGACTTCAAAAGACAAGTCTCCATTTTCATTTGCAAAATCAGTATGAAATTCCTAGAGGGCCTGTCTAATTCCTTTGGTCTGACCACACAGCAATTACCAATTTGCAGGGAGGAGGGGGTGGGAGTCGCAAGGCTCTCCAGGGGTGGGAGGACCTTTGCTCTGTTCTGGTCTTGGGCAGCTGCCAGTGAGGGCTGGATTGGAGTGGGCACCTTCAGGGGGCCGAGTCTGGGTGGAGGTGGCAACGCAAACACTCAGTCTTGATGGGAGCCTAAGAAAACACCTCTGCAGTGGATGGCTAAGCTGTTATCAGAGAACTGCAGACAGCAGAGCTCAGAACAGCTTCAAACCTGGTACCTGCTTCATCAGGCTGTTTTAGTGCTCTAATTCCTTTAGTGCTGTGCTGTGAGGATATGGGAAGGCTCTGCTCCTTTCTTGGACTTCAGTTTGCCCATCTTTCAAATGGGTGGAATGTTTATCCTGTCTGTTTGAGACTAACATTATCAAGACCTTATAAAGTATTTGTTACTTTATAAGGAAACAGCCTCAGTTTCAGGCCAGGATGGGGACGAGGCCCTGCCTGGGCCCTGGGGCTTTGGGGGTGTAGGAAGAAGTTAGGGGGCAGGGAATTTCCTGGCTTGGGCTGCTACTTTTGTCATCAGAACACACACACACACACACACACACACACACACACACACAGAGCTTCCTCCGAGCTGGGGTGGATCCTGAAAGGCTGCTGCAGGTGTACTGAGCAGGAGCCAGAGGCTAGCATGTGGAGGCTGAATTCCTACTGACCCCCTGCGGGCTTGTGGAGCCACGGACTGAATCAGCATCTTTTCTGTCCCTGAGGACACACGGGCAGGCGCTGGCTGGAGGCAGGGAGGAGGTTCCCTAGGAGAACTTGTCACAGGCTAATATAACATAGCTGTGGCTGAGTGGTGGGCAAGGTGCAGTAGGAGTGGGGGCCACAAACAGGCGACTCTCAGGGAGCTGACTACAGGGACACCCTGTGGGAGCCAGAGGGAGGGAATTGCAGGTGTCAGCAACCTGAGCCATGGGAACAGGGACTGCTGCAGGAGGCTGGCTGGCTCAGGGTTGTCAGACTACCATGCGCTAGGCTGAGGCCCGAGCAGAGGAGGGTGTGAGTCGGAACCTGATGTTAGCAACCAGGGTGGGTTTAGAAGCTGCCCTCTGCCTACTGCATGGGGAAAAGGTTGGCAGATGTAGAGGATGGGCAGGAAACAGCCTCAGTTTTGGGCCAGGATGGGGAGGAGGCCCTGCCTGGGCCCTGAGGCTTTGGGGGTGCAGGAAGAAGTTAGGGGGCAGGGAATTTCCTGGCTTGGGCTGCTACTTTTGTCCAACTCTGGCCTCTGAGGCTCTGCTCTCCCCCACCCCTCCACAGCATCCCCTCACTCCTGCCCCAAGTTGGGGCATGGTCCCTCACTCTCTCTACCTCCACTTTCTAAATCCCCAGCTGGAGGAGGAGGAGGGGCACACTTGGAAGGGTGGAAGGGCAAACGAAAGCCCGGCACCCTGTTGGGGGAGAAAACACCCTTGCTAGGGTGCAGTGGAGGAGACAGTTGCATCAAGTGGAGTTCCACTAGGTCAGGGCACAGCTCTGATTTCTGTTTGAACTCCCAGGAAACACTTTCTGGCGACGGATGGGAGCCCTGGAGACTGGTACTTGCATAGCCAAAGGGCAATCAGGTGAGACTGTCCTCAGAACCTGGATGGGGCTCCGTGTTGTGCACAGGGGACACACCACCGCAGAGAGGGCAGGAAGGTGCCCAAGGTCACTCAGCAAGCCAGAGGTGCAGACTGAGGCTGGACTGAGGCATCTGTCTGCTTCCCTGGGTCAGCTCAGGTCTCCTGTGCCCTGAATTTCTGCAACCCCAACCACTGAAAGAGTGTGTTTTTAGACCCAAGGCAAAAGAATGTGAAAGTGAAATCTGAGCCTTTGTCTTGGGAGAAGAACACAGAGCACTCAGACACACTCTAGATGAGCAAAGGTCTGCTTTCACTGGAGATGTGAAGCTCCGGGCTGTCCAAGGCCTCCGTGCTGTGCAGGTCTGACCCGGGAGGACAGGCTGAGTGAGGGCACAGAGGACTCCTAAGAGAGTCAATTAAATGGGCCAATTTGCCTCCAGGACCCACAGGGCGGAGGGAGGATCGCCTGCCTATGCCCTTGGCTCTGCCTGGAACTGTCCTGCCTGAACCTGCCTCTGAGTCCTGCCAGGGCAGGGGGAGAACCTGCCGGCCCCCACTTGTCCACAGCCCTGCTTCACCTGGAGACTCATCTGCTCCCTGAGCCTCTCCAGCTCCAGTTTGTCTGTCTCCTCTTTTGTGGGATCCTGTGTCTAGGAAGCACAGCTGAAGGCCAGAGCCGCCTCTGTCTGACCTAGGATATCTCAGGCTCTGAGTGACTTGAGTGTGTGTAACAAATGGGAGAGGGAGAGGGAGAGGGAGAG
>NW_004524683.1:6044889-6074241 GCF_000260255.1 Octodon degus | reverse complement strand
AGGAGAGGAGAGGAGAGGAGAGGAGAGGAGAGGAGAAGAGAAGAGAGACAGACAGAGACAGACAGAGGAGAGACAGAGACAGAAGACAGAGGAGAAACAGAGAGAGAGTGACAGAAGAGACAGACAGATAGATGTGATAAGAATGTGGACTGTGCTGGGTGCTGTCCCAAGGCCTAACTGCAGACCCACAATGTGACTTTGCATCCTGAAGCCTGTTGCATATCTTCTGTCCTGAGCATCCCTGACCTGTTGCAGGGCCTCCTAGTTCTGGCCTTCACAGGATGCCATACGTGGGTTAATCTTTACACATCATGAACCATGGCATTCCCAGGCTTACCTCCTTTATGGCTCCTGTTGTCAGGCTTGGTAGAGCCCTGTCTCTCTCCAGGCTCATCTTGCTCCGTCTTCCTCACTCTGTTTTTGTGTGTTGCTGAGCTTTTAAAAAATGTGTCATTCCTTTTCTACCCAGCCTTTGCACATGCTGATCCATTGGCCAGGTATGCTCCCCACCTCCTTTTGGCTCACAAACTTTGATTTATATTTCAGCTACTGAATAGGCTAAAGCATCACTCTTGGAAACTCCTTCCCTGGCCTCCCTATTAGCTCGGGAGCCTCCCTCAGACCTCTCGTTCCTCCTGTTCTTTCCCAGGTACTCACACTAGTTTGTATACATGTAATGGTTAATATTTACTTAATGTCTGCATATTTTAATAATGATATTAGTCACCACTGGTCATTTGTCCTATGCCAGCCATTGTGTAAAATTCATCACAAGTATTATTTCACTGAAGTTCCCCAACTCTGTGAATTTGTTCTCATTTCTATCCTGATTTCATCGATGAGGCAAAGGAGACAGAGTGATGAGGGGACTTGCCTGAGGTCACACAGCCATTTAGGTGGTGAAGGAACAGGGAGAAGTTGCCAATTTTAGCCACGTCTAGCAGCTAAATGGTCTCTTACCATCACTTTATGCTTCTGCACAGCCCCTAGGACCTAGTACAGGGCCTGACACATGCAGCCACTGGCTGGAGGGGAGAAAGGCTGGAAGAAGACACAAATGGGGAGAGAGGTGGGAGACACTGGGGTACCAGTGGCATAGAGGAGCAACCCCTAGAGGCTGTGTCCCCTTGCCCCCATCTTAACCAGCAAGTCATTTTTCAAAAGGGAATGGAAGAGGCCACCTTGGAACCCAGATGCACAGGAGAGTTAGGCAAAGGCTGACATGGACCAGAACCTCAGGGATAGAGGGGCCTCAGATATGGGGCTGCCCAGAGCCTCCCTGCTTTGAGACCTTTTACAGCCCTTCCCCCACCTCCAAAGGTTGGGGGGCAGGTGAGCTGCAGCTCCAGAAGGGTTGTCAGAACACCAACAGGAGTGCTGTCCCCACCCGGCCACGACCACTGTGGAGAGCACCTTCCTCACCATGTCTGCCTCCTTTGCAGGAGCCCACTCCTCTTCAGCCTGCATCACAGACGAGTCTACTCGGGTGCAGACCAGGCAGGATCCCCTGCCACACCCATGCCGGGCCCTGTAGCCTCAGCCAAGCTCAGGCCTGGGAGGTCAGCAAGCCTGGGAGGCTTCCACCCAGATCCCCAGGTCCCCTTTGAAGGGGATCAGGTTCCCCCACAAACATAATTGAATGAAAATATGAGAGAGAAAAGGTCTTTGTTCTCCCATTTACAGCGTCAGAAAATATGTAACAAATTAGCCGTTTATGAGGTAAGAGGAACACAGCGGTGGCGGGCGGGTGGCACAAGGGGCCTTTCAGCTCTGCGTGGGGGCGGCGGGGAGCGGTGCTCAGGACCCATCCATGGTGTGGGGTGGCTGCTGGCTTGGGGCAGCTGTGCCGAAAAATGTGGTGCCAGCCAGTGGGGACCAAGATGGCTCTCGGAAGAGCGGGCCCCAACAGCTCCCCGTCCACCCCATGCTTTCCTCTCCAGCACAACCACCATCTTGGAGGACTGGCCTGCAGTGCCCAGGGCACAGATGTCTACGTGCGGGGACCTCCGTGCTGGCTGCTGAGCCTCAAGACAGGAGAAGGAAGCAGTTCCTGGTCCGGCACAGGAGTCGTCTCTTACATCCCTTTGATGTGCCGGAGCACCGGGTGCTCATGGAGGCTGGGTGGGTGTGGACTGGGTAGGAAGAGGGCCCTCTCCAGGGAGGTGAAGGCTGGTCCCTCTGCAGCCCTGTCATGGCCTCTCTTGCTGTCAGAATCCTAAGAGGTGTGGGATGAGACCAACTTGAAGGACACCCTTGGGCTATCAGGTTGGCGCCGAGCTGGGGCTTAACATTCTCTGGCTTGACCTCCAGGAGTCACAGTGCTCTGTGTGCCAAGGGTACACCAGCCCTTCTGTCACTAACGTTCGGTAGCTTTGGTATCACCTGTTGCAGAGTTTCTGGGTCCATGGTTAGACTGCATGTTTTTGGAGTCCGTTTCTCATTCTTCACGTGCATAGGGACAGGGCTAGGCATGCAGGTGGGATTCCCGCCTCCCGCCTTGGGGGTGGACTTTGCAGTCCCTGACTGAGCCCCGCACTCAGCCCTGGCCACCCCTCCTGTCACACAGGGGCAGGAAGCTCATGAGGATAGCTCCGGATCTTTGAGCAGAGAGGCTGGTGAGATCGTGGGCCCACACCAGTCTAGTGCAAGGAATCTCTGCAAAAAGCGGGGTGCTGGACTCTGCATGAATATCCCAAGTGTTTGGTCTCTGTAGTCACAAACACATTGCTTTCCTGGATCTGATTTTATTTATTTTGATTGGATCTTAACAGTTCTTTACAAGGCTGAAACCGAAGCTGCCCGGGGTTCTCTGGAGACTTGCTAAAACTTCAACTGCACCCAGTTTAGCGGAGCAACTTGAAAGTTAATCAGTGGTGAGGGACAATTTGCCTCATTATTTCCAGGCCTGGAATTTGGCCACAGATGGAATTCTGGGCCTGGTGTGGACACGGTGCTCTGCGGCAAACACAGCAGGGTCTGTGACCCATTGGTTTGTTCGTGCGGAGTCTGGGCTGTGCAGCGTGGTGCTCCTTCTGAGTGGGGAATACCAGGAAGGATTTCCCATTTGGGGAGAACGAGGCCTCTCACCCTAGGTTCTGGACGGACCCTTTGTAGATATGGAAATCTGAGGGCCTTCAGGGCTGAGCCTCACACTGTCACCTGGGAAGGCAAGGGCGGAACCTGATGCAGCTGCTGGGCCTAAAGGTGGGCCAGAGACTCACGCAAACTCATCCCATTGCCCTCCTGGTCTCAGGTCTCATCTTTCCTCAGGTAGACAAAACAATATTATTGATTATAGAAACAAGAATGTTAAGGAAGTGCTGAGACTCACATACATAATCGCATTTCATCTTCCTAAATCCTGTGGAGCAATTAGTAATATTCCAGTTTTAAAAAATAACAAAGCAAAGGCTCAGAGAGGTTGAGCTACTTGTCAAGGTCACACAGGTAGTGGTACATTTTGCTGCCAGAGTCCTTTCCTTCCGCCTGGATCTTTTGCCATGCCCTGTCTCCCCTCCTCTGGGTGTGTTTGTTGGGTTGGGGCCCTCTCTGGTGTTTGGCCCCCCTCACTACTTCTGTCATGTGGAAAGTCTCCTGGCCAGTGCTACCCCAAGTGCACAGATTCTTGGCTCTGGGCAGGAAGGTGCTCCCAGCTCTCCCAGGAGAGCTGCTGAAGCTTCACACGGTGTAAGCAGGCAGCAGGCAGGCAGTGGCTTACCCTCGATGTAGCTGTGCTGTGTGAGGCTTGGCACCTCAGTGCCTCACGAGGGAGGCAGGCAAGGCACAGTCAGGGGCCTGTGTTTGAGTCCACTATGCACAGTTCTGGCAAACCAGTTCACTTCCTTGGTAGCTTCATCTGAAAAACGAGTATAGGAAAGCCCAGGGCTGCCTGAGGGCTGGTGAGGCCTGCAGGAGCTGGAGTTGGCTTCAGGACTGGGCTGGTGGAGCACACACGAAAGCCTCAGAGCCTGACACTGGCTGGAACCTGCTTGTGCCCTCAGGACAGCGGCTACTATGGTGATGTCCCTGCCACGCACACACTCAGGGTCATGTGACACCTCTGTGAGCTCAGGCAGCTGCCACATTCCTAGATTGCTCCCACTTCTGCAAAGTGCTTTTTCCATGAAGTGGGAGCCTGCCAGTCTGTCTTTGTCTCGTCCACAGACCTTGGAATGCTGCTGTGCCCCGTGATCTAGAAAGGCCCACTGAGGTCTAGGGAAGCCAGCCTTTCTCTGGACCACTCCCCAGCCCTCACCACCTTTTGTGTATACCCTTCAGGCTGTCATCATTCCTCTTCAAAAGCAACGGATGCAGACATTTGAGGAAGACAAACACTCGACAAGGGTTGGAACAATGAGGCGCCGCTGAGTAACTTTCAGCCAACCAGAAAATGTAATTAACCTCCCGGCCCACCCAGAGCCCTGTGTCATGTGTGTGCTTTATGCTAACAATCACACAGAGCCATGTAAGCATGCACTCTTGGTCTCATGCCGACTCCAAGTCTCCCTACAGAGCTGCTTGCCTGGGCACAACTAAATGCACACTGCCCCCTGGTGTGTGCTCACACCTTGCCCGTTACCCTGCCCCCCACTCCCTTTCACCCTCTTCCCCTGTATGCTCCCATAGGCATGACCATTCTGCCACAGGTCACCTCAGGACTCTCCTCCTCTCTGCACATCCAGGAGCTGCTCCTGGGAAAGCCCACTTCATCTGCACTGGGCATCCATGAACCAGAAGTGGGGTCACTTCAGTAGTGCTTCTGGATTCTGATGAGAGGTATAGTCACTTCCTCTTCTATCTGGGGCTCAGATAGGCCTCTTTCAGTCTACCACCCACTAAGCTGGGCTTCCTCCTCCTAGGCAGTGGTGGGTGGTGTTATGGTTTGTGTTTAGTTACTCCCCCAAAGCCTCATGCAGTCATTGGGGAAGCTTCTGGAATTTGTGATTAATCCTTTATCCAATGCTGGGATTATGGGTATGAGTGCTCCCCCCCCTCAATCTGCATACAAATATGAGGAGAGAGAGGCTTGCGAGCTACCACAGTTGCTGCCCTTCCCTTTGCTCTTTGCTCTTTTCCACCCGCTTGAGCTATTGCCCTCTTCTATGTGCCACTCTGCCTTAGAGCCAGTCAAGTATGGACTAAAACTTACACTAACTATGAGCTAAATAAATCTTTTCTTCCTTTCTTCTGGTGTTGGGTATTTTGCTCCAGCAATGAGAGAAAGAGTAAGACAGGTGGGGACAGATTGTGCTGTGGAATCAAATCCTGGTATGCTCAGAGGCCCTGGGCTAGCTTCTGGGCCTCTGTGAGGACACTTGATCCCATGTAAAATGGGGATATCTTTCTTATGGACTATGAAAGAGACCACGTGCATACTGTGCTTTTCATTTTATAAACCTTTTTAATTCTTCAAGATATGTGCTATTGTGGCCCCCATTTTAAAGGAAGCAGACACACAGAAGTCGAGTGGCGATACTCAGCTGGGATTATCCTTAGCAGCACTGTCCTCTCCCAAGACATCTTTCCACTCTGCTCTTGGCAGTCAAGGGTCAGTGGTAAGATACGTCTGTGTGGATTATTGACCTGCCGATGCAGATAGTCTTGCAAGAGAGGGCTGTGGCCTGATGTAGCAGGCCACATCACAAAAGTGTCACTCAGACCGTCCCTGTAGGTGGCTGAGCATGAGGGACTCTCCATTGTGTCAGCTGCCCTGAAGGCCCCTCATCTCAGAGCTGGACTGCTCTGCCTGGAGGGAACAGTGATGGGAGCTGTGCTGGCAAAGACCTCAGGGAGCAGAGAGGCCAGTGCGTCAGGGCCATGGCACAGGAATCTCCTGCTGTTCCTCACATGTCCCCTGGGACACAGTATGTTTTCCTCTAGGGAGACCTGACACAGGCTGCTGAGGGGGAGCAGATAGCAGAACGTCAGCCAAGTTGCTGCCATGTCAGCACATTCTCGCTGCAGCACACTATAAAGCCCATTCTTGCCTTCGCTTCCAAGTGAGAACAAGGGCCTCCCTGCCCCAGCAGGGTCATGCCAGGGTCATGCCTGGGGCACAGGCTTCAGGTGAGAGTGGGAGCCTCAGAGCTCTGCCAGCACCATCCTGCCAAAGTAGGTTGCTCCTGCCCTGCCAGACCTCTCCTCCCCAGAGCACCGGCCCCTGCCTGCATTCTCTTCTAATGGGGAGCTGACTAGAACCTGTGGTGTGGGGCAAGTCCTTCCTTAGAAGGCATGTCTGGTTCTAGAGAACAGATATGTACCTTTGCTGGGACATATTGAGCAAGGGTGCTTGGGCTCTGGGAGGAGGACAGGACCTCATAGCAGACAGGAACATTCACCTCAGCGGGACAAGAAAGCAGAGACCATTGTAGAGGAGGAGCACCAATCCTGCAGAGGCTGTGTAGGTCCTTGTTCTAGGGGGCTATGCGTGAAGTCTCGGTGGTGAGCTCTGAAGTCTGAATGTGATTGAAAATATGCATGTGTGTGCCTGTATGTACCTAGGTGTGATAGGTAAGACAGTACACACATTATACAGTGAGGCCAAGACTCAACTCCGAAGCTGGTAAACTGGTTCAGAGCTCCAGTGACAATCTACGGATCATGAACTTTGTCTCACATGAGCTCTTCACTCTGCAGTAGTTGCATTGGCCAGCACACAGTCCAATGGGAGGCTGAGATCGCTAAGCCCATGTCACAGATGGGAAGTTGAGGCCCAGCGTAGCACACAGCAAGCCATGTGGGTACACAGCTCCCAGCTAGGCAGAGGAAGTGGCACTCAAGCCTATATCGGTCTGACTCCAAAGGCCATGTGCTGTTCATGTCGCATCTAAAACTCAATCAGAGGACACAGGTAGAGGATAATGTGGAAGAGAAGTTCTTGCATCAAGAGGCTATCCAAGTGTAGGATGAATCACTAAGGGTGATGTTTGAGGCTCCTGACCTTTTAATAGTTGCTTTCCTTTCACTTTGTTCCATTGTTCCCAGGCCCTGAGCTGCCTGCAGAGCAACTAATCATGGGCAGTTACCACAGTGGCACATCATAAACAGTCTGTAAAAGGCCCAGGGAGCCCCGCTCACACCCTCCCACAGCCACATCCTCCTTCGTACATGAGCATGTGCACGGTTGCCCACCGCAGGAGGTCAGCATGGCTGACCCCAACCTGCTGTGTCTTCATCCTGGTCACAAACCCCTCCAAGGAAGATCGGCACCATTTTACCCATGGGGATTGCAGGCTCAGACAGAGAGGTCTTCAGCCAGACCACAGAGGGAGCAAGCTGTGGGAGAAATGGCTGTTGCACAAAACAGGATTAAGAATAAAGGTTCAACCCACTGGGAGAGGCCAAAAGCCCTTCCAAATCTGTGCCTCTCTCATTCTCATAGGAGCCATGAGTAGATGTGGAAAGGGAGGCTCAGAGGAGGAAAGCCCTAGTCTGCCACAAGCCCTCCCACCACTGGAATGACCCTCCCATGGCAGAGCTCTGGCCACACTACTTTGCTCCGAAGATTGCCAGCTCCCTACTGTCATCACAGAATAGCACCTTCATCAATTCATCCTCTCCTATGGCAGCGTTCTGAAAGCCAGCTTAGCCCAACTGCACGACCCTCAATATCCCTTCCCTTTCATATCTACACACTCTGCTGAAGCTATAGCTTCTGGATGACTCTGGATGACTCTCCTGTCACACCTCCACTTGACTGGCACCTGAACTTAGCATCCTTTCTTTATAGTTTTTTGTGGATCTCTGGGATTGGATGTTGGGCTCCACAGGGAAGGGAACAGAGAGGCCCTGGGCCTAACTCCCAGCATCCAGACTGTCCAGAAAAGACTCATTTCAGGGGACACTATGCTTACAAGGAGCACCCCCCCCATGGGGTCAGGAAGGAGATGCGAGGAAGATGCTGAGTTCCCCACATGCCACACTTCCCCACCAAGGGAAACCAATTCTCTAAGGTTGTAACAGTGCCTAAGGCCTTAGACTGGGGAGCCAGCAGCTTGAATCCAGGTTCTGTCTTCACTGATAACTTGCTGTATGGCACTGAGCAGGTTCCTAGTCTTCACTGGTCTTGGTATGATAAAGGCCAGATGCTCCAACAGAATGGAGACCAGGTCTCTGCTGACCAAGGTGCAGACCTGTGCTCACAGGTGGTAGATGTTCAAAGAACATTTCTTAGCCCACCAGCAGGGATCCTCAATGAGCAGATGCGGTGTCAGACTTCTGCCTGTGGTGTCTCCATCCATTATACACAGGGCAGGGTGAGAAGGACTGGGCTGAACTGAGACAGCAGCCTTATTGGACCGTGAGGAAGGACCTACCTAGACAAAAAGAGATTTCTAATTTGACCTCTAAGTTTGTCTATGGTTTCATTCAGGGCACATAATTTCTTCAAAATATATTTAATTCATGCCATAGAATGCATTTTACTTCTGTGCATGCATTTGTTTTGCATGCATAGAAGAGAGTCTGTGAAGTTACAAACATCCATGGTGTTCTAAATACAGAGAGTCGAGAAACGTGTTGCCTCCAGTGAGCCATTCTTACAGGCCATGCTCAGGGAGCGGCTGGCATGTACTTAGGTGGGCGTGAGCTGCTCCTGTGCTATCACCGTCATGTGCTGTGACACCGCACTGTGGGGCTTCATTGTCCTACCCTGTCAGTGGGCCCAGGCTCCATGCCAGACTGAGTGAAGAGGTAGAGGAAGCTTGTAGGGCCCACGGGGCTTCTCAGGATGCTCTGTAGGCTCCTCTGGTGCCTTTGCACTCTCCGTCCGAGGAGCCTCCAGTTGCTGGGCTGTGACCACAGAGGTGGCCCCCGAGTTCCCCAGGCCACTGGTCAGGCCTCCAGAAACACGCATGCATCAGGGAGATCTGCAGGCAGCCCTGCAAAAGTGCTTGATCTCGCAAACCAGGAGTTTTAGTACCTGCGTGTGCTCTGGAAAGGGACCGACTGGGTACAAATGCCTGTCACCCTCTCCGTGGGCCTGTGGCAAGTCCCTCAGTCTCTATGCTTTATCCAGGAGCCCTTGAATTGCCACAACATAAAACATTTGGAGGTGGAAATGTGGCAAAGGAGACTGGCAAAGGAGATCCTGAAGGCCCAGAGCCTGCAAGAAGCCTTCTCTTCTCTTAGGCTTCGAGAGCAACCTAAGAAAGGATCTATCAGAAAAGACTCATGGGCACAGCCACTTGCCTTGGCTCTGAGAAAGGGAGCAGTGGTGGGCAAGAGCCAGCCACCGGCACTTTGGTCCACTTTGGGGCCCATTTCCTGCTTTGTAACAGGATGTATTTCAATGGAGATTGAGGCACACTGCCCCATCAGACACTTCAGAGGGGTTCCTTGGCAAAGCCATACAAGCTTTGCCACTCTCCAGGTCAGTAACCTTGGGCAGGGAGTCTCAGTTTCCCCATGTAAGAGTGAGGAGTGGTGGACCATGTGTCCTTCCTCACAGGTTTGCCTGAGTTATGAAGGCAAGTAGGTGCTCAAACAGTCAGCACAGGGCCACACACAGAAGATGTGACCTGATGTCTAGATGTCCCTCATTGGCTCCAGGCCCCCAAACTTCAGCTTCTGTTCCCGAAGCTCACACCCCACAGGACAGGATTGTTCCTGAAGTTCTGCCCAACTTCTCTCCATCATCACAAATGGACCCCTGAGCTGAAAATCTCCCTAATGTCCTCCATGGCCTGCCTCCACCTGGAAGCCCAGGGAAGCAGTTAAATCCACCATTCAGCCCCATAGCGTGGGGCACAGTACAGGCACCTAGATCCCATGTTCTTCCTGTCCTCTTGCTCCTTCCCTGGAGGGTCACCACAGTGGATGGCACAGATCGCTATTCTGTAGCAGAATGCGCAGCCTTTGAGGACCACAGAAGAGGCCCTCAACAATTGGTTCTCCTTTTGGGCTAGAGCTGTGAGTCTCCTTGATCAAAACCTTTTTTTAAATGGCCTCTGGCTAGGATTTGGTTCTCATTCTCAGCCTCTCCTGGGAGTCATATTCTACATAGACTGAATTTCACCCAGTGACAAAAGCCTCCACATCAAGTATCCATACCCTTGAACGTGGCCCTTAACTGACTCTTACATGACTGGTGACACCCAGAGTGTTCTCACAGCAAACAGGCAGCAAGGTTCCAGGCCCAGCCTGTCCTCATGGGTCTCTTAGTCACAGCAAGCTGCCTTTGTCCTATGTGTGCCTTCTGTCTGTGACCACCACCATGGAGGCTACAACAAGAATGATGGAGATTGTCAATGAAAGACAACGTTCTTGTTTGATGCCTGTGATGTACGTATGGTGGGATGGGTCATGACAGTGGAGGAAACTGGAGCTTGGAGGGGGAATGCCTTGGGGGTCCTACCCCTGTCTTGCCCCTTACACCAGAGCCTCCTGTGGATCATGGTTTCAGAAGCTACAGTCCACGACTGGTGGCCTCATTGTTCTTGGGCCTCAGGCAGGGGTGCTGGATGGCAACAGAAGGGAGCACATGGTGGAGTGAACTTACCTCGTGGCCACTAGGTCCCATCTCCTAAAAGTTGCACTACCTCCTAGCAGTGCTATCCTGGGGACCTCACCTTTAAAACATGGGCTTTTTGGAGACATTCACATTCCACTTTCTAGCATCCAAATCCCAAATTTGTAATCCAGCTTTACCTTCTGGGTGACCAACCCCTAAGAGACTCCCAAGTCTGTCTCTCAACTCTGCAAATCACTGTTTTCCCCTCCCTGTCATTTCCTTCCTTTCATTCTTCATCCTTTCCAAGATCCAAGCTGGAACAAAAACACTCATGGCACAGAAGACAAGCATTCCATGAAGAAACTCATGCGTGGCATTTAAGACACTCTGAAAACTATTAACCACAGTGTCTTTTGCTACATTCCATGTTCTTAGGATAAAGTCACCTCTGTCACTGATCATAAGGGTAGGCCCTCCATGACCTTTTCCTCCTTGTCTCTCTACCTCTTGCTTATTACCGAACTGTGCTGGGTTCTTGAAAGATCTTCAAAAATGTCTGGCTTCTGAGCCTTGAATTTTCTTCTCCACTCCAGCCTGAGAAGTGCTGCTTCTCTTACTGACTTACTTCTTTCAATCATTGGAAAATTTTCCTCCAGAGGTCTTGCTCTGCCTGGCCAGGAATCCCCCTGTGCTCACACTGCTCTTTCTGGGGCCTCACTTTTGCATCTCATGAGGGCTCATGTAGGTAGCAGCTCATTACCCTGGCCCTATTCCCATTCACAACAATGGACATGCCTCCGGGGGGGTACCCTTGACATTTCTTTGGTGCACAAACTGAAGACAAGTGACCTATAATGACATAAGATACCAGGCCCAATAGGCTGGACAGAGTGTGCTCAAGGGCTGCACACACTCCAGGCATCTGCTACCAAGAAATGAAGCAACACCATAAATTCATTTGTGAGAGCAAACTCTCCAGAATTGCCCAACATGACTAATTATCAGGGAAATGCAAATCAATGCCACAATTAGATATCATCTCACTCCAGTGAATCACTTATCAAAAAGACAAAAACAGGCCAGTCAAATAACAGTGGATTAAAGTGCCTGCAAGCAGGTGCAGGGGCTGGGGGTTTAATACCTGGGCCTGCCATGCAGGCCCCGCCCCCCAGGGCACACTGAGTGGCAATTGAGACTGGGCATGGTTGCGCACACCTGTAATCCCAGCTCTTGCGAGGCTGTAAACAGGCAGATCACCATGAGTCTGGTCTAGAAGCGAGACCTTAAACACCCTGTACACCCTTTCCTAAAATACAGAAAGAAAGACCAAAAAACAAACAAAGAAAACCAAACTAAACAAACAAACAAAAAAACTGATGAGGATGCAAAAAATGGGAGAGCTGTCATATATCCTGATGGGGATGCACACTAGTAGAGCCATTATGAAAAACAAGATGAGGGTTCCTCAAAAAACTAGAAATGGAGTGACATGATCTAGCAGTACAGCTCCGGGTTATATAGTCAAAGAAGTGAAATTGGTGCACTGAAAAGGTACACGCACTGCCGTGTTTACTGTACCACCATTCACAGTAGCAAAGATGTAGCCCAGGTGTCCACGCTGATGAGTGGACAAAAGAAATGTACCTATGCCCTAAGGAGTACCATTTGGCCATAAAAATGAATGTCTGTCATTTATAGAAGTAGAGAACAGAACAGAATAAAATAGAATAGAACAATAGAACAGAACAGAACAGAACAGAACAGAACAGAACAGAACAGAACAGAACAGAACAGAACAGAACGGAACAGAACAACCAAAGAGCGGTCACCAGTGTCTGGGAAAGGAGTAGGGGAAGGAGGGTCAGAGAGATGATCATCCGTGGTACAAGAGTACAGTTGGGTAGGAGGAATAACTTCTAATGTTCTACAGCACAGCAAGATAACAATAGCTAATTATTGACAATTAATTTAATATTTCAGAATAGACAGCAGGATATTCACTGTCACCAGTATAAAGAAGTGACATGTGTCTGAGGTGACAGATATGCCAGCTACCTGATCTAGTTATTTCATATTGCATTCATGCATTAAAATGTCACACTGCCCCACACATGTGCTAACTACGAATGCGCGACCTGCATGCCAACTAGAAATAAAAATATATTAAAAGAGTGACTTGGTCTCCCATTGTCAATATTGAGTCAGCCTTGGCCTAAGTGACAATAGTTATTTATCAATACAATGTATTGATAAATGAAAAAGAGGAAAGAAAAGAAAGAAAACTTCTTGCTGGGAATCAGAAGAGGAGCTGGGCTCTAGTTCTGGGTCGGCTTCGAAGCCACAGCATCTCCTTTCTCCAGGGCCTGGGGTTCCCCTCTAACAGGAGGGGCATTACCCCGCTTCCTAGGCCTCTGAGGCTCAGATAAGATAATAATGGAAAGAGGGGGCCTGGGAAATGCAGAGCTCTTGCCAGACATATAGGATGACAGAATTCAGGCACAAAGGGGGCTTCTGCAGGGTCTGTTATCTCTTCTTTATTTTCTTTCAAGGAAATGGCTCCAACCAGCCCGCCTGCATTATTGTTGGCACTGTGAGCCAGGCAGAGGGAGGCAGAGAGGGAGAAGGAATCTTTAAGAGAGACTCTCTGGGGGACACTAATATTTTTAATAGTTTGTGGGTTATGAAGTAAATCTCTGTTCTCCGTATTATATATCTCAGCCGAGCCCAAAGAATGTTTCCAGCGTCTCTAATGAAACTGAAGCAGTAACCCAGCAGAGAGGGAGAAAGGAAGAAAGGGAGATTTATTTGCAGAGATGTTTGCTCAAAGAGAGGAGAAAGCAGCGTGAGGCAGGGGGCCCGATGCAGCAATGTGCTCCCCGCCCTCAACTGCCCTGGTTCTGTCCCTGGTCACTGCTGGACTACCTGTCCTTACCTTTGAAGAGCACAGGGTGGAAGCGGGGGAGGCCCTGGGGTGTCCCTCATCTTCTGCAGAGGGGCCAGCTCACCAGCAGTTGGGGGACTGCCTTTTACAGCATGTAAGCAAGCCGGCTGCAGCCCAAGCCTCGGCAGGAGAGCTGCATTATTAATAGGTCCTACCTAGGCCTGGGGGAAAAATGTAGGACTGCGTGGAGTTTAAAAGGTCAGCATGAATAACAAAACCAGACTTTCTGGGGAGTCAGAATGGATTTAAAATATGCTCCAAGGGGTGTGGGGTTCTTTCGCCATGGTGTGTGTGGCATGACTGTCTTTGCGTGTTCTTGGGCATGTGTGTGTCTCTGGGCTCTGGAGACATTTGTCGGCTCTTGGAGAGCTCGTTGTAGACCTTACCCTCCCAGTATATGTGCTCTGAGCAATGTCTAAGTGCCAAGAATGGCAGCTGGGTGGCTAAGCTGCTATGCTCTGGGTTGCCACTTGTTCCCTCTTTCTAAAGAAAGGGAGTGGAGAAGCTGGTCCTAAGGCCCACTTCAACTTGGAAGTCAAAGCAGTGGAGGCTGGAAAGAACATGGCCCTGGTTCCACAGGGAAGCTGGATGAGGTGGTGCAAGCCCTTGGCCTCCAAGTATGGTTCCCATCCCCAAGGCAGCTATGGGGAGGAGTGCATGGGTTATGCCTGGCACGTGGAGTGAGCAAGGTCCTTTCTCCTTACACCAGGCCTCTTCTTTCGAAGTTAGTCATCACTCATTTTGCACCTGTACTTTAGAAGTTTCATTCATTCAACAAGGAATGAACAAGTATTTCTTGAACATCTACTATGGGCCAGGCTCTGTTCTAGGCAACGGGATATAGACCCAAACTCTAGCCCTCTGGAGTTCATGCTTTAGGACCACTAATGTTGACCTGTCCTGGGGTGAAGTGAGTCAGACACAGAGGCCAGATGTAGGAGGTGGCTATCAAGAGCCCTCAGTCTCGGATCCAGACTGCCCATGACTGATGTCAGGCAGGACAAATCAGCTTCCAGGACCTTGATTTCCTAATCTACAGAATAAGGATAGCAATAGCAATTCTGCTTTAGAAGACTAAACATATGGCACTAGTGAAGGCTTAATAAATATTTCTTTGTGAAAGACTAACAGGTGTAAAAACATTGGTTATCTTTAAGGGACTATCCTTCTTCCCTTCCTCTCCTCTTTCTATACTCTATGCACCATATATTAAGACTTCTCGATAAAGGCCTATGGCTGGACTCTTTGAAAACCCTAGCAATTCCCAAGAATTGTACTGCTGGGGCCTGACATTACCTTAGCACTTACTCTATCCAAGTCCTAATGCATGGCGATAAATCAGGCAATTTATTCACCCTTTTTATGTTGAGTGTGGTTGGGGAGACATAGATGTAGATTGTCACTAGCTACTTGGCTATCAGCGTGAGACAGAGGAGACACTGCAGCTTGTGGGATGCCCCAGAGGCATCTAAATCCATTTTGAAGAATTGGGGAGATTTTGTGATTCCTGGAAAAAGGAATCCCCTCCCAGTTGCCACAGGCATAGGTTTGGTGTCAGGTTTCTATCACTATGACAAAATACCTGAACATAACTTAAGGGAGGAAAAGATTTATTTTGGCCCCCAGTTTCAGAGATTTCAGCCCATGAATGACTGACTCCAAGGCAGAAAGATCGTGGCTGAAGGGTGCAGCCGAGGAAAGCCATGGAAGCACAAGACAGCCAGGAAGCTCCAGAGAGCAAGGGTCAGCGAGGAAGAGCAGGCGCAGATATAATCCTCAAGGTCACGTCCCCATGATCCACTCAAACTTTTGTTTCCATAACCTCCCACTCATGCCATTAGATTATGGTGTTGTTAGCAGATTAGTTTACTGACAAAGTTAGAGCACTTGTAGATACACTCAGACATGCCCAGAAGAACATTAGCTAATTTTCTAGGCATCTCTAAGTCCAATCAAGTTGATAATCAAGATTAACTATCACAAATTCCTAGCCTCAGAAAGCCCTTATTTTATTGAATGAGAGCTACTTTCTTATATGGCCAGAAAGTAGCACCACGCAAATTGTGTCACAAGGCACATTTGTGACTAAGTAGCAGAACACATCACATCTGACTCCCAGACTAGGAATTTCTTGGCACTTACATTTCAGAAAATCTGAATTTATCTAAATGGAAATGCCTAGACAAGGCATTGCCTTATTGTTAGATGGCAGAACTGCTGGCATGTGTGCATTGGGAGTGGGTGACAAGAAGGTTCTGAACCATGGAGTCCTGATCCTCTAAAGGATTCCAAGTCCCAGTTTACTTGGTCCTGAGCTCAGGTTAGCAGAGCAAAAGATATCCTACAAGTGAGAACAGGATGGTTGGGCTTTAAGATAAAGTCTCAGGTCACACTTGGCTCAGCATGTCCAAAGTTATCAGTTTTAAGATGAGCTAATATTCTAAAACTTGAAAACAACTCCACATAGGGAGCAATGATTTTTGGTTGAATGGAGATAACCAAGACAATGGCCAAGCTCTGGCCAGGGAATGACCACTTGCAGAAGAAGTTGTGAAGTGACAGAAGATGCTGGACAGGAGGATCCCTCTTCAGTCCTTCTCTCTTATCAGCCCCAGTAATCCAGGATTTTACTTTCTCTAATCACATTTACTTTAGTCTACCTTGATCATATCTATTATAAATTCTTAGTATCCCAGCAGTGACTTTAAGCATTTGATAGACATTCAGAATGTTGGCTTCTGTGTTCTTCTAGGCCCAACTTTCCCTTTCAATGCATATATCCTGCTACCAGGTAAAAACCAGATGTTTGACATCGATAAGCCATTACATGGGGTAAAGTCCTCTGAAAATTCCCTTCATCATGAAAGTAACATGAGTACTGGCAAATATGGTCAGTATCAACCTTTCCAGAACCTGAAGTTAGCCAAAGGCTTGCAGAATTCCAGGTAGCATTTAATCAATAAAATATATATATATAGACCTAGACCTTGGAAAGAACAGCAAGCTTTGAGGCATCCCCACTTGCTCTCTTTCTCCCTCACACCTTATCAGTAGCAGCCCTGAAAATCAATTCCACTATCAAAGTGAAAATGGCACTCACTGGAGGGCACCCAGTGGGAATGGAGCCTAGTTCCCAGAGAATCATCACTATTTGTGGTTCTCTGAAAGACTCCACTGTCCAGGGCAACTGTATTTGATTTGACTCAGAACAGGTTTGCTGCCAACAGCATTTTCCTCAGGGGTGTTTGTTGAAAACAACCAGAGGCAACTGTTCAACATTATAGCAGCCTGAGGTACCAGATAACATTTGGGGAAAGCAATAGACCAATGGAAAAGCTTAAAAGAAAACCTGGGAAATGAGATGGTCATAAAGAGTAGGAGATTGACAGCATATTCTTGGGAATCTAGAAATCAGTCTGCATGACTAAGATATCATGGCTGCCTACAGTTGTGCATATGCCAAGAAAGACCTGAAATATTCCCAAGATCTTATCTCTGGCTAGGCAGGAGACTCTGAGAACAGGATGTAAAGGTGAAAGCAGAGTTATAAACTATACAGGTGAGTGTTGGTGGTACCCCAACACACAGAGAGTTCTTCAGCTGGGAGACTTATCAGTTTCACTTAAGGAAATTTCTATCCAACTAATCATTAGGTGATCATTAATCTAACTGAAAAGAGATGCCAATATCATGTATGATGAAGACAAAAGTTACTCAGAAAAGTCACTGATTAAACAGTATCACCAACAAACAGTAGGAACAACTCTTCAGAATAGAAGAGAATGTGATTTTTAGATTTTCTACGTGATACTATATTTTTATTGTTGTTGTTATTTTTTGGGGGGTACCCCAGATCGAACACAGGACCTTGAGTTTGGAAGGCAGGCCCTTATGCTGTGCTATCTCCCCAGCCCCATGCTGTATTATTTTAAATATTCATTTTTTCAACATAAAGTCACTATACATATATAGATATAAGAAAATATGACTTTTTTTTTTCCAGAACCAGGGATTGAACTCAGGTCCTGAGCTTGTCAGGGAAGCGCTTATTCTACTGAGCCATCTCCCTGGCTGAAAATATGACTTCTAAAAAGGAGAAAAATGGAGTCAATAGAGAATATCCTTGGGAAAATTGAGAAGTTAGACTTACTATTTGGACTTTAAATCAGTTACTTAAGATGTGATCAATCTACTAGCACAATTACAATTTTTTAAAATTTTATTAAGAAACAAATATCAACGAGACACTTTCCAAGCTGATTAATAGGACATTTTCAATAATTAATACATTGCACATCGTTGTCTTCTCAACGGTCATCCACAGCACAAGCAGCAGCCAGGACATCCCGTCCAAACACTACTACTATAAATCCTTCCTCTCACTGAACCAAGCGAAAGCAGCCGTACATCTATCCTGACTCTTTTGTATATACAAATACAAAATGGTCCTTCCTCTGTATCCCCCCTTTCCAGTTCAGTCCTGTCAGAGATGGGTATTCTATTGGCATCTAAATATTATAGGTTGAAAGAACTAAAGTATGAGAATTATGCCTCACCAAATGTTGAGTATTAATAGATAGCACACATATACACATATATTATGTGTGAACCAAGTAAACATTCCCATATTATATTGTTGTTGAAACGTGCAATACTGAAATGAAAACCTAACTAGAGGGGCTCATCATATCTGCAAGCTTGAAAATGAGATTGTACAATCTTGGGCAGTTTAAAGAATGAAGAAAGGATACCGCCCAGTGTACCAACATTTGTACAATGAGAATTTAGGAAGGAGAGGGAAGAAGAAGAAAGACCATTAAAGATACAGAGAATGAAAACTTCCCAAATTGAAAGAAAAACATTAATCTACACATCCAAAAAGCTTGACTGCCTCCAACTAGAATACTCTGAGGATATCTACATGTAGGCTACGCAAAGGCAAGGAGAGAACCATGAAAGCAGCAGGAGAAAAGGGAAGCACCATGCAGCCCAGTCGTGGAGGCCCGAAGGGGCACATTCAAATGTTCTCAAAGGAAAAGAACACCAATGAGAAATTCTATGAAATTCTATGTCCAGCAAAACTATCCTTCAAAAGTGGAGTGGGAGTTAAGACATTGCCAGATAAACAAAAAACAAGGAGTCTCAGCAATAGATTTGTTTTATAAGAACTAGGAAAGGAATAAGAATCCTTCAGACTGAAATTAAAAGACACTAGACAGTGGCTAAGGTCCACACATGAAATAAACAACAACAGTAAAAGTAATTATACACATAAATAGAAAAGACAGTATAAACAAACTTACAAATTTATGACTCTTTTTTTCTATGTTGATGGGTGTTAAATGCATAAGGATGCAATTTGTATGACAATAATAGCACCAAGGAAGGGGAATGGAGAAGAGTGATACAGAAACAAAGTTTTTCTATGCTATTGTAATCAAGGTGATACATCTGAATGTACCATTTCCAGAGCCACTATGAAAATGATAATGCCAAATGCAACCAGTTATGGCCGTGGGTTCACATCACACAGCTATCATTTCATTCAGATGAACTTGGGCAAATCATGTTCCATTTTTGAGTCACCTGTCAAAGGGCTATAATTCTGCATAATCTGTATGTCTGTCACTATCTCTGTAAGATAGTGCATGCACTATGCATATTACAGAGAAGAGACTGATCTGCACCAGACTACGGGAGGTCATGCTGGTGGCCTGGCTGTGAATCTTGCTCCTCAGCCCTCTTAGCTATATAGTGTTGGGCAAGCAGTCAACTCCTCAGGGCCTCTGTTCCTTTCATACATCAAAGAAGCCACCGTTCCTAAGGTGGAGATTAAGTAGAGTGATGTGTGCCATCTTTACTCAACAAAATGACTGGCATAGTAAGTGTCCAATAAATGTTGGTGATTATTTTATCATGAGCATCCCAAGGTCAGGGCTACCCTCTGTTACAGGCTGATGTTTATGTCTCTTCAAAGTCCGGATGTTGAAACCTAATCTTCAGTGTGATATATGAAGGGTAAACTTCGGGAGGTAATTAAATCATGAGGATGAAGCCCCTAAAATGAGATTAGTGCCCTTATAAAAGATACTCTGGAGAGCTCCTTTGCTTCTACTGTCATGAAAAGACACAGCCAAAAAAACCTTCTCTGAGCCAGGAAGCAAGTCCTCACCAGATACCCAATCTGTTGGTGCTTTGACCTTGGATCTCCTAGACTCCAGAACTATAAGCCATCTAACCTATGATATTTTCTTACAAAAACCTGAACAAACTCAAAAACTCTCTTCCTTGTCTCTGGGCCCCCAGATCCTAGAATAGAGTAGCTCCCTGGTAGATGGGGTGTTTATTCAAGTAAACCAAAATTTATTATCCTTTTTGTCAAGCAAACAGAAGTCTAAGAGCCTGTGAAAGTTCACACAACAGGGGAAAGGACTGGGGGTCAGGAGGCCAAAGCTGGACTCAGGGGAAAAAGTGGCTAGTGGGATCCATCTCTCTCCCTTCCTGGGTTCTGGAGTCCATGCCAGGCACAGCAGTATAGTGGACTCCTCAGAAGGAAATGTCGTAACCCTGGTCCCCAGAGAGATCAGATGTGCGTTTTTCCCACATTAGGACATCTTGCTAAGAATGTATTCTGGCTCTAAAAGATATTTGCAATTCAAATATCTTTTGATATTTGACCAGGCCAGTTTTAAATCTCTTGAATGGATCACCACATCTTTGTTTGGTCCAGCACTATCTTTCTCTCCTTCACAGAAATCTTACCTCCCATCTCCCACCAGACTGCCCATCTCTGTTTTCACCAAGGTCTCCAAAAGCCTCTTTGTCACTGAATCCTCCTTACCACCAAGTCTAGGGTTTGGACCCACCTCTTGAATGGCAGTGACACCTGTCACTTCCAGTCTCATCAGAGTTCAGAGAGAGGTGAACCCAGCTTCTGGAGAAGGCATCTTCCATCACCTCCCCCAAAACACTAAGACTGATGGGTTAAAAATTACCCCAGAGGACACTAATTGTATCCAGCTGGCACAGGGCAGCAAATGAGCAGAAAGAAGACTTGTGGTGCCAATGGTGGGTGAGTTCTGAAGGTTTCTTCATGTGAAACTCACAGTGGTCCTAGAAGGCAGCTACTGTCACAACCCCAAGTTAATCCTAGGAGAAACCACATGCACCAAGAGAATAAATAATGTGCTCAAATCTACAGAGTGAGAGGGTGGGGCCAGGGCTGGGGTCCAAGTTCTTTCAGGGTAAAGCCCACATGCTCCATCACAATCCAGGCAACTGCTCAGTAGAAGCTACAGCCTGGGCAGACTTAAGAGGCCAGCAGGCCTGGCCTCGTACACATTAGGGCTCATTCACACAGCATCAGGCAGAGCCAAGCAGACTAAGGAAGCCAGGTTGCAATTTGTTGCCAGGCTCTGCCATTGTCCTCTCTCCTCTCCTTGCCCACTTCCAGGGACACTGATTTCTCTTGTTAGACATATCCACGGCCATCTGAGCCAGGCTAACCTTTCTAGAAACCATTTGTTAGGGACCTGGAAAAAGCAAGAAAGCAGATGTTAATAGGCTGGCTTGGAAGATGGGTCACATTTGGCCCTTGAGTTCTGAGGGGAAAAAGAGCAATGCTGAAGCAGGAGCCAAGGCTGCAGTCCCACCTGGCTGCGGCGTGAACCAAGTTCCTGCCCTCAGTGCTCCCTGAGAACCATGTGTGGTAGGAAGGAGCAAGCCACCGCCTCTGATCGAAGGTCTATGTGACAGCAGCTGACCCCAAGGCCATATGGAGTTCAGAGAGATCATGGGTGTGAAGCCCGGTGATGACAGGACCTGCGACACAGGTGGGAAGTCCACCTGAGAGGCGCCAACACCACAGCAGAGTCGTTCTCAAAGAAGAGGCTACTGTGTAGAGGGCAGGCTCTGACAGATGCAATGGTGATCAAGTGGAGGGGTGGGCAGATGACACGCTGTGTCCTCTGCCTCCACTGCATGTGCCAGGATGTCAGTCTCTCCTTCATCTCACTCCTCATGCTTCTCACCACATACATGTGTGTACATGCATCACACACACACACACACACACACACACACACACACACCCCGCTAACCAGTCTGCGAGCTGACTGAGATGGCCTCCTCAGTGTCTCTGGTGCTACAGCCTTCTCTTTTCCATGCTGACGCTTCCTGTGGTCCTCTATCTGGGCTGCTGGATGGGCTTCCTCAAGGTTGCCCTAGGGAGCTTTCAGACTTGCAAATCATACCTCTGATGGTGAGAAAGGAGAGAGGGCACAAACTGAAGGCACTGAACCTCAGCAGCTCTGAAGCAGGCACCCCTTTTGGTGTGGGTGGTAACGTAGGCAACCTGCAATGCCCACCCCTTCCCCAACCAAACCACCACCATTAACATTGCCACCAGCAAGGGCACAACGAGTCATATGCTCAACATCTCCCACCTCACTGCTCTCTCTGCAGCTCCCCAGCCATGAAGCAGAGACCCTGTTTCCCTTGTGAGGATGACAAGCCAGGATACGGGTAGAGTGAGTGCAGTATGTAGTAATATGATAACTGAGCTGGTACTGTCACTGTTGTCACCCTGCTGCAGGGCCTGGTCGGTGTGGACATCTCCCTTGTGGAGTTGCTAGGAAATGCTGACCTTCGCTGCTTCAGTTCTGGACCCTGGGTGAAGGTCATGGCCTGGCCAGTGCCCCCATTTGCTGAGCAAATAAGCTGAGGATTTGTTTAAGTCCCATTAGGTCCTAAGAGCTCAAGTGGCAGAAAGAGGCCAGAAGGGAGGACTGGCAAGTTCATTTCACAGATAAAGAGTCAGGCTTTAGTTAGTATTTGATGAAGAGCATGTGCTTCCACGGCAGCCCTCACCTTGTGTGCGTTGGGGTTGTTTATGCTGTGCAGATGGGTGTTGACGTGTGGGGAGTGTGGCGGAACACGAGCCCACTCTGGGGCTGACCTACATTCAGTCAGCAGCTAGTGGCCATCCGGTATGTCTGAAGCCCTTCCACTGATCTGGCACCAGACTCTTCAACAGGGCCTCTGGACCGTGTGCCATCTGCTGCCCATTTTCAGTAGCAGAGATGGGGGCTCTAAGAGCTTCTGAAGTTTAAGGTCGCACCAGGCAAGCTGCTAGCAGTACAGCCACGATCCAGACCCAGATTCCCAGAGTCTGTGTCTGACATTTGTTTTTCTCTATGCAGTCTTTCTAGGCCTAGCTTGTCCCTTCCTGAAGCAAGAAGGGGTCTCAAGTGGTATCCTTCATGTTGGAAACTGAATTTGGCAGATCTACTGGGATTAATTAATTACAGGCCTATCTTCGGGGTGGCCCCGTCGGCTATCAAGGCTGCTGCATACCTGTTGATTACATAATCTATAAATACATTTGACATCTTTAATTGGAATCAGACCCCCCAGGCCTTGCCCATAGCTGAGTTATGAGCTCCAAACTCCCTGTTGGCAGCACTGAGCTTCTGCCTGAATTGGGGCCCAGGGAGAAGAATCAACTTGGGGTGTGATGACATTTCTCAGGGATTATAAAGCAGAAAAAAATTCACTGCTAAAGCGTGAGGATGGGGTGGTCCTTATGCTCTGTACCTGTGGAGTACTTCCCAAGTTCCAGTTGCCCACCCTCTGCAAAGCCTCCTACACCTGTGTGCTGTCCTGCTGAACTCACACAGCCACAGCACTGTTCTCAGGACCCTTCCTGAGTTCGACATGTGGCTTCTGGGCTTTCTGGTTGGCATCTCCTACCCAGTCTACTTAGCCAGATTGTCTCCCGAGGAAGGGCGAGCCCTTCCTCCAGTAACGCACGCCTGCTGCTCTGGCAATGAGATGAGAGTTCCTGCTTCCCTGCGCACAGACCCTACCTGGTCCTTAACCTGCAGAGGTATCCAGGCCCCGCAGTTGTCCCACAGCTCATCATGTCCTCCTTCACTCCCTGTCACTGACCACTCTCTGCTTTCCAGACTGAGTCAGGGAGCAGCAAATTCTGCGGAGCTGTCCCTGCTGAGGAACTTCCTGTCTAGAGAGTCCCACAGCCCAGAGGGAAAGTGAGGGCAAGGGTGCTAAGTGAAGCACAGCAAGGATAGCGGATGCACTCGGGAGGGAAGGAGCAGATGGAGAGAAGAGAGGTCCCCAGAGCCAGGGGGCACAACTGAGCCCAGCCAGTCTCCCTACAGAGACCCTGTGGGGCCCTCTAAACTTCTGCTCTGCCTTGCTTGATAACAGACTGGCTGCTGTTCACACTTAAATAAGAAGTTTGTGGAGAGGGCCTGGCACAATGCAGCTGCCCGATGTTACATTCCCGTTCCAAGTTTTCCCATTTAAACTCACAAGGAGAATGAATATTGGCAGGGCGCAATGGGATAAAGGGCAGAGGCTGCCCACAGCTATAGGCCACAGGTGTAGCTCTCTTTGGTCACCTTTACTTGTCCATTCCCAGGGCTGGGGGCTCACATCTCTGCTTCCTATTGGGAAGCTCTGCCTCAGGGAAGGAGGCTGCACTGACCCTAGGCTGCCTCTAAGAGCTGCATCCATCCATCCATCCATCCATCCATCCATCCATCCATCCATCCATCCACTTGTCTTGCTCTTTTCCCTGGGCCTAGGGAGGAAGCTTCCAGGTGATGTGGTTAGCAACTCCAGTCTAAGAAGAGTGAGACAGGACAGGTCCATCATCAGAGCTGCAGTTCACAGGGTAGTCACAGGGTGGTCATGTGCAACTGTGGGCAAGTGGCTTACTTCTCTGAGCTTCATATTCTTCAGCAGTGCTTACTAAATCATTGCTTGGAAGATTCACTCATAGGAAGGAGTTCACTCCATTGAGAAACTGTTTTAGATCCTATGTATATGACAGTGACCAAAATAATCTCTTTAGTATGTTAAGATTTCATTTTCATAGAAGAATGGAAATGGCCAAAACAGTAAATGTATTACATGTTAGGTGGGGAGAACCACTAGGGAGAAACACTTCAGGGGATGCGTGAACCAGAGGGTGGGTGAGTGCTGTTCTACTCAGTGTGGGCCAGGAAGGCTTTACTGACCCAGGGAAAATGGAATAGGAAAGGACTGAGTGAAAAGCCATTAGAGGAATCTGAAGAACACTCTAGATAGTGGGAATACTCTGAGGCCAGTGAATACAAGCCTGGGAGGAGCAGCAGGAGGCCAGTGTTGCACTGAGGTAAGGCAGAGGTGGGAGATGAGGATAGAGTGGTGGCAATGTGAGGGTCAACCACTAAGATCCTGACTATCACGTAGGGCCCAAGGCATCCAGAAGACACAGGCTTGTCTTCAGAATGAGAAGGGAACTAGTGGAGAGGTTTCAGCTGGAGGTGATAAGACCCAATTCACATTGTGTTCTTTTCCTCTTTCTTATTGCTGTTGTTATTTTGGTTCTGAGAATTGAACACAGGGAATTACACACCCAGGCAAACACTGTACCACAGAGTCATAGCCCCTGTATTGCATTTAAAGTTCTACCACTGCCTAATGTTTAGAGGAAAGAATGGGAGGAGGGTAGAGGTGGGGAGCCCAGGGAAGAGGCAATTACAGTGGCCTCAGGTGAACAGCAGGCGTGGGGCTGGGGGTTGAGGGTGAGCATGAGTGGGGCAGGCTCTGGGAGGCTGAGCTTTGCTGGTAGAATCTGTGGACAAGCCTGGTGCAAAGCGAGAGAGAAACAGGAGTCAGGCCAAGTCAGGTTGTGTGGGCCTGAGCAGCCATGGGAAGGGAGGCCCCATTTCTCAGAATGGAGAAGAAAGTGGGAACAGTCAGTGCGTGCAGTGCTCATCTGCTGTGGAGGAGGCTACTGGAGATCTGATTCTGCTGTCCAGGAGGAAAGTCCAGGAGGATGGCGTGAATTTAAGAGATGACTTTACGGATGAGCAAAGACAGAGGAGAGAAGAAGTTGGAAGAGGCAACCCTGGGGCACTCAGCATTTAGTGGTTAGGGTTAGAAGAGAAACCCACCTGAAGCTGCTAACCTTAGCAAGAGCTCCCTCCCAGGAGAGGGGAGATGAGGTGCTATGGTTTGTGTCTAGTTGTCCCCCAAAGCCTCATGCCGTCATGGGGCAGGCTTCTAAGGTTTGTGATTAATTTGTGATCCAAAGCTTGGATTATGGATGTGAGTGCTACACCCACCCTGGGACTCATAGCCTAAATGCAACATAAGAGAGGGAAAGAGGCTGGCTTTCTGCCGCTGCTCCTCCCTTTTCGCTCTTGCTGTATCACCTTTTTTCTGCGGCCACCATGAACTGCCACCCTCTGCTATTTGCCACCTTGCTTTGGGGCCAGCTGATTATGCTCTGAAACCTCTGCAAACTGTGAGCTATATAAATCTTTCTTTCTTAATTTTGTCTCAGAAACAAGAGAAAAGTAACCAAGGCCCAAGGTGTATGTGAACTCTGCCAGGAAGAAGCCAAATACAAGGTGATAGTTTGCTCCTTTCTCATGATGCCAGCTCAGAATGTGTCTTTTTGGAAGTGGAATGGCCAAGGCTGTTGGATCTCTTTAGATGGGACCAAGCCTTAGGCCCTTATTTGGCCTAAGCCCCAAAGAAACTGCCTTTAGTCCTAACTCCTGGAATGTCTTTGAACCCCACAAGAAAAAGCTAGATCTTGGAAGCAGGCAATTTCGGCCAAGTGCACTGTTTGCTTAGAGTTTGGGTGCAGTAACCAGTTAATTACTCAAGTAAATCATGTCACCGTCCCCTGCAACCCTAGTGCAATAACACCATGCTGACCACACTTTTAAGAGTGATATAAGCCCCTGAGAGCCAGCTAAGAGGTTTTATAGGCCACTCTTTGAATGGGTCTTTTTCTGCAGGAGCCCACAAGAGTTCTGTGTGTCTGTGCCCTGCTCAGTGATGGGGAGGGAGGGTGGCTCTTGGGGGCCCCCCTTCTTAGACAAGATCCATATGACTTGAGATTAGTCCAGGCCTGGCTGGCAGCCCAGCTGGGAGTGGGGAAAGGTCCATCTCTCTGTGTCCTCTGCTCATGTTATTGCTCCTGTTTTATCCACAGCCCTAAAGCCATCCAATCTCCCAAGGGTATCAGTTTAACAAGTATCTACCGGGCCAGGCTCTGAGCTGAGTGCCTGGAATTCAGGTGTCCTAAGATATAGCACTCACTCTCCAGAACATGTTAAAGACTGGAGAAACTCTGGCCTAAGGACAAAGTGGAAAGGACTAAGTGCTTCCCAAGAGGCAAACACACGCGGTGGCGGGGGCACTGAGGAGGGGCAGTGGATTCAGGACACCAGCTGGCACACAAGGAGAAGGCTTCCATGGGCTGCACTGGGGTGAAGGAATAGAAGGCAGGACAGGTACAATGAGCAAAGGCCAAAGGCCCAGGGGCTTGGTGGATTCTCCTGTCAGATGGTCACAGAAGCAGAGAACTCAGAACTTATGACTCTCTGGTTGCCAAACTCACAGACTAATGGGACCTCGAAATGTAAGAATTGGGGCTGTGGATGCTGGACAGGGGTATACCTGGTCAGGTGTTTCCTGCAAGGGAGGAGATCCTTCCCCCTGTTGCCAATAGGTTGCACCTTCACGATGAGTGTGGATGTGGGTGAGGTTACATTCGGCACAGGCATCTATCTGCTCAGCATATTTGTCCTTGTCCATCAATCCCCAGGTAATGGCCAGGCGCATGCTTGCAACCAGCCTTGGCTCCACCATGGTCCAAGGACACTGCCTCTTCCATCTACAGGCCAGGCTCACTTTCCAACTTGGGCTGGCCTTTTGACTCTGCATCAGGGAAAGGGCTGCATCCATTGCCGTGGTAGTGACTGATGACCCCTAGCATGTCATTTAGGAGCGTGGTCCTGGGTCTAACCCTACCTGCCATATTTTACCTCCATATCCCATAATTTCTCTTCTTTTTTTTAAAAAGAATTTAACAATGGTTGTTATTTTATTTATTTATTTATATTTTTTTTTTGGCAGAACCAGGGATTGAACTCAGGCCCTTGTGCTTGCCAGGCAAGCAAGCGCTTATTCTATTGAGCTATATCCTCACCCCCAACAATGGTTGCTATATTATATAATGTTTTCTTCAAATTAGTTGTTTAGATTACCAGATATAAGCATGCAAAATTGGTAAGAAGTAATAATAATATATAAAAAAGCTGTAAGATATTAAAAGGAAAAGAAAAAATAAAAATTGAAGCATTAGCTTCTCCTTAGACCAGCAGGAATCAGCAGTACAATTATCCAAACCATCCTGTATGTATATATAAATATATCTTTTTTCCTTCCTTCTTTCCAGGTCCTTTTCCTTATCCCAGTTCCGGTTGTTCCTTTCCTTTGAACAGATTCTTTTCCTTTCACCGGATCTATTCTTCCTTTCAGATTTTATCTACTCTTTCAGGTTTTTACACTAGTAAAACAATACGTTTTCACATGTGGGTCTGATTTATTGTCTTCTTTAATATTACAACAATAAACAACCAACAGAAATAGCGAGCAATTGTTTTGCTCTTATTAAGTGTCTGGTACTGAGTCAAGAGCGTTACAGGTACGGCCAGGTATGGTAGTATACACCTGCAATCCCAGTACTCAGGAGGCTGAGGCAGGAGGACCACTGTGAGTTCAAGGCCAACCTGAGTTACACAGTGAGCTTAAGGCCAGCCTGAACTACATCATGAGACCCTGTCTCAAAAAACAAAATAAGCAAACAAAAAGTGTTACCAGCATGCTCTCTGCTCAGCCCCAGGAGGCAGGCACTATTACTCTCTCACATTCTAGGAAGGAAAGATAACTTGCCAGTGGTCACCCAGCTAGTAACTGGTGGCACTGGGAGATGGCCTCCGGAAATCGGATTCCGGAGCTCACTGTTAACGACAGTGAGGATAATAATAACGTAGACTACTCTTCCCAGGGCACATGTATGACAAATTCATTATACAAGTGGGTGTTTCAAAATCTGTCTTTAGGGATTGTAGATATAAGATGTGTAACCATATGGTCAAAGGCAGTAGGATTGAAAAATTGTTATTTCCAAGTAAAGAGGAATATAATTTTATAATCTGAGTAGTTTTTGCCTCCTACTGCACTGAGTCTTCATTAAACTGTGAGCTTCCTAAGGAAAGTGAACGTGTTTGACTCCACGGGAGCCCCCAGAACAAGGCCTGGGACGTGGCTGGTGCCCAGTGAGTGCCTATGGGATGGACTGAGCTTCTGCCTGTGCTCCCACAGTGGGTCACTTTGCACCGGGGCTGACTTGCACACACTGGGCATTTGCTCGGGGGATCTGAGCCTCCGAGTGGCCAGGGACTGGCTTTATAGGAATACTTTAACAGCTGTTGTGCAAAGGCTCCAAAAGTCTCTCAATGTAGAAATCTAAAAAAATTCAAAAAAGAACCAACATCCAGGTAAGATGTGGTTAATACATTCAGCATGCTTCTCCCTTCAGTTAATTAGAAAACTTTATTACAGGAAAGTCAAAGCTACTTTCCTTTCCAAGGGAAATGCACAGGCTTCTAAGAAGTGAGAAAGAGGGGTGCCAGGAAAGAGGGGTGCCAGGAGCTGCTTCATGGCTGCCTCTGCCTTGCTTTGCTCCCCCGAGGCTGTGCTGATGCATGTGTCCTATGGCTCATCCGGCTCCTGGTGAGATGGGCTCCCGTGGCCCTTGCACAGTGAGCATAAGCCAATGGGAGGAAGAGTGCACTAAGACTAAGGAGACGCGAGCCCTTGGCCTGCGCCTGCCACTTGTGCGGTCACTGTTGTCACTCCCCACTGCTGAAGGGGCTCATAGCTGCCCCACCTCCAAGATGTAAGAAATGTGGAGGCTGGGTCTCAAGGACAACTGCCTATATGGGGCTCCAATGCCCAAACATACTGGGAATGAATCACATCCTGTAAGACCTTCTGGCATAGCCTGATGCAGCCCAGGGTAAGTGAAGGTGCATCTGCATGTGCATACTCTCTCTCTCTCTCTCTCTCTCTCTCTCTCTCTCTCTCTCTC
>NW_004524683.1:6030224-6044789 GCF_000260255.1 Octodon degus | reverse complement strand
TGAACACGGTGGGCTGGCTGCTCTCTGACTCAGCTCACTAGCTGCCTCCCTGGGCAGTGGTTCTGGGGAGAGAAGCCTGTCTGGATGAAAGGAGGGAGGGGCAGATTTATGGGTGAGAAGGGGCTTCTTCCAGGTGTTTCTACTTCTGCCCTCTCCCCTGGAACATCTGGAGAAGAGGCGTTGGCCTTGGGAAGGGACAGAGAGAAAAGGGGCTTTGCCTGGAATGAGCTTCCTCTTGGGAGTGTTCTGGGGGCCCTTGGAGAGGGTGCTGCATTCGGACACCTGGCCCATTGTCAATGTCCAACTGAGATGGGCCAGAAAGGGCTAAAAGTCTTTCCTAGCCAGGTGATCTGGATTCATCCTTATGGTGCTTTTTGCAAGCAACCCTAACCCTGGGACCACTACCTGTGTGTTTTAGACTCAGGAACTCCTTCCCTAGTGCTCTTCTATCCTGAAGAGAGAGTCCTCATAGTGACTTTGCCCTTGTGCCTACAATGGCCAGCACAATGCCTGGCACAGCAGGTATGCAGGAGGTAAGGGGTAGGGTTGCAATGAATTGCAGAGTTTCTGACATTATTTTTTTGAAAATGTATTTGGTCTCACTATGCAGCTTGGACCTGTAGTGATCCTCCTGTTTTCAGCCTCCCCAGTGCTGAGATTAACAGGCATATGCCACCACACCTGGTTTTGGTGGCCGGCTCCACATGCTTGGGGGCGGAGCCAGCACAGCAAGTGGTGCTAGAGATCAAATCTCTGTCCCTGAGCTTGCCTAACCTGGTGTTTAGTCCACTGAGGTGTCTTGCCAGCCTTTTCTGACATTCTTAAGTAGACCGATTCTCAGTAGTATCCTCTCATTGGATAGATGGGGAAACTGAGGGTGCCCAGAGCCAGCTAGTGTAGTGGCTTTGATAAAGAAGTAGTTGCAAGAATTTGAAGCAGATGTAGGAGTGAGTGGTATGCCCTTGCACCACGCCAGTGCTCTGCAGCTCCTGCACGCTGGTTTTGGCTTCAGGAAAACATTCTCCCCCTCTGCCTTAATCCACCCAACTAGGCTGTGCACAGCCCCATCAGGAGGGGAAATGTCCACATTACAAAAATCATACGAAAGAAATTATGGATGGAAAAATCATTACCTTATAAATCGGCCAAGCTGTTCAGAACTTGTAGGAAACAGGGCATATAAAATTCATATGGCATGTTGGGGCTTTGATAGCTCCTCATTACAGCCCTAGGACTCCAGTGAAAAATGTCCTCACCCAGAAAGGGCTAATTTTTCTTTATTAATGATACGGGGTGGGGCTGATGCCATAAATTCTAGCTACCTGAGGGCCTGGAGCTTGGGATAGATGCTTTTGAGAAAAGCATCTCTCAAGGCTGTGATGTCCAACCCTTGTTGCATTCTGCTGACTCTGAGGAAAAAAGAAAAATAGAAGCTGGCCTCTTCCTGCTCAGGCCTCTGCTCAGCTTGCAGAGGACAAAAACTTAATGGACAGGGAGGGGTTCAAGGCCATCTTTTCTCTGATGAAGGCCAGATCTGAAACAGCCAATGTAATTGGCTGTTGAACAGGCAGTGGAGGGCTGAGGAGAAAGGGATTCACAAATTATCGCTTTAATTTTAGGTGTGGTTCCTATAATGGGAGTAGTTTGCTCTATACAGCCCACATCTCTCAGAGCCAGTCTGTGATCAGAATCCAGGCTAAGACCTGTGACCAGGATTAAGGTTTAGTCTATACACAGCAACAAGGTTCAGTCTATGAGTGAGGTCAGGACTCAGGCTGTGACCAGGGTAAGGGCTCAGGCTACAGGGAATTTAAACACATAGAATCATAGACCTAATAGTCATCACAGCCAGACTCCTTAAGTAAATTCAACTTGTTTCCCAATGTTTTCCTTTCTTAAAACTACGATACATGGCTGTGAATAGCTCCTCTACAGGCATGGCTTCCTGAAATACCAAAGTGGCCTTTATCCCTTGGGATTTCCAATGAGCCACTCTTCCTACCTGTGCTACCATTGTAAATTTCATGTGCATTGCCCGATCAGAGCTTTATGAAAGACTCTTAGTTCTGGATATAGATGAGAAAATAATTGAGGATCTGAGTAGTTAGGTGGTTAGTATAAGCTGAGTTACTTCCCCTCCTACTCTAACTGATACGTTGAAGTCCTATCCCCTAGTATTTCAGGATATGGTTGCATTTGGAGACTGGGCCTTACAGTAGTAAATAACATTGATGTGAGTCCTTTAGGGTGGGACCTATCCAATCTGACTATGTCCTGAGGTTAGCACACACAGGCTGTAGGAGTGTGGACAACAGGATGACCACGTGCAGAGGCAATCCAAAGGCTACCCTCTGTGAGCCAAGAAAGGAGGCCTCAGGAGACATCAGCCTACCAGCACCTTGATCTTGGGCTCCACCTCGAGAATGGTGAAAGAATAATCTCCATTCTCTTGATTAACTCACCCCGTCTGTGGCATTCTGGTATAGCAGCATGAGAAGTCTCCACAGTGGTGTAGCCAACACTTACCAGGACGAGACTTGAACCTGAGTTTTCTGCTGTGCAGTTCCTCACTAAGTAGCTAGCATGTAGGTTCTAGAATGACAGGACTTGTAAATTCTACATCTCTATTTCACACTGAACACTGTTGGGCTTTGCTGTTTTGCTGGCTGATGGAATGAACTAGTAGTTTCAGAAGCCTGGGTGGGAAAGGGCAGGCGGGTCTGACCCTGAAGGCCGACTTAGTTCCTAGTCCTGCCCAGCACTTTTGCCTTTGTTATCGCTGTAGTCAGCACCCGGCCTTTCACAACTGCCTTCTTGCTCAGACCCTCCTCTGCAGCCAAAAGTAGAATCCCCTGATGGACCATTTGGCTCAACCTGGGCCTGTTCCTTCCAGAAGAAGCAGCAGGCTTAGCCAGTGCTGGCCCACAGACTCACAGGAGAATTGCAAAACCCGAGGCACGCACCCAGATCCAATTCCCCGGCCTTAGGTTTTTGAGCTACTTGATTATACAGAAGAAAATCGATTTCCCACCCTCAGCTGGGAGGTGGATGGACCGCAGACAGTTATATGACTGGCACGCCACAGGAGGTGTGGCTTCCAGGGGAACCTTCCTCTAGTTCCAAGTCCTTGGAGGATACTGCAGACCCGCAAGAGGTGGCCCAGCTCTGGAGTCAGCAACTAAGATGACAGCTGGTGGACGACTTTCTCATGGTCAGTGCTGTCAGGGGAGGGACTTGCTTGCCTGGTAGTGTGGAGCTTGCTGTTTTGGGTGGTACAAAAGCTACAGTTGGAAGTGAAGGAAAGGAGCCAAACATGGTATGGAATGCTAGCTGAAATAACCCTCAGGAGCTCTTCTAGCTTGAAATAGCAGAAGACTAAAAATCTAGAGTCTTCAATTCAGTGAACATTCTCTGAGTTCTTAAAAGGCCTATGTCATGATGAGCAAGCCTGGGGGAGTTTAAGAGTGATGGGAGAGAGAGTGTAATGGTCTAGCATCACTGACAGAGTGACAGAGGGGCACAGGAGGTACTGTCCCTGCCATGCCCACACTGCCTCACTCCCAACTGCAGGCACCCATATTTCTGGCCCAAGGCTTCCTCCAGTTGGCAGACCCTACCCTGTCTTTAGCAGGTCAGTTCTGGGGCTTAAATATGACTCTCAGGACCACTTCTTGGCCAAAAGTGGAGCATAAGAACCCTGGCTCTCAGCCTTGAAGGTGACAAATTGGAGACTTGTGTCCTTTACTGTTTCCAGACTATCCCAGAAAATTGAGGTCTTTTGCCTAAATGATAACCTGCCCAAGCAGTAACATCTTCTATTGGCTTGCTTCCCCAATCCTCTCGGCTCAAGTTCACCCAAAGACAACTTGAGCAGTAATCAAATTCTTCACTCCGGATCCCCCTCTGTGCCACCCAATCTGAGACACGGGGGAGATCCCAAATTCTGTTCCATGAGGTGGAGTGGGAGGTTGTGGCCAGGTTGGCTTCCCACAAGAATTCTTACACTACCTCTTCAAGGAGGAGGGAGAGCTTCCAGGTGGACAGAGACGGCATGCAGATAACAGTACAGGGAGGAGTAAGCTTTTCTGGCCAGGAAGACAGAAGACCGGAGGGCAGACCAGGAGGAGGGAGGCTTCACGTTACCTCCCCTCCTGCTGCACAAGTGCTCCTGTCCCTCTCTGCCCTGTTCCACACAGTCCTGGCCTTCTTTGCTCCTAATCTCATTCCCATTTCCCTCCCCTCTCCTGGGAGTCTTCCCCAGCCAGCTGGATTTCTCCGGTGGCCTTGGGTTCTTCTTTCGCTGTGTTCCCCTTCCCACCCCACGCTCCATCACCCGCTCCAACCCACAAGAACTCAAGGACTTGTCAGCACCTAAAAGTAATGAATGAATAAATCATCAAAATGGGAAGCTGGCCTCTGAATTATCAAGCTTCTTGGGTCTAAGGTGGGGGTTCCCAACTCCGGTGGACTGTTAGGAACCTGGCTGGCTGCACAGTAGGAGGCGAGTGGCAGGCAGGCAAGCAAAGCTTCATCTGTACTAATAGCTGCTCCAATTACTGCCTGAGCTCCAGCTCCTGTCCGATCAACCATCACACTAGATTCTCATAGGAGTGTGAAGGGAACTACATGCAAGGGTCTTGGTTGTGTGCTCAGTATCCTTCCCTCCCCACCTCCTAAACCTTCCTGTCCCTGGAAAAATCATCTTCCATGAAATTGGTTCCTGGTGCCAAAAAGATTGGGGGCCACAGTTTTATGGAGCCTCATAAGAACACTTTTAACCTTGCAGAACTGAGTTCAGAGGGTAGAGTCAGACTGGGGCGTGAGTGTTGAGCGAGGAGGAAGAGAAACAGAAAGAAGGAGACTAATTACTGAAAAGGTGCACAACAAGGAATGTGGAGCTTCTTGGTGTTATACTTGAGCAGAGAAATGTTGGATGATGTCTAGAGGCATGAGTTTCTGTTCCAGTCCTTGTCTACGTTGCTTGCCTAGTGCCTCCAACTACATGTGCATGATAATTCAAATTTACAGGACCAATGTGAGGCTTGGGGAGATGGGTGTACAT
The DNA here is from genome assembly GCF_000260255.1 of Octodon degus. Lineage (NCBI taxonomy): Eukaryota > Metazoa > Chordata > Mammalia > Rodentia > Octodontidae > Octodon > Octodon degus. The sequence continues at coordinate 6,039,727 of NW_004524683.1, read as the reverse complement.
GCATATGGACTGCACAGGTGCTGATACACACTTGACCCTCTGTATCCACCAGTTCTATGTCCACAGAATCAGCCAATCAGGGGTTGACAATACTTGAAAAAAAATTTGCATCTGCACTGAACAGGTGCAGACTTCCTTTTTCTCTCAACCATACAATGCACCAATGGCATTTCTATTATAAGAGGGATAAGGAACTGAGAGATAACGTAAGGTACAGTACTCAAGAAGATGTGCACAGCACATGCAAACACTATTAGGCTTCATTTTATGTAAGGAACCTGAGCCTCCCAGGGCTGTGGTGTCTGTCCACTGGGTCTCAGAACCAGCACTAGGGATACTGAGGATGACTATACTAGACCTTGGGAAACCTCTGCGCTGCATCATCTCCTGGTCCTTCTCCTCGGCCCTAGGAGGCACAGGCTGTGCATAAGGAACTGAAGGCTAACAGAAGATGAGGGAATACTCCAGGGCAGCCCAGTCATTATGCGTCAGAGGTGGGACTTGAACCTAGGCCATCTGGCTCTGGAGTCAGTGTGCTTAATCAACATGATTAACATAGCAGGCCCTTGACAAGTGTCTCCGAAATGACGAAAGAGCAACCAGGAGGCAGCACAAGCAAACGCAGAGGAAATTGTCAAGAGCCATTTCAGCAGTCTGTGCTCAGGCCTACGCTGGGAAAGCAAAACATAAAGATAGAAACTGTCCAAAGAATAACCCCAAACCCAAACACCCACAAGCCACAGCTGTGGCCCCCAGTGGGCTGCACTTCCAAGAAACCTCAGGCGAGGGTTCCAACTACAGACAGAAGAGGCTGGGGTGGGGGTGGGGATTCAGCACAGAGTTGCTTGGTGAGGCCTAGGGGACTCCTTGCCCCAGGGAGCCCCACTCATAAGGGCCCTAAGGCTGCCTTTGTTGCTGTCAGAGATCAGGAATTCTAGCCCAAAGTAATCTAACCTAGCATGAGCAAGAATTGAGTTTCACCTCCCCCACCTCCTGACTCACTACAAGATTCATTTTCATGATCTCCTTTGAATGGTGTGAGCCTGTTTCAGAGATCTGAAAATGGGTCCCATGTGGCCATGCAGAGCCAAGAAACTGAGCCTTCTCTGCAGCCTGCTAGGGCCACCCTTGCTGGTCGTATCTGGCCAGAGCTCTCTGGGAATGTCAGCTCTTAGCAGTCCCAGCAGACTGCACAGCTCCCTCAGAGCCTCTCTATTTCTGCTCCAGGCACAGCTACAAAGTATTTTCTTTGATTTCCGAGGCTGGAGGCACCACTGCTGTCTCCATCCCACAGATGACAAGATGGGCTTGATGGTGGGGCTGTCAGTGTTAAGGTCAAATGTTTTGTTCACCCTCATTTTCTGAGCATCCCGAAGTGTATTTTTCTTAGTCACCTTTCAAGTGATGGCCACAGTGACTATTGCTTTCATGAACAACATATTGTTCTTTTTGACGTTTAAGAGTCTTGCTTCCATGGCTTCCTCAAGACAGCCAGAGCTGGTGGGGCAAGTAAAAGGGGTGGGTGTGGAAGTCTCCCTCATACCCTGGAAACACTCCTGGAGGAAAGCCTTTTCTATTGAACATTGTCTAAGTAGGGCAGCCACTGTGCAAATAGCCAGAATGGATGCTTGGGTGGTGTTGGAGCTGAGGGCCACTCACTGGAGAGTGGTCACACCGGGGAATGTCAAACTCTGGGAGATGAGCAAACACATGGCCCTGGGCGTCCACATTCCTTGGCTGGCAGGCTTTGGCCCAAGCTTTACAACAGGGCCCAGCATTGTCCTGCAGTGGCCTGAGCTGGCCAAGGGGCAGGATCAATATTTGCCAGCATACATTGGCTCCCACCTTCAGCGGCATCTGTGTTTGGATATCCTGCCTCTTACTGCCCTGCATCTCTTGCCAGAAGCTCTCTGGACCCAGCAGGTCTCCACAGCATAGCAGGGCTGGTGTTCACTGGACTGACAGGAAGGGGCTTGGGGAAAACTCATATTTCAGAACCAGGAAAATACATAGGGAAGAGTTTAAAAGGATCTCTGCAAGCCCCAACCACGGCTGCTTAGAGCCCATGTTAGTCAATATGTGCTACCCTAGGTGGAGCCACCTTTGATTCTTCTTCTCTCTTTCTAGTCCCATCCATCCATCCATCTAACCATCCAACCATCCATCCATCCATCCATCCATCCACCCATCCATCCATCCATCCATCCATCCATCCATTCATCCATCCACCCATCCATCCATCCATCCATCCATCCATCCATCCATCCATTCACCTATCCCTCCCTCCCGCCATCTATCCAAAATATCTCTATTTTAAATAACTCTGTAAGTCTCTCTTACTCTGCTTTGTGACCAGCTTTGCCTAAGTCCATAACTTATTCTTCTTTGTCTAGCTTGTCTGTATAATCACAACAGCCTTTTACTTGGGTTTCCTTCTTCTCACCCTGCAACTTATTCTCCAGGTGGCAGCAAAACTGGATTTTCTGAATCACAAATATAATCCTGTCTCTCTGCATAAACCCTCAAGCGCTCACATGATCAGCAGGACCAAGCCTGGCTCTTTGTGGCTTCCAGACAGAACTTCATGGTTTCATGGCATCTTCCTTCCCCCTCTCATTCTGAATTCTCCCCTACACTGCATATGATGGGAGAATTTCATGTGGGACATTGGGGTCACAAAGAGTAGGTTTCAACACCATCCTTACTAACTTTTTCATCTGAGGCAAGTCAAGTTATTAAACCCATGTACAATGAGGTGGGCTTTGGGGCCTTTGGGGCACAAGCTAGAAAATAGACGTCAACATCTGAGCACAAGGCCTCCTGCCTAATAAGTTGTCAGGATCAGCCACAGTACAGCCCAGAGAACTGAGAAGGTGGTCCTTTGAAGATGTGTAAATGACATGCCCTCAGTCTCTTGTGAGACCTTCCCACTCCTTCTTCCTTCCTCTGGCCTTGCCAGAGATTGTGTTTTGTTTTTATCTGGAGAAGAAAGACTGGGAGTGATGCTTTGGGAATCTGAACTAAGATATCTTACATCTGCTGTCACATAGTGCCGATATGACTGGCACAGAAGTATTCCATTCAGTCGGTGAAATCAAACACTTTGCTAACTGCTTAGAGTAAGTGGTCATCTTCTACTATGTGACAGTGAGGGTCTCAATCTGAGTGTAGGGTGTCACTGGCCACTTAGCAAATTATAATGATCCTGACAGATAAATGACTTTAGGCCCCGAGAGGCAGCTTCATAGTTCCCACTTTTTTGTTACACGGCAAATATAGCGATTTAAAGGTCAGAGTTAGGTGGTAAGAGGGGCCAAGTCCAAGGTTCAGCTCTTCACTCTCATCCCTGAGATGGTTTGCATGGTGTCTGTGTGACCTTTTGTATTAGTAAGAATGGTCATCCGTTTAGGTTAGGGGCACAGAGTGGCTTCACACTCTTGTACGCTGGGGTCTGAAGCTCTGAATGTTGGGACAGAATGAATGTCCCAACATTTATTACATTTGACAGCTGCAGAATGCTGGGCAAGTTGCTTGCCCTCTCTGAATCTGTTCCTCATTTGTGAAATGAGGGGAATTAGCTGCTGCTTGGAAGGTTCAGAGTACTGAATGTGGAGCGACTCAGTAGAGCACTCTACAGTGCTGGAGCTTCACTCTCTTTCACTGGGGTCCATGTGGGCTTTGGAGTCAGACTGTCTGGATTTTGTTTAAACATCTTTATTTAAAATGAAATATTTCAAACAAACAGAAAAGTACAGAGAAATCCAACAAATATCTATGCAGTTATACTCTTAGGCTTTAATACTCAATGATCTATCATCCTTGTTTCAGACACTTTAAAAAAATACCAAGATACATAAAAGCCGAAGCCTCTTGCTCATCCTTAATCCTATTCACCTTTCTGCCCCTCTGGAAGTCATCACTCTAAGGGTAGGGAGCCTCCTTTTTGTCTGCATTTTATCTCTTTTGTTATGTACATATGTGCATAAGCAATATGGGGCATTGTGAGTTTTTAAATTTGTGAAAGTAGACTGCATATATGCTTTGCCTTTTTAGTCTGACATTACCTAAAGGTAAAAAGGGAAATTACAGGTCACTGAGTCTAACAGCTCTCCAGTGTTCCACTGTGTAGTGAACTATTTATCCGCTGGGCTACTGCTGTGGTCTACATTTCTGTGATCCCCTCAAACGCATACACAGAAACTCTAATCCCCAGGGTGATGGTATCTAGAGGTGGTGCCTTTGGAAGGCACTGAGGTTAGGAGGGTGGAGCCCCCTAATAGGATTACTGTTTTTGTGAGAAGAGACCCCCAAAGCTTGCTTTTTCTTCTCCTTCTGCAACATGAGGACACAGTGAGAAACGGCCGTGTGCGTGCCAGGAAGTGGCCCTGGAGATTGTGACCATGCTGGCACCCTGATCTTGAACACCCCCTCTTCCAGAACTGAGAAGTCAGTGTCAGTTGTTTATAGCACCTGGCCTGTGGTATTCCATGCTAGCAGTCTAGAAGACACCTAATGATGGACAGCACTCTTACCCCTACCTCAGCCGGTTTCACAGAAGCACCACGGAAACAGAAGGTGGGAGGGAGCCACTCTCTCTGGGAGCCAAACAAGCCTCTTTCTGAGAAGAGATGGGACTGAAAGCAAGGTGCAGCCATGCTGCATGCTGAGATAGGCTGGCTTCTCCTTGCCTCGTGTGGGGGTCTGTGGTATTCTCTGCTGGAGGAGAGAGGATGCCAGGCAGAATCTCACCTTCTTTCAGTCGTGGACCCTGCTCTACCCTCTGGGACTCTGCTTTGGGCAGAGTAGGTGCTCAGGAAATAGCAGTAAGTGAACATCAGGGAGTGGTGGAAAGTGATCACATGGATCAGGAAAGGATGGTAGGGAACGATGTAGTTAGTTCTTGGGCTCAGAGTAAGTGCAGGTTTAGAGAACCATCTCCTCCATCTGCCGAAGGTAGTGTGGGCTGATTACAGAGTCTCAGTACTTGGTTCTAGGTCCGGCTCTGCTGCTGTGTGGTACAGCACAGCACTCGGAGAGGCGCTGAGTCTTTCCAGCTGTGATGCCTGGCAGGTCTGAGTGGATGGCCTCGTTCCTCCCATGCACCCCACCCCCACCCCTGGCTGCACACTGTCCACACACAGCCTCTCATTTTTCAGGAGCACAGTCTGGGATGAATTCCTTGCTCACCACCTATGGCAAGGGGGATTTATTACTCCCCCAAGTTCTTTTCATCCTCCTTCTGCCCAGAGACTTTGAAGGATTTTATCTTGATAAATGATGAGGTTGGGCCCCTGGGGGAGGGCCTGAGCCTGGAAGGGAGGGGGAAAAGCAGAAAGGACCAAGAAGATCCACAGGCCACTGGTGTGCAGGTGGAGCGGTCATTCAGAGCTCTTTAGTGTCTGGGAGATCTTCCCGAACAGGATCTTCTCGGTGACAGCAGCGGCACTGCCTTCCCGATCCTCTGCTCCTTGCTCCTGCTGGGAAGTGACTGCTGCAGTCTAAAGCCCATGGTTCCTACTTGGCTTTGTGCCTTGGACTTGGCCTTCATGCAAGCACTTTTTGCTTGTAAGTGGGAAGCCTTAAGCACAGCAAGGGTTCTGCTGACCTGGCCTCCCTTCGCTTGGCCCTGGACCCTTAGTGGTGCTCCCTAATCAGGGAACCTCTGGTGCCCTGAGCCCTCCTTCCTGCAGCCACCCTTGAGCTTACGGTCTGAAACCTGAGCAGATCTACTGCCCAAGCACCATGAGCTCAGGGCCAGGCTGCAGGTGTGCTTTGGTTTGGCCCTGCTGTGCACCACCCAACAGCCCCCACTCATCTTTTTTGGCACAGGGCCACAGACCACTCCTCAGGGAAGCTTTCCTAGATCCCAGGAACCAGGTGACTAACACTGTAGGGTCCTCGGCATTCTCCCTGTCCACTCTGTCAAGGTTTGACTGTTCACCTGTTTGTCCCTCCAGGAAACTCTTGGGGATTACCCTGACCCAGTCAATAGCCCAAGTCCAAACACAGAGGAGGCCTTCCAGACCTGTGAGGGAGTGAAGGCAGAAGCGAACTTTCTCCGGCATCCTACCTGGACACTGCTCCTCACTTGAGTTTGCTTCTCTTTGTGTCACTATGACACATTGCAAATGCTCAGCGAGTAGTGACTCAGAGTGGCGACCCCTTAATCCGTGAGCTGGAGACACTGCTGCCTGTCCCACTGCGCAGATGATGCCTTGGGGTGGCAAGGTGCAGATGGTGTTGAGCTGCAGTGTTTCACCTGGCCTTATTTTCTGCCCCGCTGTGAGTTCTGTGCTGTTACACTGCCTCACACTGAACACTTGACATCTCTTTCTCTTTTGTGGTACTGGAGATTGAAAGACCTCCTTCAGCCCTTTTTCATTTTTTTCTTTTCAGACAGGGTCTTGCTAGGTTGCTAAGTTACCTGGCTGGTTGATAACCTCATTTAATCCTCTCAATAATCCTGCTCAGCAAGCTGTGGTGCTACCTGTATCGGACACAGAAGGGAAGCCTCAGCAGAGGGACATGACAGACACAGCTCACACAGCAAGAGTCAGGTTCAGCCCCTGTGCGTCCCTCAGCCTCATACTGGGCAGTGATGGACAGCAGGCATGAGGCTCTCAGGAAGCCTGGCAAGCGGAAGAGACCTTTGCTTCCCTGGATTTCTGGGAACAAGTGGGGTTCTAGGCATGTAGGGAGCTTCTGTCTAGGCATGGGGATGATTGTGGCTCGGTTGAGGTTCTGACCCTGAATCAAATCCAGCCACACCCCCACCCTCCACTCCACCTCCCACATATACACAGCCCTTCCACGCTAGTCAGAGTCCATTGGGAGGTCGTTTCTGCAGCCAAGCAAGCTGAGGTCTGCTCAGCTGGCAAAGAGCCTGGGGGGGGGGGTCGTTATTTTCTCTAGACACCAAGCTGCCACCAAGCTGAAACTGGCACTTGATTCCAGCCACCCCAGTGTCCTTAGCCTGAACCTGTGTAGCATCAGCTTCTCTTTCTTTTACTTCCTCTTGTCTTCTCTAACCCACCTGCCTACTGGCCTCCAATCGCCCTGTCTATGCCAGTGCTATGACCCTGGGGGGTACGCTGAGCAAGCCATATCCTCTGCTAGGAAATGGGTGGGGCTAGCCATGGCCCCAGCAGCCCAGCTGTCCCATCTGAGTTCCAGATACCAACTCTGTATCCAGAATACACAGCTGTCTCCACAACTCTCTCCTTCTGCCCCCCACAGGCACCTCTTGTCAACCATGTCTGAGAAATCTCAGGTGCCCCCTGGCACTGCCTGCCTTCATTTGGACTTGTAAAACCCTGAGCATGGATTTCAGAAGTTGCCTGCAGCATCCCATTCTTAACCTGGCATCAGGAAAGGCATCTATCTGCATGCGCCAGCAGGCTACTCTAGGCAGTATAGTTCCATAGCAGTGGTGACAGCCCCTGGTCCACAATGGCACCATTGCCTACAGGCTCCACCTGCTCAAAGGGGACCAGCTTGACAAGGTTCCACCCAAGTGCCTCGCAGTGTGGAGTGCCCAGCACCTTCAAGGTGCGGCCCCTTTGTCGGTGCTGATCTCATTCCCCTGGGGATGGTGATGATCACTTCTCGCACTGGCCAGCTCTTGCTGGTTAACTAAGCCCTCCGATACTCATGAGCACACACAGTACTCACCACAACCCACCTAATCCTGTGGACAGGTGTGAAATGAAGCGCAGGGAGGTGGCGTGTCATTTAGTGCCTCTAGGAGGAAGTCTGTGTGCTGGGCTTGGACAGGCAGCTGTGCCCTTTGCACTCTGGCCTCACGGCCCTGCACAAGACAACCAGGAAGGCAGCCACCCCACGTGTCCTAACAATTCCCTCACAAGCCAAGGGATGCACACTTTCCACGTCCCCATGCCTTTGCTGCAGGCTCTTGCCCATGTTGCAGCCACGGTCCTGAGTTATGGCTGCTGTGGGGCCTCCCTAGCCATCCTTCCTGCTGCAGAAGATGGCGGCGTCACAGTAACCACTCTGTGTCCTGTGGACCTGGGTCTGAGCTTCTCCAGGGCAGGCACTGTATCTTGAGTGTGCCCCGTAACCATCTAGAACATGACACAGGCTTCTCTTTTGACCTTCACACAATCTTATCAGGGGCTTTGCTGTGGAAGAAGCACCAGTAGGAAGAACCAGGAATAGATAATGATTATAATAAAAAGAAAAAGGGTTTCTTTGCACCTCAACGACAGCTCTCGAATGGAGCTGCCCAGGAGGCCAAGGCAGGTACTATGGTAAGGCGTCATCCAGCTAATGCCAAGGTCAGGCAGTGACAGTGCTTGCTACGAGCCAGGAACTGCCTTAGTTCATTATTATTGTGAGTAATAATAAGGTGGGTATTTTTGTCTCCATTTCACAAGTAGGTTAACTGAGGCTTAGAGAGTATAGAGATGGGTGCAGGATGACATGGCAATTAGTTAGAATTCAAGGAAAGCTGCCCTTCCCCCTTCAACTGCCTGTCCTCAGAAAAGCAGGTCTTTTACATCCAGGATGAAGGGATGTCATAGACCTGCCCCAAGGTGGCCTTTGTTAGAGGGGGGCACGATGCTGCAGGAGGAATGTGTCTGTGCCTTCTGCTTAGCACCCAGCCTTCTCCTCCATCCCCTGGGCTGTGTGGATAACTGAGGCTCAGTTCCCCTGACAGCTGCTAGATTGCCGCTTTCCTATCAAGTAACCATTCCTGAACCTGCCTGGAGTGTGTCAGGCCCCTGTTGTACTCTGCCCTGGGAACACCACTCAGGCTGAATGCCTGGCCCTGGTCTCTGTTGCTCTCGGATCCTAGGGGACAGAGAATCTTTCTGGGAGGCCAGTGAGGGTCAACAGAAAGAGCTCGTGACTGGTGGAATAGGAGGTTGTAAGAAAGGCCTCCCCAGAACTGGCACAAGGCCTAGCGATCTGCTCCTTCTCTTGAGCAGCACTCCTGCGAAGTCACTGTCCTTTTCTGCCCTCAGCATCATTATGAGTAGTCGTCCACTTGGTCTGAGGCTGGGACCAGCAAATCAGGGCAAGAGGAGTCCTACTTTTTCTTCATTGGTCCTACATTTTCTTCATTCAATCTCTCCACTGTGTAAGCCCTACCTCTGCTGGTGCTTTGTCTATAAGCTGACCTAAAGGATTCCCTCCTTGGGGTACAGATTTATAGGGCAGAATTTTTGCTCAGCACTGGGATACAGAGCTTACCAGGCACCCCTGATTTACCTGGCCAACTAATGCCCATTATAAGAGTCCACAGAAGGAAGAGAATGTAGGAGGAACTTTTGAAGGCATAGGGGTAGGCAAAGAGTTCATGAACAAAAATCAAATCACATGGGAAACAGTTGAAAGAATTAACAACTGGGACCTGCTCTTACTGAGAAGTTGTTTCACATCAAAATAAATTACCAACAAAGTGAAAAGGCAACCCACAAATTTGGAAAAAATCATGACAAATAAGTACTCAGACAAAGGTCTGCTCTCTAGAATTTATAAAG
>NW_004524683.1:5991192-6028239 GCF_000260255.1 Octodon degus | reverse complement strand
CATTTTGTATCTGTGTATTCAAAGTGTTTAGGATAGATATATAGTTACATTCTCTTAATGAATAGAGTGATTTGTTCTAATGGTGTTTGTAGATAGGATATCATGTCCGCATCTTGTACAGCAATTAACCACTGGGAGGAATGTATGTAATGTGTTAATTATTGAAACTGTCCTACCAATTTGATTTGAAACTATCTCATTGCTATTTTTCAATAAAATTATGGAAAAAAAGATTAAAAAAAAAAAAAAAAGAGTCCACAGAAGTCTTCACCCCTAAATGGAATTTTGTTAGACATTTTGATAGTTTTCTTTTATATAAAAGAATACAGTTTCATAGCATAGGTGGCTGTACCAGAGGGTTGAGGAAACAGGGTTTTGAAACTCAGAAGATGGTTGGTTTCTCTGCCCAGCTCTGGTTCTCATTCTCTTTTAGCCCTGTTTTTTCACTGGAAAAATAAGAGTCTGGGCTTGCTGGTTTCTGATGGCCTTCCAGCGTTCCTGTCACTTCCTTCCAAAGGTGGTGACAGTTCAGGTGATACCACTGCTCTGAGCCAAAAGACAGGTGAGTGAGAGAGGTAGAGGTGGGGGGAGGGGAAGTGTGCCGAAGTGCACAGGGCAGGTCTGGAATCAGTCAACTTCCCAGGTATTCACTTGCTGAGGCCGATCTCCTCACTCCCCAGCGCTTCAGTTGCCTCATGTATGCAAGAAGCCAAAACCACTGTGATCGCTCCAAGGGTGAACTGCCGAGTGAGGTCCAAATGTAAGGGGGCCTAAATAATTATCTGTTATCATCATCACCAAAGAATTCAGCTACACCGACCCTGTACTCTGCCCTGGGCCCAAGCAGGAGCGTGAGCCTGGCCCACCTTCTTGACCACCTCAGCCTAGCAGGAGATGCATCTCACAAGTTTATAAGATTCACCTTACAGCAGGAACAAGCAGGGCCATGCACCCCTACTAACATCAGCGTCCCCAGGAGGGACAACAATCCAAGGCAGGCAGAAACAGACCAGCCATCTCACTTTCGGGCTATGAATGCCAAGCGCAAAGAGAACACATTTTTGTGTAAGCCCTGAAAGGGAGCCTTTAATTCCTAGGAGATCAGAGAAGGCTCAAGAAACATGATTTGATTCGGTGTCCTGGCTGTTTTGCTCCACCCTCCTCTCCTTCGGGGGACGTGTGAGGGCAATGAGAAGTACCTCCTATTGCTTCCAGAAGACGAGGCCTGATGCTCTGAGAGGGAAGTTTCTTTGATGCTTCTGGGCCACTGTCCAGACAGAGAGCGCTTCCTGTCCACCAGCCCCGCTATCACCAGCCCAGCCCTCCCGAGCCTTTCCCAGTCAGGGAGTTCTGGGACGTTCCCCAGGCACGCACTGTAAGTTCCTGGGCAGCACACACCGGGTGAAGCGTAAGCCAGAGGAGGCTGCTGGCTATGCTCCTCCTGTGTTTCGGAGCTTGGCTCTGTGGGACGCAATTCAATGGCTGAGCTTCCCCTTGAACACCTCTCTTCCCCAGCTGACCCGTCCAAGCCTGTTACTCCCTTTCTTCTTAACATGCACCCAAATGAAGGCAGGCTGGATGGCCTCTAGGGCCTTGATGTCCAGGAATGGGTCATTAGCAGATTTCAAAGGCCCAGACCTGACTGCAAAACTGCAGCCAGCTACACTTCATTCTTGGGCCCTGTCACAGACAATCTGGCCCTTAGCAACTGGTAAGCTGCGGTTTCCCTACACTTAGCTGCACCAGCAGGCTTCAGAGCCACCTGTCTGTCTCCTGCAAAGAGGTTAAACGTGTAAAGGAAAGTGTGTTTACCGAGCTGCTCGGGCTGTGGACCCAGATGCTCTGAAGTCATCCTTGGCTGTGATGTCTCTGTGGTGCGTGCACTTGTACACGGAGAGACACGGCCTTCAGCTGGGGGCGGGGCGATGCGTCGGTCCTTCTGCGGCTTGCACCTGGACCTCTGTAGCTACCGCCTTTTTCTACAAAGTGGGAGGAAGTGGTACATACCTCAGGGCGTGCAACTAGGAGTTGCTGGTGGCAGGAAGGGAGCAAGGGGATAAAGAGGTGACAGGCCCGGGCTGCAAGCACAGCCGTGGCTGTGGGGCCTGGCTTGAGTTATTCAGCTTGCCTGGGCTTCAGAAGGGGCTGCTAGCAGCATACAGTAAGATAATGTTTGTTAAGTACTTAGCATTACATACATTGGCTTCCCTCCATTTTTTTCTGCAAGGAAAGAGAGAAAGACAAAGGGAGTGAAGAAAGAAATGGTGATCACTTCCAAGGACAGGCAACTATGCCCAGTGGACATCAGAAGTGTAAAATTGTGTTTTTGCAGGGCCCAGAATAACTTTCTTGTGACATTTCGGATTTTAATGGATTCCAGAAATCTTAAAAGTTTCTCTGCAGTCAGAACAGGATGTTTAACTTTTGTCCTTTATGAAAAAAGATGCATTCACTAATCTCTTCATTCACTAGAACTATGTGGGAAACAATGAGAAATGGGCTCAAAAAAGCCAATGTGAAATGTGCTGTTTTTAAACGCTAGCAACCAACAGAGTGTTGCAAAATGTGGCTGGAATCAATAACAAAACGTCTGGAGATGAACCACTGAAACTGATGTTTTATCTGGGTAAAATGCATGGGAACCTTCTGCTTTGGAGACCTGACGTGGAGACTGGCATTCCTCTCATATCCCCGGGAGGGAAAGGGGGCACTTTTGTCGAGAGGAGGTTAGAGATGAGCCAGGTTCCTGAGAAAACACCAGCTCCTTGCACTTCTCTCTTGAATTCCTTCCCAGTGGGGAAAAGGAAATGATTTTATAGAAAACATCAACATGGAGAAACTCAGCCCTGCTCTAGCTCTGTTGGCATTTGGAGTCTGCAGGACACTATTGTTCTTTAATTGGGAGTAACTTCAATTTCTGAAGACAGTTTATGAACCCATGGCCTGAGCATTCACTGTTCACAGCACCTAGCATAGCACCTGACATAGGACTGAAGTTTAGTTCACAATTCTGAAAGAAGGGTGGATGGAAGGGAGGAAAGGAGGAAGAGAGGAAATAAGGAGGAAGGCAAGAGAGGGAGGGAGGAAGGACAGAAGAAAGGTCAACCAACTGAGGTCCTGAGTGGGGCTCTGCAAACTATAACCTTGGTCCAGATGCGGGGGTACTCTACTCAAGGGCAATGAGCCAAAAGCAATAACTGGGAATTTGGACCTGCCAGACCTCAGCTGCCCAGCGTAGCAGATGTCCACAGTCATTCTGGAAAAAAATATTGGGATGTCTTTCCTTATTTAGTGGTAAACTAGAGTCTTTTAGTCCAAGCACCCCTTCTTGCTGGGCCCTTGCACTGGACCTTATCTTTGAGCATCACACAGTGGTCAGAGCATGGCCTGATGCTGCTGGGTAGAGCCTTTCACTTGTCCCCTTCTCTCTCTCCACAAATGAATTGGGATCGTATCCTGCCTGCTGTACTTTCTGCATAACAACTCTATATCATGGACGTGCCTCTTCAAGTGTTCTTTTCTCCCATCTTAGAAGAGGAACTCCCCTGTCTGTGTTCACATCTAATAAGATGGAGTTGGCTTTTAATAAAATGTTATCAAATGAATGCATAGATTTGGTTGTGATTAGTGGGAGGAAGCAAATAAAGTCTCCAAACTTTGCTGAACATAAATGAGGTCTTCATAATCACGTCAATCACCTGCGATGTGACCATCTGAGGAGATGTGTCCCCAAGGGACAGTGATGCCTTGTTGGTGTGCACCTTCCTCACAGAGTACCTGGCCTCCATCCTGGCTGCCTGCTGCTTCCCAGGCTCAGAGCACCATCAAGAGAAGGCAAGGTATGGCTTTCCAAAGCTCAGGACTGTGGAGCGGACCATTTCTTGGCCACAGCTGCTTCCTACTCACTGAGGGAGAAAGCAGGGAGAGGGCAGGGAAAGAAGGATTGACGAACATATTCCTGAGGCTCCAAGGCCATCAGATATCACTCAAATCACATTTCCTTTGAGCACAAGGGACCTGAATCAGAAACACATGGCACACGTTCCCTCTCAGTCACAAACTTTGAGAAATCAAGGCAAATCACATCCAAAGAACACCCAAGGAGCACAGAGTCACCTGGAACTGAAGCCCAGCAGCTACACTGGGGAAGAGGTACACAGGCAGGAGGGGCAGATGCTCTGCAGACCTAATTCACCAGATCAGTGATAGGGTGAGGGTCTTAGGGGTTAGGAGGCCCAACCAGGAGACAGAAGCCATACAGTGATTCAAATTTGCTTATGCAAGGTCCCCAGAGTTGGACCACAGTCCCCTTTACTCTCCTCAAATGATGATTTCCTTTGTCTACTGCTCAGAAAACCTTCAGCTGAATGTTTAACTTTCCAATCCCCAGTGTGCTGGCTGGGGTCTCTCATGCTCCTCCCCACCTGTCACGGTAAGGGAGATGTAGGCCACTCTCCTGGGTGGAGGTAGACATGGGGTTAGAACTGGAGTTTGGGGCTGGGGTGTGGGGTGCTACTCCAACAAGTGTGTAGATCTGAGTTAGCTTTGATGTCAACAAACTACACAGCATGATGAAGTTGTTGAACTGCATGGAGAAAGTCAATGGGAGTATCATATTAGTGTCTGCAGAACAACGTGTACCTAGGAAGCACTTTTATAACTAGTCCGAAGCTCTGCAACTCTTCCTCCATTTCCTTCCTGCGCAGGACCTCTCTCCAGCCCAGTGGGAATGCCTCCCTCTCCCTGTCTCCCTATCACGGTGCTCAACACCATGTACCACAGTTAAGAACACGTCTCTCCCATCTTCTAGCTGCATTTATGGCACACCCCAGGCCTGATGGTTATGTCACACAGAGATGACTCAGTGATCCCTGCCCTCAAGTCACTCGGGATCTAGGGTGGAGACAAACACGAAGGAGATAAATGACAATGTAGGATGGCCCTAACTGTGGACCAAGGGCAGCAGGAAGTGCCGTGGATCTGATGGACTCTTCCACTTAGTGTATCCAAGAGGATGGACCAGCTGGGGCTGGATTTGAAAAACAAGTAGAGATTTTGTAGCTCAAGCAAGAAGCAATGGGACTTAGGCAGAGGAGAGCACATAAAAAATGTGGGGGCACTGAATTTCAGAAATTGTTGGGTTTTAAGAAGGCACATCTTAGGATTAGGGCATACACCATAAAAATAATCATCATCAGGGCCAGCAAGATGGTTCAGTGGTCTAAAGCGTCTGCCTAGGCAAGCTTAGGCAAGCTTAGGGACCACAGTCTGATTCCTGGCACTGAATACTGTGCCAGGCCCACCCCCAGGGTGGGCTGAGCCGGCCACACACACACACACACACACACACACACACACACGTAATCACCATCATAGTAGCAGCGATAATTGCACATAGATACTCTACATGATGCTTTCTGCATCCCGCTGGGATAGTCTGATGCTTCACATGCGCTAGCTTTTCTTAATCCTCATCAATAAGCATATGAAGCAGGCACTATTATTTCAGTTAGCAGAACAGAGGCTCAGCTGTTTGCTAAAGGACATACAAGTGCAAAGTGGTTGAGAGTTACCTAGACAGGGAGAGAGGTGGGCAGGACCGGGGAGTAGGGCAAGGGAAGCTCAAAGGGCCAGGAAACCCCAACTTAGCTGCCACCCAGGGTGTCCCCACATGCCTACCTCTGTCCTCTGTCCCTACACTACACAGGACCAGATCTGGATCGGGATTGAAATCTGATAAGAGGCCAAGTGGCTCACAGCCAGCAAAGGTATTTACTCACTTCTGAGAAAATGACATTTTTAAAAAGGAAAACACAGCCCCCACTCCACCGCTGCATACCCAGGCTGGGTGCTGAGCAGAATACTCTGAGCCCAGAATGAGCCTGCAGTTGTCAGACCTGAGCTGCTGGAAGGCAGGGCAGCTCCGCATTCAGCATGCTGCTGGTGCATGCTGTGCCAGTCAGGGGAACCCAGAGCTACAGTGACCATTGGAAGAAGAGTGGTCCTCAGGGGTCATGGCAGATTCATTCCCATCCTCCCTGGCATCTGTTTGTGTCTACCTTGCCACCTGCTGTCTACCTTGCTCACATCCCTGTGAACCTGTACCTTGAGGACTTCCCACTCCTTTCTCAGACATTGGCGGTAGGTCAGGCTGTTGTGGTTTTGGATAACCTTGGCCAGGCTGCTGTATCACTTGGCCTTATAGACCCAGCTGATGACCCTTGCCACCCTAGGGGAATTGAGAAAGGATAATTGGATGGATGAATGGATGCATGGACAGATCAGGCTCAGGGCTGCCGGGAGCAGGGGAGCAGCGGCAGAGCCAGTGGCCAAGGATCCTGACTCCCGGTCCTGGCCTACACTTGCTCACATGCCTTGCTGCAGCTCCCTGTGGGTGCTGAAGGAGGCAGCTGAACATGGGCTGTGGACAGGTGAGTGGCTGAGACCTGCCCGAGGGCTGAGTGGAAGCAAGACCAGGGCAGAAGCCAAGAGAGTCTGAGCACTGTGGTGTCTGCTGGCGTGGTCGCAGCATGGTCACGCAGCCTGCCTGTGAGCATATGTGTCTCGGCAGCCAGCCCACCCAGCCTCACTCCTCAGCTGGGGGACAGCAAGGTGCTCGACCTCCTGGTGGCTCTTTTTCTCCATCTGTAAACTGAGAATGGTACCACTGCCTCCCATATGGTGTGGTTTTTGTAGTCAAGTGTGCTGATGTTTTTAAAGTACTTAGAACAGCTGGCACACGGTTTCATAGAAGCATTAGTTTTCATTATTGACTATAAAAATCCAAGCAGCAGACAGCATCCCTAAGTGGGGTGAGATGATCGCCGCACACAGCTGTTAAGCCACGTGCTGAGCAGGTGCCACCCACTGGTCCGGCCCTGTCTTCCTCGGGAGCCCTCCCTCCTGGCTCCTCTCAGGGCCCCTTCCTGGCTGGGAGATACACTGGTGCTTAATGACTGTTTCTGTGCTCCAGCAGTGCTCGCCCTGCAATGCTGCAGGCATTTTGCTCCATTTGCTGTCCAGCGGCTCCACGAGGTGGGTAGAACGTAGCACCATCATTTTGCAGAAGAAGGAGCTGAGGCTGTGAAAGGCAAGATGGCTTCTTCAGTGGGGAACAACCTGCCAAAGCCCAGGGGGAGGGGAAGGTGTTACAAGTGGGTTTGATGGATCCTGGCAAGGTTCATTGAAGCTGTTCCATGTGAACAAGGTCCTCATATTTACCTTATCGCAAAGGAAAAACTGAGGTCTAGGGGGCAACTGGAGAACACAGAAACCTTGAGCAGCCTGCATCTTGGGTGAAGGAAAGCCCAGGGGCGTGGGGAGGGCAAGGGGCTGAAGGGCTCCACGCTGCAGGTGTCCCACAGGCAGTAGCAGCTGTCTGTGGGGCCCTCAGGGATCCTGGAACTATCAGATACTGGTGCTTCCCATCTTGGGTCCTTCAGGCTGCTATATCAAAATACAAGAATCTGGGTGGCTTCCTAACTATAGAAATTGCTTTTCATGGTTGCGGAGGCTGGGAGCTGAGACCACAGTGTCGGCAGACTCAGGCCCCTCCTCACTGTCTTGTCATGCACAGCTTGCTCTCCGGGAGCTCTTTTATAACAGCATTAAACCCCGCCATGAGGTCATGACCTAATTGCACGACCTAATCACCTTCCAAAGGCCTGTCTCCAAGGATCACACTGACGTGGGATTTCACCATAGGAATCTGGAGGGACATAAGCACTCAGGTGCTAGCTCCAAACACACCCACTGCAACTCAAAGGAGCAACTCAAAGGCTGGTGGGTGGCACAGGGCAGGACTGGGTGACATGGGCAAGCCATAGACCCAGGACGCAAAGGGAAGTGGGCCCTCATTGTGCTTTGACACATGGCATCATCCTCCAGATTTTCCTGTCTAGACCACACAACAGATTTTCCACTTTGAGAAGAGAAGTTCTGAACATATGCTTTTTTAAACAATATAGCTTTGGTGGCCTTGTATAGTGCACTGACCACTTACTGTGGTCCAGGCCCAGGGGTTAGAACGCTTCCCAGAATGTTACTTACCAGTTAAAACCTGTTGGAATTAATGCTAAGGTCGAACATGAGTGATGGGCTCAGGAACCATTCTGACAGGTGAACAGTAGGTCTTCATTTTTTAAGATCCCACACTGGATCTCTGCACGATAACACAGGCTATGAGAGGACATGAGGTGGGGGTGGTGGGGGAGCAGAGAGCGTGCTGCCATGTGCCTCGGAGCACGCCACTGTGGGGCTACTGCCTTGTCTTACAGAGAGAAGATTGCCTGTCTACCACGGCCTGGACAAGGCGCATAAGCGTAAGCCGAGAACTGGCAGAGAGCCAGGCAGGGCCTAGGGGCTGTTTTCTCAGTGGGCAGAGTGGCTAAGAAGGGGCTGCTCAGCAACTCATCCAGTCAGAGGTCAGAGCAAGTAGCTTTCACACAGGGCTTTCAAAGACAGTAGGAGCTTCCCAGCAAACACGAGGTGGACAGGATCCTCAGTGCAGGGACAGAAAAGCCAAGGGCCGCAGGAGCAACTGTGCCAATATCCCCAGGAAAGAGCCTCTGCTCGCAGGTGTCTGGCAGGCCCATGTGAAGGGAGGGAGGCTGGAGGCAGTCTGAGGACTGGCTTTGACTTTGAGTCTGGGCAACGTGGCCTAGTAGAGGCCTGGACCTTGTGGCCATTTGCAAATGGGTGTGCATTTGAATGAAAACCCTCTCCAGCCGCATGCTTGGCTGATAAGACAAACCTACAAGCTTCCCCAGCAAGTGCCACCTACTGGATGCTTCAGCTGGGCACGAGGCAGCGCGGCTGAACGCAGAAGGCGGTGGTGGCCACGTCCACCTGCTGCTCACAGAGCCTCACAGGAGAGTGCAGAAGCAACCTCAGTGTTCGCAGCTACCGAGTAGGAATAATAGTTCTGTCCCTCACACTCATCATGCCCACGTGCTGAACAGCTTGCAGGGCTTGCCACAGGAATAAGGAGAGAGAAGGTATAAACATCCAGGAAGAAAGGGGAGACAAGCCAAGCACAACACAGACTTCCCTGGCTGGTCAGATCCTATTTGTGTTGGACAGTAATAGAGAACCAAACCTGTAAGGGACCTGAGAGGTCCTCTTCCTTGCTCTCCCATTTTAAGGATGTGAAGACCAAGGCCCAGAAAGCAGAAGTACAGTATTCTTTTGACCTCACTCTGCTTCTGACCCAGGAGCTCCTTCCACACACGCTTCAGAGGTGTCCCAGGCCTGGTGGGGTTTGGCAAGGGCCTCAGCACTTTCACCCGGTCTCTGAAGCACAGCCTGTGCTGTAGGATTGAGGTTCAGACAGAGTCTGGACTGTCTCTAGGGCAGGGTGAGCCTGAGGTGTTAAAAGGAGATCATCCTCTTGGATAGGAAACAGTTTGTGCTCTGAGTTGTTAAAAGAATGTTAGCACTCCGTGGAGACTTCCTCCTGAGTCCAGTGCAGGTCTGAACACGTATTATGGCACCAGGGGCGGGGCTTATCAGTAGTCTTTCTCTTTCTTTTTCTCCTTCCTTCTCCTCCTTTTCCTCTTCCTCTTCTCTCTCTCTCTCTCTCTCTCTCTCTCTCACACACACACACACAAGCACACACATGCATACACAACAGCTCTGCACATTTTGCCCATAAAGCTACACACCACTAAGTTTTCTCCTGGGGGGTTCACTGTAGTTTTCCAATGCCCCAATCTCCCACCACCTGGCCCCTGTCACAGATGAGTACTGACCCTGGCCACTGGCCCAGCCTCAAATCTCTCGGTTCCAGTGGTTCCCAGTGCCTTTGACCTAATCTTGCATCACATAGTGATGTGCTTGACTCTGCACTTGGTGCAAATTCTCAGAGTAAAAATGTAAAAGGATAATGTCATAAACAAATCCAAGATAGACGCACATGCTTTTCACAACTGAGAACCAAGACTGATGGAAAATTAGAAGGAAATGGTGCTGCCTCTAGTTCCCTAGAGCTCCGGCCTCGCTGAAGTTCCACTTCACGATTCCTGCAGAGACAGTAATGAAGCGCCTGGTGTCAGACAAACTCAGCTCTATAACCTGATGTCTTCTGTTCTGTCAAGACAGGAAGGAAGAACAGTCCTCAGACCACAGAGTTGCTTAAGTCAGATAAAATGGCGCATGGGACAGAGCCACGTAAAGTCTACACAGAATAGTCATTGTCACCATGACTGGGAGAGCATGAAGGAGACATCAGTGAGAGGGACAAGTGAGCCCTGGCAACCTTGAAACTGTAATGCAGAGGGCACTGATTGGTCAACCCAGCGGGCCCACTCTTGGAATACTGAATCATGAAGTCACAGGGCAAGAGGACTCAGTCTGGGAGCTAAACCACATGCATGGAGGTGGTGCGTGTGTGGAGTGACTGGGAGGGGCTGGAATATCTTCATGCCCCAGGATTCACAGCTCTCTGAAGAAGTCACAGGCACACGGAGAAGGAAGCCACAGCCTCGTTGCCCAGAAGCCCACCAGTGACCTTCCAGAAACACCCCTGGCTCAGCACTGGCCTGCGGGGGCCAGCAGGGGGACCTGTGTTGGCCTGTCATTCCATCTTCAGCTGTTCACCTCTCATGCCTGCAATGACCAGTATTTGTTGGGTTCCTCTGTGTCAAGCCCCGCTGTGCTGCAGATTGGTCGTGAGCAAGGCAGTGTGGCTGTTAACACTCAGCTTACGGCCAGGTGGGGAGCAGAGAAAAACATGCTGCTAAGTGTGACAAACATCCAGAAGGAATGAAAGCAGAGGTGGAGAATAATGCAGGAGCAGACGAGAGGCCCCACACTGGCAGGGACGTCTGGGAAGGACTCTTCGAGACAGGGACATATAAAGGAAGGCTTGAAGGACCAGAAGGACTGGGCCACGGCTGGTGGCTGGGTGTGAGTGTGTCTAGGAGAACAGCAGGGTGGCGAGCAGGGTTGAGTGCTCTCAGACAGCTTGCTCGCAGGCACCAGCGTGGCTGAAACTGAGAGCCAAGGGGCTGGGGATGAGGTTAGAGCAGCACTGTCATATGTCCAGGTCCTGAGGACAAAGGCCCTGGACCCTTGAAAGAAACAGGCTTGCTGGTGTCTCCCTTCCCCTCTCTCTTTCCACACCTTTCTCCTCCCCGCCCCCTTCCATCAGGACGGTTCCCTGTATTGGCAGGTGTTGTGAAAATAGGCACCCATGGAAACTTCCCAGAGGGTATGGTGCCACCCCGAGCACCAACCTTAGAAATGTGCACCCTTGTGAAAGGCAGTTCTATACTTTGAAAGCACAGAAAAGTTACCTGAAGGGATGTCTGTGGTAGCCCTATTTATAAAATTATAAACAAACATCAACAGTAGAGCAGCAATAAAAATATATAATCTTCTATAAATAGAATATTATGCAGCTATTACGAATGTGTTTGTGAAATGTTCTCAGTGCGGAGGGTACAGCGGAACAAGGCCATCTACACCGACCGAAGGGACTGCACGGTCATTGTCTCATCCAATGCAGTGAAGCATGTGAATACTACAGCTATATTTTTTTTAAAAAAACCAAAGGAATAAGATATACAAAATTTAGGACAGAGTTATTTCAGGGCAGGCAGAGGCAGGATAGAAGGGGAACATATGGGTAGCTGTGAGTTAAGAGAAAGATTTTAGTTCACAGGTTGGATAGTGCATTCACAGTTGCTTATTATTTTATTTCAAAATAAAAAAAGAAAGACAAAATAAAGTTATATATAGGACAGTGATGATAGTATGTCATATAGGAAGCTTTTTGGGGGGTGGGTTTTGGGGAGTTAAACTCAGGGCTTTCACATTGAGCTACATCCCTGACCTTTCTTTTCTGTCTTAAGACAGGGTCTGGCTAAGTCACTAAATTGCCCAGGCGGGGCTCACGATTTCCATCCTCCTGACTGAGCCTCCAGAGGGCTGGGATTATATGTGTGAGGCACCAGGCCCATTTGTTGCAAGCTTTATGACAAAAAATGTGTGCTGTTTGCATTGTTCTCAATTTTATTAAAGCGTGCACACACACACATATATACACACTGAAAATAGATGAGACAGTGATATATTGGTGTAGTAATACTACAGAATGACTATAGTATTATATATATGACTATAATATTATTTATACTGTACTTTTCTATTTCTATAATAAAGTTATGTTTTCTATTTTATAAGGAGTAAAGTTGTTTACAAGAGACAGCTAATTCAGATGCCAGTTCTGACTTTTTCTCAGGGTGGCCAGCAGGGTGGGGCCAAGGGGTGGGACCATGTACAGCCCAGCAGATCGACGCGGGGCTGGGACCGCAAGGGCCCAGGAGCAAAACAGCTCCGGCTCCCAGCTGCTCCTTTCTTATGTCCTTGCCTCCTATTCCAGTGATCTGGGGTGACAGCTGTTGCATCCCTCTTCCCACCATCAGAATCAGTTTTCCATCACTACGATGAAATACTTGAGGTAACTATTTTATAAATGGACATGTTTGAAGTTCCAGTCAAAGATAGAGTGGACCCGCTGCTCTTGGGCCTCTGGATGGGAATGGTCAGGAGTGAATATGGAACCGATTGCTCACCATTGTGAACAGATTACAAAGAGAGAAAGGAAGGGCCCGGGGTCCCACAGTCTTCTTTAAGGGCCCAGAGTAACCTGGGATCTCCCATGAGGCCCTGCTTCCAACAGTATTACTCTGGGGACCAGATCATCAACATAGGACCTTTGAGGGATATTTAACATCTAGATTATAGCACTACCCTCAGCATTGCAGAACAGAGAAAGTCCTTTCAGATGAAAGAAATGAATGAATGAATGAATGAATGAATGGATCGTTAAATTCCTTTTGTATTAAAGTTTTTGTTGTTTTAATTGATAAACAATAGCTCCATAGAAACTAAAATAATTTAGTCTTAAGCAACTGAGTTTGTGGCCTTTTTGTTACACAGCATAGCACACCAATACAAAGCCAGATTAGGAGTGATGGGATTAGAAGGCTTTCAACATCAGGAGAGTTTTTAGGGAGGAGCCCTGAGGAAAGGACACAGAAGCCTGGTCTTACCTTTAGGGAGGCCACTTTAGCACTGAGACATGGAATTAAGTTAGTTTGCCCAATTCTGGGATCGAATCAGTGGGCCTCTCTGCTTCTCACATTAAGTTATGAGGGCCAACTTGAACTTTCTTAGTGATAAGGTTGCTACCTGACCCTCTCTTGTTGTCATTCCTTTTTGTTTCTGAATTGCTCAGAACTAGAGGGTCACTATTTATTGGGGTCCTTAGGAGCAATGTGGGAGCAAGCCAGAGTAGAAGCAGAGGATTGCAGACAGAGGCACGGCACAGATGTCCATAATTCAGGCTCAGAAGCTTGGGTGTTAGCCTGCAGGCCACGGGGAGCCACAGAAGACTTTGTGTTTCAGTGGCTAGAAGCCACGCCACAGGGCATGTGCCTCCTCGGTCAAGCATGCTCTTGGTTCTCCTCCACTCTGCACATCTTGGTCATGTGCCTGTGATAACTTAGGCTGGCGGTGGCAGCGGAGCAGGAAGCACAGGCGCGTTCAGATCTACCGAGAGCAGGTCTACTCGAGCCTGTCTTCAAGCCCGTGGGCAGGTCTTCTGCCCAGGCTCCCGTAGGTCATTTGGTCCACATCTGTGTTAATATGCTTGAGTGTTCCCAGGACCCCTGAGTGTGTTAGGAGAAAATCATGCTGTCAATGTCTGTGGAGTGCTTAGTGTGTACCAGGAGCTCTGTTAAGAACTTTATATTCATTTTCTGTTTTGTTCTCAGGATTCTAAAAGGTTGATGTATGGATATTCCACTTTATATTGGACGAAACTGAGACACAGAGAAGTAAAGAAACAAACCCAAGGTCATGCTTTCAGCAAAAGGTATACTGAAGAGCACATTGGGGCTTTCTGATCCTTAAGTTGTATCCCTGTTTATCCTGGTGAGTCCGTGGGTTGGGAGCCATGTTTCTGGGTGACCGTGTTTTTCTGGGTCCTGAATGACCCAAGGGCCAGATTTTCCTGAGCGTGCACTGCCAGGCTATCCCTGTTTTACAATGTGGCCAGCAGCCTCCCAGGTCTGCATGTGCCCGCGGCATCTGCCTTTGTGTCCATAAGCCCATGTGTGACCATGTACCCAGGTGACCCATGCCCATTAATGTGGCTAGACACGCCTGTTTGTGTCTGCCTCTGGCTGTCTGTACATGGTTGTGCATCTGCACAGCCCACATCTGGCTCTGACATGCTGCTGGTAGGGACAAGGTGGCTGCCACACTAATCCCTGCGGGGGAAGCCCTGTGTGCCTCCTGCCCTCTGCTCCCTGCAGAAGTCCAATAGACACCCGCTTCGCAGCAGGCAGGCAGGCAGGCAGGCGGGCCACACTGCTGGGGGCTGGCTTGGTTTATTTTCAGCAACAGAGGAGACCCTGTAGCATTTAATTAATCCCACTCTCTATGTAAACACAAGCGAACACAGGACTCCAAAGCCGAAGCACCTCCTGCCGCATGCCCCCTGCATTGCCATTACACAGGGACTTCACAGCAGCAACCACACATGTGCCCGAGCACCTGCCATGCTGACCTTGTCCACTCCCCCAGCATCTGTCCCTTGAGGCTGTCTCTTCATTCTCTTTTCCACCCAACCACATCTCCCTGGCTCGGGCCTCAACAGCTGGAGCCCAGAGCCCTGCCGAAGTCTGTTCATCTGTTCCCTCCTTTGGTCCATCTGCCTCACAGGGTGGAGGAGAAGCTACCGAAATACAGGACCTCTGGATGGGTCTCCTTACTGTGCTATGCAAATGGGTGTGTCTGCCTGTGTCTCAGTCACCTGCTGTGTAACACAGAGAGAGCTTCTATGCATGCAGAAGCAGCCAGCCCACCAGAGCTCGAGGCCAGGGTTCAGGTGCTGCCGACGCAGATGGCGAGCTCTGTGGCTGCAGACATAGCATGCAGTTGTAAAAGGCAGCAGGGGGCACACAGACCTCCAAGTTGGGTCACTGGGAAATGGCCAAAGTGAGTAGTGGGTAAAGAATATTTTCTTTTGAGCAAGGAGGAAGGGGAGAGACAGAGATAGATAGAGAGAGAGAGAGAGAGAGAGAGAGAGAGAGAGAGAGAGAGAGAGAGCCTCTGAGACAAAGCAGAAGATATTGATAGGATGAAGCAGGTAACTCCCTCGAGGAAGCCAGGGGCTGGGAGGCTGCAGGAGAACAGTACAGGAGGTGGCTCATCTCTTCAAGAGGAGGACACCCACTCCCGGTGCCAACAGTGTGAGCTCGGGCAAGTCAGTAGTAGTGCAGCACTCTTCTCAAGTGTGAGCTCTCCTTGAAAAACCTACAAATGATGCCCGTCACTGTAGCTTTTACCACTTAAGACACAGTGCCAGGGCCTGGCATGAATTCCCTGGCTCGCTCCTCTCGACATCCCAAAAGCTCTGTTTCCACAACCCCAGGCTGTGGTTCAAAAAATGGAGGTCCTGAGATGTGGAGAGTCTGTTCTAAGGCTACACGCCAAGAAGTAGTGGGGCTGAGATTTGACAAATGGGTTCTCCCACAGCCCTTGGCCTCGGTCTTGTCTTGGTTCTCTAGCTTAAAATACATGTTCTAGGCTTGGTGTTCAAGTCATCCTGATGATTTTACTTCCATTCAGACCTACAGGTGACAGTAACACATCAAGGGCTCGAGAGTCAAAAAGAAAGGCAGAGAGAAATGGCTGGGAGATGGGACAGGAGTAAGCGCAGCCCTGGATCCGGGAACTTCAAAGCAGGGAGGCTGCCTCTTGGGGTACTACTTTGAGATCATGAGCGACCAGGAGGCTGAAGCCCTCAGCGGTGTCACATAATCTGGCCATCTGGATGGCTAATCAGAAGCAGAAAAAATAAATGCCCCTGGGCACATTCAGTGTCTGTACTGAAGCAGAAACATTTCCCGACTTCTTGGTCCAACTACAGGGAAGCAGACGCCCAGAGGGATGGCAAATGCAACTGCACTGCTCAGTCTCCCCAGGGTGTCTCACTTAGATGTGTAAATGCCATAGGCTTCATCTTTATTTAGCAAGTTGCTCTTATTACTCATTTTAGTGAAAGTAAGAAATGCATACAAAACATGTGGGAGGTCCACATCCAGTCTCCCAGAGGCTCTGCAGCCCAGGAGCTAGTCCTTTTCTTTCCACAGAGATTTCAGGAAGCTGAGCCTGGCAACTTGGAAGGGCTGACTGTGCCTGCCCTGCAGGGTGGGTGGGAGGATGAGATGTGACCAGACACAGGGACATGAGTTCTGAAAGCCTTAGACCACAGCTTGTCAAGTTCTGGAGAGGGCAAGCCACTGCATCTCCAGTGGCTCGCTAGGGTGGCGTGTCTCTATAGTCAGATCCTGCTATCTTCTCAGAGTCAACAGGGTGGTTCCTTCTTAACCTGCTTGAAAATGAGATGGGCCATGGAATGTTCTTTGGCCAATGAAATGGGAACAGGAATGGTCCCTGTCACTGCTGGACGGCACCTTCAGGAACCCATGGGCAATGCGGCATCCTCTTTCCTTCTCCATGTTCTCATAGTGGCTGCTCTGAGGTTTTCATCTGAGTCGTGACAGGCATGCAGCACAGGTGGGAAGTAGACCTCCCTTGTTTGAAGCTACCGTGGCATGGCCCATAGCAGTGGCACCCACAAGCTATCCTAGCAGTCCCCTCCCACAACCCACATATTTGCTTCTGGTCCCCAGGGGTACAGTGTGGATGACATGTGGCTCATCCCAATGCTCAGCTCTCAGCTCTGCAGTCCCTTCATTCTCCATGCAGTAGCCACCTCATCTTTCTAAGCCAAAAATGTGATCATGGAAACTCCTCTCCAGCCACTCAAAACCATGAAAGATAAGGCTCAAGAACCCAGTGAGTGGGGGTGAGGATCTAGCTCAGTGGCACAAGTACAAGCCTGGGAAGTGCAAGGTCCAAAATTCAAACCCTGGTACCAAAAAGAAAGAAAGAAAAGAAAAGAAGAAAAGAAAAGAAAAGAAAAGAAAAGAAAAGAAAAGAAAAGAAAAGAAAAGAAAAGAACCAACAGCCGGCCAGATAGCTCAGCGGATTAAAGCTCCTGCTTAGGCAGAGCACAGGGTCTGGGGTTTGATCCCCAATGTGCTGTGCTGGCCCTGCCCCTGGGGCATGCTGAGATAGTGATTGAGATTGGGCATGGTGGCGCGCACCTGTAATCCCAGCACTTGGGAGTCTGAAAATAGGAGGGTCGCTATGAGTCTGATCTGTGTAGTGAGACCCTGTAGACCCTTTATTAAATACATTTTTAAAAAAAGAACCCAATGGTCCAACCCAGCTCGTTTCTCTATCCTTAGCTCTTGCTACCACTTAATTCCTATTCTAAGACTAATTCAGACCAAAATTATTTCAGTTGTTCAGTTGTTCATGCTTTCTCTCTCCCCTACAGCTCAGCACCCGCTGTCCCATATAACCCAAATACTTCCTCTGTCCTTCTTAAACAACTCCTGAATACCCTTTGGTTCTCAGTTTCCCTCACCTCCTCCAGGAAACCCTCCTTGACTCCCAGGCCAGGGGAGGCATCCCCTTGGCGCTTCTGT
The DNA here is from genome assembly GCF_000260255.1 of Octodon degus. Lineage (NCBI taxonomy): Eukaryota > Metazoa > Chordata > Mammalia > Rodentia > Octodontidae > Octodon > Octodon degus. The sequence continues at coordinate 6,010,669 of NW_004524683.1, read as the reverse complement.
TCTTATAGTCTGTATCACTACACAGGGATCACTGACTTGTGGTCCCTCTTTCAGGCTGTGGCCATCTTGAGAGCCAGGCAGGGCTGTGTTCATTTCATCCCCTTGGCATCTCCAGTGTCCATCACATCATTCGCTTCGTGGCATGGCTGAACGAGCGGGCGCCGGGCTCCCACTCATGCAGGTCCTTGGCTGGTGGGAGGAGCAGTAGTTTAATGCAGCAGGGCAGCTTCTCTCTGCGCCCTCCCCTCAGGTCCCTGGCTGGATGGGGGAGAGCAGGGAGGTGGTGATAAATGGAGGCCTTTCAAGTGGCTCAGTGGCCGGGACACTTGCAGGGCAGCAGCCTGGGGCCTCCTGGGGAGCTAATGGTTTTCAGGAGCAGTTTGGAAAGGAGTCTTGCAAACAGTCGAAACAAAACATAACCTCTCCAGGCCCCCTCTGTCCTGAGGGCTGAGCCGAGATAGAGCTCAAAGGAGCTTAATGAATTATTATGTCCACATTTCTCACTGATAAATGACAGTCTCATGCTCCATTACCAAATCTTGGTTGTAATATTTAATCAAAGTCTAGTTTTATGCATCAGTTGGTTTGGGAAATAATATTTATGGGTCTGGAATGCCTTCAACCTCGGGCATACAGCCGAAGAGAATCTCTGCTTTGTAGCTACTGGACAAGAATAGTGAAAGTGAGATAAAAGAACGTCAGCGTGTGCTATTTCCTGCTCAAAGTCAGGGCTTCTCTTGCATCTAAGAGATGCCAGGGTGGATACAAATTAGTCCCTTCACACGTAGGACCATCCTGGTGTCCAAGCCTTCGCCCTAGGTGCTTTCATTCTCACTCACAGAGTAATAACTCAGCTGCCAACCCATCAGTTCCAAGTGTTACTTCACCACTTCACCCACCTCCTCCAGGGAGCCCTCTCCCAACCCAAGCCCCTGGGGGCTCCTTTCTTCTAAGCTTTCCTTGCTCTCTGCCACCACACGGGGCACACGCACATGTGCTGCTTTGCCCTGGGAATGAACTTTACCCCCGCTCCACTGGACTGTAGGCTCCATTGTGGCAAGCAAGGTTTGCTTCTTCTCCTCCCTACCACTCTTTGGTGGTAATGAGCTGGTGTTAGCAAAAGCCCGATTTGATCGGTGTTAGTGAAAGCACTGAATTTATGGCCTTTGGATTTTGCACACAGAGGAAATTCAGAAACATCTGAATCTCTTATAAATCATTCTCTGAATTCAGCTCTTGTCTTTGTGGTCTTTATCTCAAGAAACACTGAACATGTCCAGAAGTCCTCATTTTGCTTCATTCATTCATTCATTCATTCATTCATTCATTCATTCATTCACTCATTGACAATAATAACAACCTGTACAGGATAAGTGCTTACCCTCTGCTAGGTTCTATGTTGAGGAGAAAACAATGGCTAATAAGACAAGACAGTATATTAGGATTTTACCTTCTATAAACTCACTCAAATTATTTTTTCTCCCATACATCTACAAGGAAGGCCATGGTCTCAATCTACCTGGTTCTCTGTTTCCTGCCTCCAACCCTCCTTTCCTCCACGCCATCATCCTCACCCCTGGTTAACAGCTATGAGAATGTGGGAAGGAGGGTGCAGCAGAGCATAAAGTGCCCGCATCAGGGATCTGGGGAGCTGACTTCCAGTTCTATGAGAACTTGGACAAGCCTTTTGCTCTGTAAGCCTCAGCTTCTCAGAAGTTGAGTGGGCTAATAATCTGCAGCCTGAGTGTAGATCTACCTTGGAGGCAGATCTCAGAGTAATAACAGGAAGCCCACGCTGAGCACATTATATGTTTTAACTCACTACTTCCAACAATCAAGCAGGCAGTTAGTCTTATTACTGTTCTTCCCATTCTACAATACAGAAACTGAAGCTCCGAGAAGTTAAGTGGCTTGCCTAAAGTCCCCCAGCTGTAAGTAGAGGGCTGAAACTCCAACCACAGGACTGACTGACTCTCAAGCTCCTGACCTTAACCTTGACACTGTCCCAGCTGCGTGTGTGTGTGTGTGTGTGTGTGTGTGTGTGTGTGGCACATTTATTTCTAATAACTATCTGTGGCTGTGGGTGGGAAGGGGCCTAAGAGTCATGATTCAGTCTCTCTGAACTAGGGAACAAGAAACGTCCTGTCTAGGAAGGGAATCATGCTCACTTCTCTGACTTGTCTAAATATTTTCAGCTCTTCATCATAAGTGAAGGTTATGAACGCCTCAGGGTGCTTGACTTGACCAAAACATGTAAATCATGGACGGCGCCAAGGGCACTGAATCCCAAACATCATAGTTGCAGGTAAGGGCTTTGGGGAGATGGGCTGGCTTCTTGTCATCACCGGGTACCAGGGAAGGAAGGGCTTACCTCAGGAGAGGCTGGGGCCTTGTTCCTGGCCCCTAGAATCGCCTCGGGTCTCCGTCCTCACTCCCTCCACGTAGTCCTGGGTGCTCCCTACCCCCCTCATTAGGGTTTCTTTGACAACCGGAGGATTTACAGCGTGAAATGTTTCCATTTCCCTGACAGGATGTCTCTGCTTCAAAGCGCCTGAGTCTGCCCTCTGGAGCCCAGGATGAAGGTGACTTCGCGAGGGAGACAAATGAATCAAGGGGCTGACGCCCAGCCCTTCCTTTCCCCATAAGACATCTGTTTATTATTGAACAGGGGCTTGCATGCTTCCATGATGAATTGCCTTCTCCTCTGTAGCCCTGTCCCCAGAGGGCTGGGAAGGCTGAAGCCTCTTCCAGGAGCATCTGCTTTTGATCTCTGGTCTTTTAAATCTTGGGTTAAAGTCTTAGGCTGATGGGCCTGCAAGGAACCAAGAAGCTAGCCCCAGAGAAGACATCCAGTTCGCCAGGCAGAGTCCATAGGGCTCCCCTGCACTGGCTAAAGGCTCATTTGCAGTGCTCTGGTTCCCAGGAGCAGAGCGGGGGCTCAAGCCACTATGCCCTTTCTGCAGCTCAGTGCTGCCTGAGCAGCGGGTAGGCTGTGGCTCTCTGACCCAATCTCCTACCATTCTTCCTTGCCGTCCACTCTTCAGGTCTCTCCAGAGATGACATTACTCTAGGGAAACTACTCTTGCTTACTTCCACACTGGGCAGGTGAGGGACACAGACCTGCTCACTGGTCCTGTATTCTCTTCCTCATGGGCACACAGCTTGGTGGCCTTTTCAGCTTTCTAGGCAGGTAGACAAGGCCACATGAGTGATGCTGACCAATAGAGCAAGAGGCCACTTCCAAGACTGACCCCTAAAATCTTCCTGGTGTCTCTTGCCACAGACTCTTGACAGGTTTCTGCCCAAGAAAGGGCTTTTGTCCTCCTGGGTCTCCGAGTTTTCTGTGGCACACTGGGAATACCTACAAGGAGTCCATGAAACCACTGGAACTGGGCATTTTTGTCACACAGTGGTGTCATCTGAGGCATGTGACTACACTTCCTGGCTTTACTTAGTACCCTCTATGTCACTCCATTCTCTAGAATTAGCTGTGTGACATCTGTCTCTGTCCCAGATAGAGTCTTCTCCAATGAGAGAAGCTGGTTCTCTTCTTCTCCACTAAAGATGAGGGATGGATGCGGAGCCCGGCACACAGAAGGAAACCTAAACAGCCATGGGTGACTGACCGGCTAAGGGCAGCAAACCCTCCCGAGAGCCTCCACTGTCTTCAGTGTACAGCAGCTACCCAGGAAGAAGTGTGGAGCCCTGCCTTGGACCCTGCCTCTTCCAGGCCACACAGAAGCCAGATATCTGTGGTCATTTCAAGCCACTTCTCCAAGCCTCGAGTTTCCTCAGCTGTCAGTGAGGAAAGATACTATTCTCACATTTCAGGATTTTGGGGAAAGTAAAGGACAGAGTCAATGGAAGTGCCTAGCATAGTGTGGGGACTGTGGGCACTCACCCATCTCAATAGCAGGTGCCAAGGCCAGGGGCTGATCTCCCCCAGACTGTGAAGGAGGGAAAGCCAGCGATACCAGGGGATGATCAAAATAACAACCAGAGAGATTTAGCTACTAGATCAGACATGCACAGATGCTGAGACTCAGTGGGAGGAACATGCCCGAGGTTCCTGGAACCCTGGATGGGGCATTTCCTATGGAACACCTTCCCTGTCCCGTATCTAGAGGAGTTTGATCTAGAGGAGTTGCCCACACCTTTTTTTTTTGCCAAGATGTCTCTATTTTTTAAGTTATATATGTACATGTATCAACTTCTCCCAGGGAATGTAAACATTTCATATTAGGCACATATATTAATAAATTAAAATTTAAAAATACAGAAGACACTTGGCAATCTTAGACAAAAAACAATCTTCAAAAACAGAGGAAGAGGATGCCTTTCTCCATTTGTCTTATGAAGTCACCACATTAAATTGTTAGCTGTCCTTGTTCTGTGAACTTTCTCTTACCCGGATGACATTATGGTGCTGAGTGTGTCTGGCTGGGCCTGCTTTACCCCATCTGCACAAAACACCCCGCCTTCCTCACCAGGCTGCCAGTCAAAGCTAGCCTGGGTATTCCTCTGCCTTCAACCAGAGGGTAGGATACATGTGTATGTTGTTAGTAATGATAACCATTAGTAGTTTTGATGGTGATGTCAGTAGATATGGCTGAAAATAAGGAGAATTAATTGTAGCAGAGTCTGATCACAATGTCAGCAGCATTGTGATGGACAGAACAGTAGTGAAGGTGACCAATGCCTAACATTATCTCAGATGTGACCCTGGCAGTGGCTGGCATGGTCACAAAGATGGAAGCTGCAGTTGGGATGGCAGCCATAACAGGCTGCTGAGGTAACTGAGGTAGGCGCTGTGCTCAAGCCTCATGACTTCCCTTTCTGCAGTCCTGCCCCATCATCTATGGTGTTCTGTGGGTGTAGGCAGCATGAGGCCATTGCTCCAGGATTCAGCCCTGTGGGGAGGCCAGGTGTCCACAGGAGACTGTATGGACCAAAGGCCAATCAGCCTGACAGTCCAGGGTTCCTTCTGCAAATGTTTCTGCAAATGGTTACAAACAGAACCTTCTCTGGAAGCCTTCAAGAATCTCCTAAGAAAAGTTAGGTGTTCTTCCCTCCACTTCCTCTGAACAGTCATTCAAGAAATATTCCTTGGGGCACTACTAATGGTCCTTGGAGGAGAACAAAATGTTGCCCAAGCTCAAAAAGGCCACCACCTTAAGGGGAACCTTCCATGCACCTTGGCAACTGGAGGTAGGATGTTGCATTAGGGATGTTCACATCGCCGTTCTCAGCAGAAAGCCGGCCCCATCCTTATCTGTCTAGCAAGGAGTCTGCTGATGTTCTTCAGTCCCTCGGTAGCTAGTTCTTCTTTGTTTAATATTTTTAGACCTCCTCATAATAGGGTTAGGTTATGGTGGTAAAGAGTCACCGATGAATTCTAATCTTTCTTATTATGACCCTTGGAAAATTGCTTAATCTCTGCCTGGGCTTCTTCAGCTGCAAAATGATAATCCTAATAGTATATATTTTACATTTCTGTTGTGAAAATTAAGTGAATTATTACTATAAGTGAAATATTTAGAGTGATACTTAGTATATAGTGTAATGTCATAGAATTGCTAGCTGTAAGAATGTGTGGGGGGGGGCGTTTTAGGCATCGATCAAATAGCAAAGAACCAAAGTCCCAACTCTTGTGGAGCTTATATTTTAGCAGGAGAAAACCTCAACCTTCCCAAATAAGCTGTTCTGTATCTACCCCAAGGATTGATGCTTCTCCTCCTTCAATCCTCTTACATTCTTGGCCTTCATTCTTCCAATCATTGTCAAATTCAAGCAATATTCTGAGCACTTAGAATACAGCAGGACACTGACCTGTACATTGAGGATTTAGTGGTAAGCAGTCCTGAGTGGAAGTGTTGTGGACACACACAGCAAATAGGCTCAGGACTTGAAAACTGAGAGCTGAACCACATTGGTTCACATTCTGGCTCTGTCACTTAGCTGTGTGACCTTGGGCAAGGTACTGAACTTTTGTGTGCATTAGGTTCTGTATCTTTATAATAGAGATAGAGCAGTACTTGGCCTCTGGGTTTAAACAAGTCAATTACAGAAAAGTGCCGTGGATAGTGTGTAACATACCAGCTGTGCAAGGTAAGTTGTGGCTATTGTTGTGGCAGTGGATTTGCTAAAAGCCCTGTCCCCACAGCTGCTACATCCAACAGAAAGGACCACAAAGAACCATGGGGCAGGACCACATGAGATGAGGCAGCCAGGAAGGCTTCTCTGAGGAGCCGAGGTTTAGAGTACAGAATGAATTTCTGACAGCATGGGACCAAGCTGTCAGGGAACACGTGGCCCTGGTGGTCCATGAGCAGGTGAGCTGTGACTCTCATGCCTAATTATGGGTTCCTGGGATGGCATGCCACTTGTACTTCTCCTCCCTCTTAGCCCTAGAGACTGGGCAAAAGGGTGGGGCCAGGGCTCTCCAGGCTCCGCCACCACCCACAGCACCTGTCCAGCTCAGATGGAGAAAGCTCTGGCACTGGCTGGACCACACAGCTGAGTTCAAGTGCAGGCTGCTTAGTTTCTGTGGCTTGTTACAGGCACTTTCCTAGCAGCTGACATGGGTCTGCTAAGAGTGACATGAGCCAGCAGGGCCTCAGAGGAGCAAGAGAAGAGGGGCCTCTGTCATCTCTCCATAAAGAATAGCAAGATTACAGGGTATTGAGCTTGAATCCCATGCCCACCACTTCCTCACTGTGAGCCAGCAGAGCCAAAGCTCCTCACTTCAGCCTCAACGCCATACCTGTACACTGGGTGCAAAGGTAATCTCTGCGCAGCTTGCCTCAGGGAGCGGAGGGCTGACCCATAAGCACAAGGGTAAGAAGGTCTTCTCACATCTGCCCCAAGTGTGACAGACTTGTGCAAACTTCAAAAGCCATCTGGACCAGATGATTATTACTGCATAAAAAGGCTTTGGGCTCAAAGACCCCAGCTCTAAATCCAGCCCTACCATCTGCTAGCTGTGTGTTGTTGGGAAGGTCATCACTTATCTCTGATCCTGAATTCCAGCATCTGTAATGTGGACTTTGGAGGCTGTCATGAAGATTAATGGAGAAATGTGTTGGAAAGGGGTCCTCTGGGAGCTCCCAAGAACCTCATATGTGCGAGTGGCTACTATAACTGCAGTAGCAGCTCATCATTTAACAGCAGTTGGCAACCTTGGGCTTACAGGGACTGTTTCATTTCCTATAGGATGCTGGGGTCGAGCAGCCCTACCAACACAGCATAGCACCTGGGGTATGTGGGTGATTCATCCCTCTGTTTAGGAACCAGACTCCAGATGGCTCTGACATCACGCTGGCTCCCCAAGGCAGGTGATTGCTTTGCCCCTGCAGATGAGAGTGCCATGTGCTTAAGGAGCAGGAGCACCTGCTTCTGCAGGCAGGGAAGTGATCCTGTGGAGGTACATGGGGGCATGTTATTGTAGCTGGTCAGCAAATTCTCAGCACCTGGCAGCAGAGCATCTGAGCACAAGGTCTGGTCTGTCATTGGGCTCCTGGAACAGACCTTGAGAATGAGGACTCAGGTTCAAGGGCCTAATCTGACAGCAAAGCAGGAAGATGGGTGAAGAACTCAAGTAAGGGAGAGAGCCCACAAGATGTCTGTTAGGAAGCCAGTTACCCGGATGGGGAACAGCAATGTTGGCCTCCGGGGAACTCCTGGAGCCCATGGAGCAAGTGAGTTTTGGAGTCTTCTCATGCTCCAGGAGATGACAACTGAGTTGCTTGGCCACTCAGTCTCTCAGGACATGTCCTCTCTACCCCATGTCCTCTGTGAGTGAACCATGGACACAAGTTATATAACACAAAGAAACAAAGCCAGAGCTGGAAGACTATTAGAACAACAGTGCTTTGTTAATTCAGCATTGTTTTGAGGCAAAGACAAATTCAAGTTCCATCTGTGTTATTATTTGGGCTTCCTTCTTAAGTCTGTCCCTTTAAGAAGCATTATATTGATGTATAACTTTCATTGGGAATGAAAAGAAGCCATAAATTATAGCCAGATAACACTAAACCAGCACTCAGATTAAGAAACAGAACGTTATTGGTCACCCATAGACAAGCCTCCCTCCTTAGGGACAACAACTATCCTGACATCTAAAGCCACTGATCAGTTTTTTCCTGTTTTTCAACATTGTGAGTGGAATTATACAATTTTGTTACTTTAACAAAGATCCTTAATATTCTGCTCCCAATTCATGCACAGTATTGCATGTAACAGTGATCATCTTTATGTTCTGTTATGAGAATATACCATAACTTATTTATCTATTATGCTATCAATGTGCACTTGGGTAGTTTATATTTTTAGCCATCATGAATAATGGCATTAAGAATATTCTTGAATGTTCTTCAGGAAATATATACAAGATTCTGGCACCCAGGACTGGAAAGCCCAGGTTGGAAGGTATAGTTACGCTCAGCGAGGCAAGTCCTGTGTTTTCTAAAGCAGGTGTGCCCATCTGCACTCCACAGGTAGTGCGGGAGAGTCCCAGGTGCGGAAGGCGCAGTGAAGGAGGCTGTTTCCAGTGGGAGGACGAGCAAGCCAGCAGCGAGGGCTGTGGGTGTGAGAGTGGGCCTGGTGTGCCGCTCGTTCCCAAAGCATTTGGAACATCGTGTGCATCCCTGCAACCCGTACTAAGGACACAGACAGGGCTCTGATGACACTCCTGCCTTCAAGGGAACAGTCTGACATGGCCAGAGACAACTGGAATGCCAGGTAGGATGAGTTCAGGAGAAAGAGCTCAGTGAATGCAAGGCACAAATGCGGCTGTTGGTCTCCTGCCTTCCCACCACCTCCTTGCTCTAGCTCTACCTTGTGGGACATCTCAAGATCTCAAAAGAGCTGAGTGACTCTCAGAGGTCTCAGGATAGAAATCAGCTCCTACAGCCCCCCTTGCTCCCCAAGGATAGTGTGGCGTTGGGGGGGAGTATCGACTCCGTTGGCTGTGGGAGCTACCACAGGGGATGGGTGGACCATACTTCTGGGTGAGCTGTGGAGGCCTGGCACGGTGGTCTACTTCTCCTCCCTGGCACCTTCCTCTCTGTTGCTGTTCCCCTGGCTTTTCCTGGACACCAGGAACCAAGAAGCTTTTCACTACCACACCCTTCCGCCATGTTGTTTCTGGCAAAGAACTTACCAGGCCCAGGCTGAATCTCCTTAAGATGAACTAAATTAAAACTCTTCTCTTTAAATTGTGGGTGTCAGCTATTACGTCCACCCATGGGAAAGCTAGCTTGTACAGATGGAGATCTACACTTGACAGGGCAATGCCCCTAAAGGGGCCACCAGAAAGGGCGACTCCAATTTCTCAGAGTGGAGGTTGAGCTAGGGAGGGCAGGTGATCTCTCCCGTTCGTTTGCCCCACACTTCCAGTTTGGAAGCACAGCCCAACCCTGGCTACTCACTGCAGTTCTGAGGAGCACAGCCTGCACCAGGCCCTCTGCAGTGACTGCTGAGCACACCATGGGCTGCTCTGTTCGGCAAAGGCAAGTACACACATTTCCAAGTTCAACAACCCTGATGCCTGGCAGTGGTTGCCCAGGGACTGCCCAGCCCTGGACCCTCCCCCCTCTCCCATCAGAGTTACAGAAAGGCTCCTTGTTGGGGAGAGGAGCTAGGAAGGCAGCCTCCACCTCTCGCTTCCCCAAGGGCCAGGTGTTTTGCACAGCAACAAACCAGAGCCGTCCTGGAACCACCCCTGCTCAGACTCTGTCACCCCGTCCATCATCCCGGCTTGGCTGCAGGGTCTGAGGTGGTAGGAGACAGAGTTCACTCCTCATTTATTTTCAGCATGCCCCTCTGGGGTGGCTGGATTAAGACTATTGGAATGACAGAGCCAGAAAATCCTCAAGTGACTCTCTGGGATGCAGGGCAGGGATTTCTTCAGGTCCCACTGCAGAGGAAGGCAGGATAGGCAGGGAGCTGGTGCAGATCCACCCCACAAGTTCCAGGCCTGCCTTTGTCCCAGGCCACTGCACACTCCTATCACTGGGAGGATGTGTCCACCAATAGGTGGGCATGGCTCCTGTGTGCCTTGGCCCCACATGGCAGGCCTCATTCCAGTGATAGCTATTGGGAGTACAGTGCCCAGTGCCAGGCTGCCCAGGCATATGCTGTGATCACTCGCTTTCAAACCACAGGCTGTCCCTGCATCTGTCAAGTGCAATCTCTCCAGGGCTCCTGCCGGCCCCTCCAAACAAGCTATCTTTATGAAATGCAATGACTACCCTTCATATATTAAAATAACACCTCCCCAGGAAGGACCTCACGTCAGGCTTGCTACACAAAGAAACATTCACAGCCTGGCAGAGGGAAACTGGTGGAGGCTTGGACTGGGGCCCAGAGGGAAGAGAGGATGGGGAGCCCAGCACTATAGACAGCAGGGTGAGTTAAGGGAACCAATGATGGGGACTGTAGGGCTCTGGGCTAACAAAGAAACTCTGGATGCAGTGGAGCTGTGTGGCCTTTTCCACACTATTGGGGCATGGCAGGGTGCTGCCGGAGTGTGACCCTGGGCAGCGTGCTTCCTGACCTGGTCCTCTATGCCATGGCCTGCACTGTCCAACCTCACTCTACAGTAAAGGCAGGAGCCCTACCGAGTGGGAGCAGGGGAGGAGGTCTCAGGTACTGAGACCTGCTTCCAAAAGATGCCACAGTCTGTGGGGTGACTGATCTCTGACAGCCTTGGGCAATCTGGGCTGGCCAGCCTGTTCATGTCCTGCCCACTGGCTGAGCTCTAGCTCTTTGAGACACCTTCCTCCCTCGGCCTGGTGAAGACCAATCTAGTTCCGGTCTTCCAGGGCTCTGACCTTGCAACTACTGCTTCCTGGCAGAAACTCCATCTCCTTTGGCATCAGTTTCCCCACCTGAAAAGTAAGGATCATCGCAATTGATTGAAGACATTTGTCCTGAAGTTTAAAGAAAATAGCTCCAGGGCGGCGGAGATAGCTCAGTGGTCTAAGCATATGCCTAGGCAAATGCAGGGGCTGGGTTTGATCCCTAGCACCACATGCCTTGCCAGCCCCACCCTGAGTGCACTGAGCCAGTCACCAAGACCAGGCATGGTGTCACATGTCTGTAATCCCAGTGCTGGGGAGACTAAAAACAGGAGGAGCATTATGAGTCCAAGCTATGTAGTAAGACCCTGTATGAAATACATAAAAATTAAAGAAAAAAAGTTAAAGTAGCTGCACGTAGTAGGTACTCAAGGCTAACTTTCTTTCCTTACACTCTACCACATATCAGGGCTTTTCAAATAAGTGGAGACATTTCACTCAACTCCCAGAGTCCCAGTCTCATTAGCAAGGTTGAAAAGAACATTTAAAAATACACATGACACTACTAGCTTGGAAGGGGAAAGCACTAAGTAAAGTTTCTGAGGCTTCAGAAGAAAAACAGAACAGATAGGTACCGGGTCACGGCAGAGGTACCAGGCCACAGTAGAGTTACCATGTCACAGTTGAGTGAGAACTATTCTAGGTCCTTGGGATATACGGTGCACAGCAGACCTGAATCCCTACTTCTCAGCATATGTGCCAGGGTAGGAAAGACACTGGGCAGAGGCCAAGCTGAGTGAATTATATAACACGGAAGGAAGTGTGTGAAAGGGGGCAAGTGCAGGGGAACAGGGTCTGTTGCTGGGGCTGGGGCTGCACTCTCACAGAGGGTGGCACTGAGTTTGTGACACGTGAATGAAGACAGACAGCTAAAGGGGTTGGTCCTGTCACCTTCTGAGGGGAGCATGTACAAGTCTAGGGAGCAGTCAGAGCCCAGGTCTCCAGGAAGACACCACCATCACATGTACCACACAGCAAGGAAGCCATGTCTGGAGGGAGGAGATAGCCAGAGAGAAAGAGCAGGGGCAGCTGCCCACTTGTGCCTCCTTAGCCACTGTGCAGTTACTTCAACGTGACCCAGAAGGGGAAACCTGCAGAAAGGCCCTTGGTGGTGAAGGAAGTGTTCACTGCACCAACAGCAGGGAGGTTCAGAGGTGCGCCCAGAAAACAGGGTCTGCACAGAGCCCTGACAAGGCTGGTGAGATGTGAAGCTGTTGACATAAACTGGTACAGGATGAGTGTGGGCCCAGAAGGCCTAATTCTGTATGTATCATCTATCACATTTCTTCTCAAGTGCACCCACCATTCCCCTCCCTCCTGCTGTCTTCCTGTCTATCTCTGTCTCTCTGTCTCTGTCTATCTGTCTCTCTGTCTCTCTGTCTCTGTCTCTCTGTCTCTGTCTCTCTCTGACACACACACTCTCTCTCTGTCCCTGTCTCTGTCTGTCTCTCTGTCTCTCTCTCTGTCTCTCTCTCTGTCTCTCTCTCTGTCTCTCTCTCTCTGTCTCTCTCTCTCTCTCTCTCTCTCTCTCTCTCTCTCTCTCTTAGAGGAAGGGCTTACTTCAGTACAGCACAGCTTGTACACATCTCAGTCCAGAGCTGGCTGCAAAGCAAAGTGATGCAGCAGAGGGTTGTCAAGGAAGAGAAACAATCCAGGGCAGGCAGGCCAGGCCGAAGGTAGCAAAGCAGTGAAGAAGCATTGGTAGCCGTTGACCCTGGGTCCTCTCTGTTACACACAATGCCAACCATAGAAGACTGTTGCCTAGTAAGAGCATCTCTGACTTTCTGGCCTCCACCCATGTCTCTTGGAGCTGTGAGAGATGCAATTTGTGGTAACAGGGGAGACTAGAGAAGGCTTCCCGGAGGGGGTAATATTAGGGTCTTTTGAAGAAAAAGAAAGAGAAATTTGATAAGCCTATGTGTAAGTGATACGATGTGTGTGTGTGTCTCTGTGTGTGTGTGTGTTTGTATGTGTGTGTAGGTGTGTACGGTGGGTAGATTCAGTATTCCAAGGGAAGCCTGTGCACATAATATGGGCACTGACTATGGCAGATGGCGAGGTGCAGCCTCTTTGCCTTGCAGCAGCGAAGGACTATGGTCCCAGCTGCAGGCAGTGCAATCTGAACACAGCCTTTGGGTGGCTGCACCTGGTGTCTGAGCCCCACACACCTGCTGTGGCCTCACTCACTGGCTTGGACCTGCCAGGAGTGACCCCCATCCAATGAGATCCACATCTAGCTGCTGAGATGGAGGCTTGTGTAAAAATGGCCCATATTGGTCAGTTTTCCTGTCACTAAGGCAACATACTTGACACTTCCAATTTGAAGGATAGGGTCGATTTGGGCCCATGATTTCAGGGTGTTCAGTCCACAGATTTCTGGCTGCAAGGCAAGAAGGATGTGCTTTAAGGAGTGGTGGGGAAGCTGCTCACCCAGTGGCATCCAGGGAGTGCAGAGAAAGCAAACAGAGCAAGAGACACACCCTGCAAAGACACCCAGCTGGCCCACACCCTACAACCTGCAAAGACACCCTAGTGACCCGCACTCCACACCCCGCAGGATACCCCCAGGTGACCTACATCCTATACCTTGAAAAAACACCCCTGTTGGTACACATCCTACACTCTGCACAGAAACCCCGGTGACCTGCACCTTATACCCTGCAAAGACATCCCAGGTGACCCGCACCCTACACCCTGCAAAGACACCCCAGGTGACCCGCATCTTCCAACTAAACCCTATTTCTCCACAGCAAATTGAACTACAAACTCATCTGTATTACTCCACTAATGGATAGAGAACTCCATGATCCAACTGTTCTCTGAAACCTCTCTACCTCTTACTACTTGTATTGGTCAATATTGGACACTTGGGGAAGGCACTTTCGATCTAAACTGTAACATGGCTACTTCCCAGGGGAAAGCACTAGCCCTGCCTCTCAGCTTGGCTTCTCCCTGTGTTCTCTCCTACTAGCCTCCTCCTCAGCCCCAAGGGGCTATATGCATGGAACAGCCTTGCCTGCTCTCTCCTCCTCCCCCACAAACTCAGCTCTGACACAGAGCAGAGGGTGCATGAAGAGACTCCCCATCCTTCGGAACTGTCCATCCATAGGACGCCCTCTCCATGCAGGCTACAGGCTCCTAGCATGGGGCAGTCCTCTGCCACAGATGCAGGAGGAGACAATGCTGTGAATGCAGGAGCCAAGCACATGCTGTGTCCCAGGCACTCTCCTAAACACTGCTCACTTGCTACTTAGAGGAACCTTTGTGACTACCTGCAGGCATTACACCTCCCTATTTTTGTAGGTGAAGAAATGCAGCCCTGGAGAGGTGCCGGTATTGGCAGATTCTGCAGTCAGAAAGTGGCAGTGCCCGAACTTGACGTGAATCTGATCCTTGTATTCCCCCCAAGGTGGCCCTCAACTCTCCACAGAACAAATCCTTGTGGTCCCAAAGGTCATTAAATGGACGAAATAAAAACCTGTTCTCTTGTTGCCAGCTGAGCATGCAGACCAGGGCCACATCAGAGGGCAGCCTGTGTCCAAAAGTGGAGTCTACGCCTGCCCTGAGCCCGATTCGCAGGTGTGTATGGGAGTTTGTGTTCCGTGTGCCACAACAGAAAAGAATTTTTGTCTGGGTAAAATTCCCAACCCATGACTCCACTGGAGTCATCCTGCTTTCTGAATCTGAACACCATCTTTTCAGAGAGAAAGAAAGCAGAACAGGGAGTGTGTGGGTGCCAAGGAGCAAGGAGATGGATTCGGCGGGGTTCTATTCAACCTTTTATCAGTCATCAAGCCCTCTGTCATTAGGATAGCTGTGCCCGTCTGTCCCATAACATTTACAGACAATCATAAAAGGAAGGGTAATGATTGCAATTACAACTGAAGGGCTGGTTTAATGAATATTAAACAGCTTTGAACATCAAAGTGTTGACTGGAGTGGAAACCTAATACCTCTGCTCAAAGCCCCTTCCACCCTGAGAAAGGGCAAGGCAGATGGCCTGGCCTTCCACAAGGCTGTCAGAAGCAATCTGCAAGAGTCACCAAGTAGCACTTTGAACAAATCCTTCTGCCTGGGGGCCAGCCCAAGAAATAAAGGGATCTGTCATTATCTTCTCGGCAGCAATCAGCAGGGTAGAAGAGTCCATCTTACAAGGGAAGCACTGAGCCCAGGAAGAGCAGTCAGGGTCTCCTCCAAAGGCCTCTGCTCATGTAGGGTGGGAGAGGAGACGGTCTTGTTCAACCTGCTTGGCTCAGCAGCAGGGAGGGTGGGCAGTGCCCCCTTGCCAGCCTCCTCTCACCTCTCAGCACTGCCCAGGCCCTTTTCTGGATCAGTCTACTCCAAGTTCTCAGCCTCCAGGCACGGCTGCCATTGAATATCCTTTGCCCTCCTAATGTTATACCTTCATTTTGGTGCTCTACGAACTGAAGAACAAATGACCCGAGTGCTCACGTTCACAGTCTGATGGCAGAGATGGACAAACAGACCGGTAATATTAGCACAGATCGTAACAGCCGTGGAGGCCAACCCGCTGGGAAGAGACGGGCAGAGAGGCGAAGAGCACAGTTAATGAGGTAGCTTAGAGTGCTCCAAGAGCCAAGGGCTAGCGAGGGGCGGGGGGCAACAGCTGTGGGACAAATGTCTTGTGAATATCCAGAGCCCTGCCTTCTCCTTAGCCAGTTTGTGAAGCCTTCTGAGACGAGGTGAGCTTGGGACTGAACTGAGAGGGGACAGTGGTGCAAGGCGGAGTGGGCCACGCTGGCCACAGGCAGCCACTCCACTCTGCTAAGCCTCCAATCCGCCTACCCACTGCGCAGCACACAGTCACCTGGCCGGTTCGCCATGGCTGCCTCGGAGTTTGCTATTCTTAAGCTTCGGATGGTGCATCAAGCTTCCCACAAGAGCGCCTTCCTGTATTGGCCCTGAGCAGCCTTCTTGTGGGGTGCGCTGGGGGATAGTGCTATGCCTGTGGCTATCTCTTAGGATATTTGGAACCACACAGCTCTGGGGTTACTGAGGGAGCTTCCACTCCTCAGAAGCCAAGCACTCAGGCAGGTGCCTGCCCTCCAAGCCAGGGCTACGGAAGAGAGTGGCAGGAGTGGCAGCCTTTACTTTTCTGCTGACTGCTACGGCACAGGTGGCACACTGAGGACGAGGGGAGAGCTATAGCCCTCCCTCCTCGGCAAGGAGTCGCCAGCACTCTATACTTGAAAGCCAGGCCTGGACAACTCTACTTCCTCTGACGCGGGATTTCCTAGAGCACAACTGCCACATGTGGTTGCAGTGTATCTCAATGGCGACAAATGACACTGAGGGATAGAAGGTTCATTCTGTTTAACTTTGAATTTAAGTGGCCACATGGGCCCGTGGCTACTACATTGGGTAGCAAGGGGCTAAGCATAAGTTCATCCTGGTCCCTGAAAATGTCAGGTTTTTCCATGCCTCTGGCATTATATACCATTTCTTCAACCTCAGATGCCACTCCCCTCTTCCTGGTTTTCTTTTACCCTGTAGCTCAAGATTTACCTCCTTGCAGGAGCTTGACCTGGGCTGAGTGATATGCCCTTCCTGCCTTCCACTGACCTTGGGATTCCTCTGGTCACACAGCTACTTGGGAATGGTGGCCTATGTGTGGATCTTACAACTTCTAGACAGGTGATGTCTGTCGGTGGCACTTCAGATGGGTGTGTCACATTGCCCAGGGGTTCCCACACACCCGTAGACCCAGGTCTGCATACCCTCACACTTGGAAGCTTCTGCATACCTCATACCTGGGGGCTTCTGTGCTTCCTACCCCCACTTAGCTAGAGATCCAGCAGTGCCTCTCCTCCCTGGCTAAGCCTTGGGGTCTTCATCACCCAGCTGTGACAAAGTGGGCAGGTGAAAGGATTAGGAATAATTTTTCCAGCTGGGGGCTCCCTTGGGAGGAAAAGAGCTGTGTTTGCACCTGTGTCCTCAGTACCCAGCCCAGGGCCAGGGTTGGATGAGGTTTTTGTGGGGAAGAAATAAGAAAGCAACAGAAAGTGCCTGGAGTGAAGTCCAGACTTGAATAATAGGCAGAGAACCCAGAGCTACAGGCTTCCTCCACAAAGGGTTTGCTGGGGTGCCCTGGCTGGGGTTAGTTAGCATCTGCCACAGGACAGGGCTCTCAGTGGTCTGCAGGCAGGGCCATGGAGTTCCTGTCCCAAATCCCCCAGGGCTGCACATGCCTCTCATTACCATAAATGAAAATGGCTGCTAAGTCCTGCGTTAGGCTAAAAACTTAACACCCAGTAAACATTTATTGATCACGTGTAACCCTGATTAACCCCTAGAGCACTGGAGGCTCTGCCAGCCCAGGCTACAGGATCTGCCTGCCTATCGGGGTAGGTTGGGCATCTTTGTGCTTTGCTTGGCTGGAGAGTAAGTGTGACAACGTACCCATGCCAGGCAGCAGAAATGCATCGGCGCCCTGCATGAGCAGGGTGTTTGTCAGCCACCCTGCCTCAGCTTCTAGTGGCTGTACTTCTACGTTAGATGGGAAAGCCAAGCCACATCATCCATCCTTATGCCTGCAGCACTGTGCAGACCCTCCTGCTTGCTTTCATCCTCCCTGCATGTCTCTCTGTGTGTTTCCCCTCACCTCCTCTCTCCCTGCCATGTGATACCTGCTGGGTATCAAGCGCTACCTGGAATTCTACCAGCTCAACCTCTCCCCTTCACAGGCTCCACGTCATCACAGTACTAGCGCCACTTCTCAGTGTTCTGTGTTCAATAACAGACAGTTGCTCAGAGAGTGGCATCAAGGTGCCCAGTGTCACACCATGGGCCACCAGCATGGAGTGCTGCCATGCCCATGGCCCACCTGTGGCCCCAGGAAAGGAAAACAGAAACAGCTGTATTGTATGGCAAGGGCTCCAAAAGACCCATCTGAGGAATGTCCACCAAGTTTGGGAAACCATCCTTGGCACTATCGCTTCCCCCATCTTAGGGCTAAAGAAACTTGGGCTCAGGGAAAATAAGGAGCTCACTAATGGTCGATAGCAAATACATACTAGAGCTGGGCTCACCTCAAGACATTCCATGGCAAGGTGAGACCTTTCAGAGAACCCAGGAATTCTAAGCCCACAGAGCTGGTCTTTCTTTCCTCTTTCTTCCTTTTCTCTCAGCTCTCTTCTTTCCTGATAAGACCTGGAGTGGCAGGCCGCTATCAAGCCTTCCCATGGGTCAGACTGATTCCTTACACTCTGACTGGCTATGCTGCAGCCCCACTTGGTAGCGGCCTCACTGAGAGCTGTCAGCCAGCTGTCAGCCACACCGCAGGAAAAGTGGGATTTCTCCGCAGCTGCCCCAGCAGTTCAAAGGAACAAGGGCCCAGAATCTTGGCTAGGATGGCCTGTATTATGACAGGTCCGGGAACCTTAAAAGCAAAAGACAGCTTAATAATGCAGCAAAGAAAACACAAATCCCTTGGCCTGGCTCTTGAGGGCAGCCAAGAGCTTAGTGGGGGACCTGCTAATGCCAATCCCTTGAGCTGTCGGTCCCCCTCTGGCAACAGGCATGATGTACCCTAGGAAAACACAGTCCTTGCCCAGCTTCAGGTCCTTCCATGGACAATTACAGCCTGGACCCTGGAAGTCTCCTGCCTGCTCAAGACAGGCAGCCCATGTGAACACCAGTGGGGTGCTGGTGGGGGGCGGGGGAGTCTGGTGTCAGTAATGCACATGTCCCAGGCACAGAAGTACAGCTGTTTGGGCAGTGTTGCTCCAAAATCCAGCAGCTAGGACTGTGGGCTGCGCTGCTTTAGCAAATATGCTTTAGTGCTTATTAGAAACACTTCATGACGGGGGATTTGTTCATGCAATGGGAGGGGCTACTAATGGGGCTTTTTATGAGGAAGTCATGGTCACTCGATTTGATCTTCTAGCTCTGCTAGAGTCACTGAATAGAGGAGATGTTCAACTCAGAGCAGGAATCATGCAGGGTAAGTATCTCTTATCTGAAATGCTCGGGAACAGAAATGTTTGGAATTTTGACTTTTTGAATTTTTGTTTAATGTACTTAATACAGCGTCTACAGGGTCTCACTACACAGATTGGACTCGTAGCGATTCTCTTGCTGTCAGCCTCCCAGGTGCTGTGATGCGAGGCGCGCACCGCCACACCCAGTCTCAGTCACTGTCTCAGTGTGCCCGTGGGGTGGGGCTGCCATGGCATGCCGGGGATGAACCCCAGTCCCTGCCTAAGCGGGCATGCAGATCGGCTGAGCTATCTGGCCCACCCTTGAGGTTTTGGAGTATGTGCCAGTGAGATCCTTGGGGGTGGAACCCAAGTCAAAAACCAAAATTTGCTTGTTTCATGTATACCTTACTATACGCATATTCTGGCGGAGATTTTAGACATTTAAAATAAATTTTTGTATGAAACAAAGTGTCATTATGTATAACTTTCCCCTTTGTGTCCTCTGATCAGTGACCAAAAGTTTCACATTCAGAGTATTTCAGATCTTCAGATTATGAATACTAATTGCCTGGGGGTGTACATCTATAATCCCAGCTACTCTGGAGGCTGAGGCAGGAGGATCATGGCTCAGTGGAATAAGCACTTCCCTGGTAAGCACAAGGGCCTGAGTTCAATCCC
>NW_004524683.1:5958023-5991007 GCF_000260255.1 Octodon degus | reverse complement strand
CGCAAGGGCCTGAGTTCAATCCCTAGTTCTGCAAAAAGAAAAAGTTATTTGTTGAGTGCTTATCCTATGACATGCTTTCTTGTTTTCCTTTCATATGAGATGAAGACACCAAGGCTTACACATGAATCAGGGATGTGTGATTTATAGATTTCTCTGTAAATGTGGAGGGGAGCTGGGATTTGAGTCTGGTTTGTCTGCCTCTGGGGCCTGGTGCTTTCTCCATTACTCCATCTATGAAGGAGAAGCCACTTCCTGGGACATTCATGCTTGTTCTTCCTTTTTATTGAGCTACCAGAAGAGGATTCCAGGCCCCGGAGGCCACAGGCACAGCTGAGGGGAAGGAGCTCTTGTTCTAAAAACAAAATTGGTAGGAAAGCTCTCTATGGCACTTCATGTTACCTGTGGAATTACCAGTTGAGAAAAGTGTGCTTCTGTGGTCCTTTACAAGAGGCTTAGGGCTTGGGGGGCATAGTGCTTTTGCCCCCACCTGATAAGGCATCAAGGTACCTGCGGGGGGGGGGGTGAAGAAAGAGGGACCAGTTGGAGGTTTTGATTCTTCTCTCCCTCCACGTTTTTTGCATTTCTTTTCCTCTCTTTCATTAGAAAGTAACCTGATAAGTGTTCTCTCCCATGAAACTGTGGAAACCGGGGAATGATCTAAATGTGCTCTGTGGCCACTAAAAATGATACCATGAGTATATATTTTCTGGAGTGGAAAGATGTTCATGACATATGGTGAATTGAATACAGAAGGTTTCCGAATAGTACGCACAAGAATGATCCCAGTTTCATGAATATGTATTCAACTATGCGCACACATACAGGGAGACACAGATTTACATAGGGAAATGCCTAGAAACACATACATCAAATGTTAATAGTGGTTTTCCCCCCAGATGGGGGAATTTTATAATCTCTTGTTTATGCCTTTTATAATGATTACATACTGTATAATAAGACACACTACTATAGTTCGTTTTTGAAGAGAGGAATAAAGAAACATTTTTATAGTTCAATCACTGATTGGGTGAACTTAACACAAACCATGAACTGCTCATCTGTAAAGAGGGGGCCCCACCCCACCTCTGAAGTTGGTGGGAGGCTTGGACAGTTCACACAGGAGAGCCAGGTGTCCAGAGCAGCTGTGCGTCCCTCTCCTGCGCCTTGCCCTTCCTCTCTGTTCCTGTCTCTGCTCTCCTCCATCCTCCTTCCTTCCTCGTCCATTCTGCAACTCTTTCTGCTCCAGCCTTTCTGCACCTGTCTTCAACCCACAATGACTAAGAAGCCAGCCCCTCTCAGGCACACAGTCCCACTGATGTCTCAGCAGGACAGCAGCAGGCCCCTAGGGAGCCCCAGGATCCTAGTTTCCCTATCCCAGTGGTTTAGGAAGAGGGTGGTTCCAGCATCTTATGGCAGCTGCCTCTTGGGGTCCTTTGGTGGGCCTCGCTCTGCAGGGCGGCCACCCTCTTGGGCAGCTCTGCCTGAACTTTAGCCTCCAGAAGACAGGCCAGACTTCTTTGAGCTGCAGGGCACAAATCCAGGTTGTGCGACAGGGGCTGGACACAGGAAGCTCTTTTGCCTTATCTCCTGCTGCACCCTCACCCCACTTTTCAGTTTCAGGAGGGGCCCTACCCACTTCACCTTTGCTCCTGTCTTGCTCCTGGGTACCTCACTGACAATGGATGTCTATTAAGTGTGCAGCTGTCCATGTTATGACCCTCACTTTAACTGTGTGAAGGTGAGGAATCAGGTGTAGAGAGGACAAGTAACCTCTCCAAGGTCAACGGCTCCAACCTATTCTCTAGGGCTGGCTTCCCAGAACAGAACCTCTCTGAAAGACCTCTCTTAACCTGACTCCTCAGCAAGGACCAGGGTCTCCTCCTCCTCCTCTCAGCCCACACAGCTCTGTCTTTCTGGAATGGTCTGGGCTTTATTTATAGAACTGAGACAGTAGTAATGAATGAGGTTATAGGATAGCAAGGGAAGCAATGAGTAACCTGTCAGTCAAAGAGAACAAGAACAAGTTAGTGATCCTCAGATACAGAGCGCTACGGCAGGCTTGCACACGTGTGGTTGCACTCACCCCCTCCAGAGTCTAAGAGCCTTCCTCAAGCCCGAGATCCCGCAGCAGTAAAGCAGCATGGTACGTGGCAAAGCATAGCGCTGCATGCTGTTCCATGTCTTTCTGCTCTCTGATCCCAGATTCTCATGCATAAAGTGAAGATGAATGACCTAAGGCATATGGCACAGGCTGTGCTTTTAGCCTAATACCCCTTCTGTCCTCCTCAGCAGTCACTATCTCGTCCCCATTTTGAGCTAGACACATGAACACCTGGATTGTACCTGGCTTTATTCCCCAGTCTCCCAGCAGTAAAAGTACCAAGTAACTGAGTTGTTTTCAAAGTGATGTGGGCAGAGCTGACAAGTCAGACTCTGTGCTCTTTCTCCTTGCCTGAGTCTATGATGCTGATGGTGACAGTGCTGAGCCACGCTGGAATGCAGAGATGCCTGTCAACATGGAAGAAACAAAGACTCCACAGCTTCACAGCTCCCTGGTGCAGAACACCTGGCCCAGGGAGGGATTTTACATGAGGGGACAAACAAGTTGTGACCAAAAAGTATAGCGAATAATTCAAATAATTTTATAGTAAAACACACATTGGTATTAATCCTCTCGAAATCCTCCCCTTTCTTCAGACACATCCATCACATCTTATTTCTACTTTCTCTACAAGCACCGCACATGTGTGAACCGATGGGCCCTGGCAGCTTCTCGTGCCACTTTCTGAAGTAGTTCTGGAGTTGTCTTTGTTATCCTTGCTTGAGCTGTCTTGCTTGCCTTGATGTCCTGAAATGTTTGCCTTTCAGGGTCATTTGGACTTTGGGGACAGCCAGAAGTTGCACAGTGCCAGATCTAAGGAACAGGCGGGGGGACACATCATGTTGGTACAGCCTGCCTGGCTTCTGGACGGCCCTCCTTGGCAGGACTCACTGTATTTTTGGCCTCACTTCATAAAGACACTCACTCAGGTGACTTTAAGAATGGTGTGTGAAGGTGGTGAGAACAACAGCGCAAGTGTCTTCCGGGCAGGTGGCAGTACTCTGAGCAGCATTCATGGCACTGTGTCTTTTACTGTAATAAATTTTTTCAGTGTAAACTTTTCACGATGATGTTATGATCACCCTACTCATAGGTGAAGCATCTCTACTCTTAGGTTGAATCCACATTTCTTCTAACAGACTTATAAGGTTTTTATGACAATTCAATTTTTTGTGGTTTTACTGGAGTGATGCTTCGGTCCCCCTCTACCTGGGCCAGGGCAGACACCATCCCCACCAAGAGAAGTCACCTCAGAAACTGCTCCATAAGTACCAGTTACAGTTTCTTACAAATGCCCCAGGCATTTCCTATGATCGAATCAGTCAGACATGACAGAAATGACAGAAAGGCACAGATGTGGGACACCAACTATCATTTCTTCTTAGGAAAAATACAAACCAAACAACTCCTGAGTCACCAAAGCTGCCAGCCTCATGCAGGACAATGCCTCTGCCCACAAGCGGACAAGGCCCTGCATGTGGGTTCTACATGATCCCCGTCCCAGGAGGAGTTCATGGCCTCTTTTCTTGTGAGTGCCTTGTGTCCTGGACACAAAGCCATAGCCCTTGAGGACAGGCTCTGGCTTGTCTCTGTCCAACAGGATCAGCTACATAATCTATGAGATCCAGAGAAACATGGCCAGGAGGAACCCCTTGTTTCTAAACTGAAAAATTTCAAAATGGTAGCAGCATGCATGAAAATAAGCTCAGGGCCCTACAGGATGTTGGCTCATATGACTAGAAAGCTAGTCCTGGCCATGGCATGGCCCCAGCTCTGGTGGCACACCAGAGGCATTGTGTGGCCAATGTCTGCTGGCGTGAATGGATCCCACAGTACACAGGGCCCCCAGGTGCTTCAGTTTTACCATCAAAGCAGCTGACCTTTTCTTCTCTTTTTTCCCAGACCCAATTCTTAACATTGCTTAGAGGAGGGCCCTGAGAAAGGTGGGGGTCAGAGGGTAGAGGTCACCCAGAAAACAGGCTTCCCTGAATGAACAAGTGGGTAGGAGCAAGCACCAGGCATTGCTGAGCCATTCGCCTTGTTTCTTGCCACAAGATATAAACTAATCTATTTAGTTAGAAAAACATGGTTTATTGCAATCTAAGTAATTTGTATTTCTTTCTCTACCACAAGATGTAAACTAATCTAGTTAGCTAGAGCGAGTTGGTTTAACTGAATTCAGGGTAATTACCCTCCAAAGCAAAGCGATGTGTGTGTTTTTTTGGTTGGCTGAGCTTTTTTCTTTTCTTTTCCCCCCTTTCCAGCATTCAAAGGTTAAGATATATATGTGCTTATGATTTAAATAAAACCCAGCCGTCTTTTGGTTTGCTGGGGCCTTGGCCTTACTGGAGGGTCTCAGCCTCTATCACTGCCACCTGGGATTTCCCGAAAATGTGCTGGGGGTGGCATGGAAAATGTAGTTTGTGCTCTGGTGGAAAAACAATTTGTAACATTTCCTGGAGCAGTGGAGCACCAACTCACTGGGAGGGTATTTACCATAAGCTGGTAGAGCTAAGTAAGGGCAGCCTGAGGGCTGGGGGGACACTGGCCACCGTCTCAGTCACTATAGCCTGGGGGCCTCCAAGGTAGCCTGTGTATGACCAATCTAGCACAGACATGGAAATGCTCTTCTCAAGCCACCACGACCCAGGGCCTGCTCACACTTCTCGGCCATTTCTGTCCCCATGAGACAATGGGAAAACTGAGTCTCACAGGACCAAATAACAGGTCTGGAGCTTGAGCCTATGAGACAGCCTAGAACCCTCAGAATCTCTCCCTATGGCATGGCCTGAGCTCTGGTAGCACACAGTAAGTGAATGTTTGGTGGGGTGAATGGGATTCCAAGGCACACATGACTAGTCCACCTTCTTCTTCTACACCTCCTGTGGCAGGCTGCTGACCACTTCTGAGTATCTGGGCAGCTCCTGATTGCGAGAAAGTTCTTCTTCACTTCACCATGCCTATTTCCCTACAGGCCCAGCTCTACCCTGTGATGCTGTCTTTCCCCTCTGTTCCAGGGAAGCTTGCAGATGTTAGGGGAGTACATTTGTCTTCCTCAAGCTTCTCCTCTGACCCCTTGCTCTCTTCACACCTGCACCAGGATCAGAACCTCTCTCTCTCCTGACTAGGATGGCACTGCAGAGGGATCAACCTCTTTTGCAATCTGTCCTGGTCACCCCTATGAATAGTCACCTCTATGGCTTCCAGGTATTATACTGGTGGAAGTGGAGTACTTGGAGGATATTAAAGTATGCTCTGCAACCATTAGAAGTGATATTATATAATATTATGCTGCCATTTCTAATGGTTCTGATACTATCTAGCCGATCACTTACCAGCGATTTTTTTTTCAGAACCAGGGATTGAACTCAGCCCTTGTGCTTGCCAGACAAGTGCTTATTCTACTGAACTATCTCCCTGGCCCTCCGATCACTTACCTAACATCTATTTGGCCCTTTGTCCTTAGGCCAGGTGAGTCCAGTTCCCCCACTTTCTGAGCTGTTTCTCTGAGTGACTTCCCTTTCATCCTCTGAGGTCCTGACACTGATTAAGCACAGGAACCCACAGGGTGGTCAGCACCCCATGAATATGAGCCCCTACCAAACTGCTTGGGGGCCAGTGAAGAGACTTACTCTCTTGCACTCTTTCCTACCTGCTCATGCTGCCCATTGCCCAGCTCTAGAGGAGCAGACACATCCTTTCTGATTACAGAAGGAGCAGTAAACTGGAGAACAAGGGGGCTGAATCATCACTGTAACTCTAATTGTTGCTGCCAGTTCATAGATGAGGCAACTGAGGCTGGTAAGTTAATTTTCCCAGGTTTAGCAACTGAATACAAGGCAGAGTTAAGTTGGAACCCAGCCCGGCTTGGCTCCGCATCCTGGGTAATTTCTGCCACATGGCCACCTGCCTTCAGGAAATGGCAGAACTGCTGACTCTTTGGCAGCTTTCAGATTTTTGGAGCCTTCCTGTGGTCCCAACACACCATATGGCAGGACCTCGAAAACTGGAAATGGGGACAGAGCATCGTGAAAGAAACTCTGGTAGCTGGCAGGTGAGCCTGACCCAGCCTATGTCCCTAACAGCCAGGTCAGACATCACCAGGTCCTTCCATAGCAATGGCCTTGGAGAATGACATGAGTCCAGTGTTCGCAAGGCCAGAGCTGGGCCCGCAAGGGCAAGCAAGAGGCAGAAGGAGTGCTGACCTGAAACTCTCTCAAACACAATGTGTCTGTTAGGGACCCTGGGGAACACGCCCCTCAGCTCTTTCTCAGGCTCTTGTCCTGATGATCATGACACACTCACTATGGCTGCTTGGGCAACAGAGGGGACTTCCTGGCATGGCCAGGCACAAAGTGGAGGAATGTTGGAATTAATGAAGACAGGGCTAGAGCTAGTTCCTGTACCTGCGGCAGTTTTAGCATCAAGGTACAATTGCATAATTGAAATCAGGGGTGAGCACTGGTACGCAAGAAGCCTACTCCAATACTAATAGGACTGTTCTGTACCCACCAGGCCTCTGACCCTCCAAAGCCAAAGCTTCCTGGGTGTCTCACCTGGCCTCTCCACGGTGAGAAACAGCCGGCCTGCAGGCACTTTTAAGAAGGCTTGAGTCAGCAGAACAGGCCTGAGCCCTGGGTGGGTGCATGGAAGCACAGCTGCACTCCCAGCAAGGGCTGCGGAGCAGACAGTACTTGCCCCAGCTCCTCCTTATGCATCCAAAAGGCATTGGCTGGGCCCAGACTTTACTAGGCTCTTGACCAGAATCTGGGAATTGGTGTGCGCCCCATAGGCCTGGTCCTTTGTCTCCAGTGCCCTGGTACAGACCTGGTTGGACATGTGCACTGTCTCACAGCCCAGACACACAGTTCAAACAGACACACAACCTCTCCAGAACAGTGGGACGAATGCCACAAGGCAAGTATGTGTAGCAAGGAACAGGAGCACTGGCGCACAGGACAGACAGGCTTCTTCACTGGTGTCTTCCAAGTACTCAGAACAGTGCCTGACATGTAGTAGGTTCTCAGTAAGTACCTCTTGCCACTCCTAGGGCTGACAGCGAATGGAGTGAGATCATCGGGGACAGACATTCCAGGGAGATGGAACACTGTGCACAAAAGTTGAAAGACACAAAAGAGAGCATGAGCTGGGCAAAGACCAGAAGTAACCCATTGGAACTCAACCTCAAGAGGTCAAAGAAGGGGTGTGGAGGTCACATATGCCTCTTGAAGGCCCCTGAACACTGGGAATCCCTCACCAAGCTCACAGGGCATTAGGAATGGGCCTGGCACTGGGGCCTGGGGACTTACACTGAACACGGGCATGTTTAACGCAGGCCGTGCCCGGGCTCATCCCACTTGCACACGTGTGATTGGCCTCTCCATTCGCCCCACAGCCAGTTCAGAGCCACACTGGCTGCCAATGAACAGAGAGGACCTTCAAGAGGAAAACTAAGGTTCTGGGGTGCACACAGCTTGGGAGGGTTGACAGGATCCAGGGCTTTCACTCCATTGAGCTGGGCTGAAGTCTGAGACGGTTGGATGGTAACAGGGGCCAGGTCTATGCCAAAAGCAGAGCACCTTGGCTTCTCTGGTGTGAAGAAGTGTGGGTGTAGTCAGTCTCCTGTGTCAGCAGCGTGAGGTGGCTGCTGTACCTGGGCTGGATGCTGAGAGCTGAACATGCAGCATGACCCAGGTTGCCTTGGCCTATAAGCGCCTTGGAGTCATCTGCTTTTCACTGCAGGCCCCTGAGGCTCTGGCAGTGGTTATGTTTGTTTTCTAGGGGTGCAGAGCAAGACAGGAAAGCCATTTGTGCAGGTCTCCAAGAACCTAAAGTCTCTGAAGAGGTCCCCTGAAGTAACTCCAGCTGGGAAGGCTGGAGCCGAGCAGTGGCGGATGCTGGGCTGGTCACTGCTCCTCACCCTAATTAGCAGAAGAACTGCCGACTTTGGGGAAATGCCTAAGTGGTGCGGGAGTGGGAAACTTGGGTCAGGCCCTTGAAGAGGCCTTTCACCTACTCTGTCTCACTGCCTCCCCCTCATGCTCAGTCCTTCATTTGTTCTTTCCTCGTTCACTGCACATTCCAACTGTAAAGCATCACTGCTGCTAGGTGCCCTGGAGTCACACAGGTGGGTCAAACATGGCCTTGGTGCCAAAGGGCTTCTGGTCTGCAGGGGCACAGTGAAAGGACAGGCCCGCTGTGCACGAGTGCCGACAAAAAGTGCCTGCAGCAGCCGGGGTTGGGAGGCATGCAGTGCAGGTGGGAGGGGATGACTGCAGGGGACCAGGTCAGCCAGGAGGAGGAGGAGGAAGAGGAGGAGGAAGAGGAGGAGGAGGAGGAGGAGCAGGAGCAGCAGGAGGAGGAGGAGGAGCAGGCAGCACACTGGGGAGGCTCAGAGGTCAAGTACAAGAGAAGAGGAGGAAATGCCACTCTCACAGGGTGAGGGCGGGAAAGGAAGGCACAAACTCTGCATGTGGACAGACAGGCAAGAATTCCTTGTGGCCCAATGAGTGTGTGGGAAAGACAGCCTTAGGAGGGTCTCCTGCCCCCTTCCAATGGCCTCCCACTTGGCCTCTTCTCTTATTCAAATTCACTTGTTTTCTTCTTCTCTTGCCTCTTATTTTTCCTCCATTCTTCCTGCTCAATATCTTCTCAATTTCTACCTGTGGTCATAAGGGGCACAATCTGGAAAGTTCCTGCTCTCTCTGGCACACTCAAATCTGTGCTACAAACAAGGTGTGCTTTTCTCATTTTATGGACCAGAAAATGGCTTGGAGAGGCCAAGTCAGGTGTCCAAGGTCACCTACAGCCCCAGCAGAGCAGGCAGGGGTGGTGTCAGGTATTACAAACTGAGTCTAACGCATGGGTCACTGAGGTGAGAAGACAGCTTGGGGAGGGCCAAGGGCAGGCAGACCAGATAGGGCAAGAATTCCAGAAACCACCAGCAGGTGCATGCATGATGCAGGCTGTTCTCGTCTGGCTGCTCTTCTGAGATTCTGGAGCACCCACTCTTTCCTGTCTGGGCAGTGGGCAGCAAGCAGCATGGAGAAAGAAGCTGTCCTATCACTCATGCAACATTCTTCCAAGCTCCAAGAGGTTAGAGACCCACGCTATCACCTCCTTTTTGTCTCTTCTGGGAAAATTCTGAGTCCCTGTTGTGACTAATGCTTTGCATGTTGTCCACACGCATGTGCCACAGAGGAAGAGCTGAGACAGGATGCCTGGGTTTTGTACTGTTTGTTTTGTAAAGAGCTGGTCTTTGGCACTGCAAATTTTGTTGCATCTACTATCCTGTTTTGTTTTCACAGCAGATACTATTTTCTGGTAAGCAGAAAAGCAGACTCTGAACCCACGTCTGTCTGATTCCAAACTCAGTGGCCTCAACTGTTGTCCTCTGCATTAAGAAATTCCTGTTGATTTTATTTGTTCTCCCCCTCCCTTCTTTTCCTCCCTTCTTTTCCTCTGAGGCAGGCAAGTAGTGATGGAGAAGGCTGGTGGAAGTACGCATCCAGATCATAATCCTGCGGGCTGGCCATAAGCCAAGTAGAGCTGGAAACAAAGTAGACCAAGCTTTTCACACTCAACCAAGCCCGCTTTGCTCCCCTTGCAGACTGGGGAAACCAGTCATAGAATCAAGCCTGGAGGTAAACAAATTCAGGCACTTGAGCTGGGTCACCGTTTGGGCTGTGGATCCTTTTGTTCAGGCTGATGGGGTGCAGGAGGAGCTGGCTGCTGAAATCTCAGTGGTCCCAGAAGATCACATCAGGAGCTGAGGACATTCCTTCCTCCTTTCTTAACTGGAGTACTCTTACTCATCCTTGGAGGTCACTCCTCGGGGACAGTCTCCCCAGAGCCCATTCTCCCTAAGCCATCACTGCCTCTGTGGGGTCCAGGAAGCCTGCCATGTAGTCATTTTGTGCTGTAGCTTTCTGCTTATTGTAGGTCTCCCCAATTAGCAGAAGCATGGTGCTCTGCGGGGCCTGCCTGTTAAATGAATGGGTCAGTAAACAAACAAGTGGGTCTGTGAATAAGTGGATGAATAAACAACCAAATGGACAAAGAGCAAAGGAAGTCAATTCATAATAGGTGAATGCGAGACTGAAAGAGTGGGAGAATGGAGTCATGGCTGGTAGGCAAGCACGCTGGCTGGCCAGTGAATGGACTGCTTGGCTCGGTCTCCCCATCCCAGCTGCCCACAGGAGGAGCCTGAGAGATCTCTGCCAGAACTGTAAGGTACACCAAGTGGCCATGTCCACCTCGAGGGCTGTGTGATGCTGCAGTGCCGCTTAGTGTGAATGCAGGAGGCAGCGAGTTCCCACCCTTATGCCTCTGCAAGGAAGCTGGGGAAAGCAGCCCTGCTGTTCTCTGCTACCCTGTAACCTTTCTTTGGGCTTCGCTGCCAAATGAGAGGGTGGGGATGGACCAGATAGCTCAAAAGGACAAGTCCAGTGACAGGGCAAGAGCTCCCAGGGGAAGAGAGCACACACCTACATTAGCCCCTTGCTAGCCCAGGAGACTACTCAGGCAGCTCCTGCCATCAGGCCTCACAGAGTGAGAAGTGGGCATCAACTAACTGCTCAGGAGGTGGGTGGCAAGGACTTCCTGTGGGAAGAGGCGCTGGCATAGGGTGAGTGAGTGGGTAAGGGCTGTAAGGGCTTCTGGGATGGCACAGGGCAGACAGGAAGTCTGCAACAGACTGGTCTCAGCTTCATGAGCAGTCTTTTCACAGGAATTCAAACAGTTTTGAGAAACTGAGCTGCTGGTCTTATATGAGACTGCTATTTTTGCAAGGACCAATCACGGAGTCTAGATCACAGGGTTCTCCTCAGGACTAACTGATCTAAGCAGGGCTCAGTGTCTCCATGAGGCCCAGAGTCAGGTTTTATTATCCTTTTTGTACCCTGAGGACAGTGACATTCAGCTATGGAAAGTGACAGACCTTAGTCATAGAGCAAGCCAGACCTGGGTTTCTACACTTTCTGCCCTCAGCCCCAACCCCACAGTAAATCAGAGGTCAGGACGCCACAGGTTGGAGACACCAGCCTCCCTGCCCTTGAAGCATGACTTAGTCCACAGGGACTCTGAGTCAGAGCATTTTCATCCAAAAGAGTGTTTCCCCTTTCAAGGTGGACCCTGAGGAGGTGGGTGATTCTCTCCAGGAGACTGCTACACTGTCCTGCTCTGGGGACTGCTGCCACCCTGGATAGAGCGTGAGAACTTTTCTTTAGGATAGTTCTGAAGGAGAAAACCATAACTCTTAGAAGCAGCTAAGACTCGTGCAGACAAAAATGAAACATAGACAGAATTTAGCCACATCACAGAGGTCAGTGGCAGTGCCCACTCCCTGCACTGGACCTGGCTCCATGTAGGACAGAATGAGGTCTTCTTCATTTGTATTTCTGCAGTACTGAGAACAGGGCTGCATATAACAGGTGCTTCTGCCTGACTGCAGGCGGCTGTGGGAGAGCAGGCGAACCTCTTGGTCCATCTCATATTTTACAGATGGCTTGGCAAGGGGGATGAGGCTTTCCTTCCAAGATCACACAGAATCAGCGATACATCCAGAAGAGCAACTTGCCCTCTAAACCTCATGAACAGTGCTCCTTCCACAGCATCTGCCTGACCATTTTATTAAAGGCATTCAGAAACACCTTTGAGGTTTTCTTTCTCAGCACTCTGTACCACATTTGGCCGAGATACACACTGACTGAGTATTTGCTGAACTGGACCACAAAAGTTCTTCTGTGCTTGGAGCTTGGTGAAACCTGTCCCTGTCAGGCCTGTGCTCTTGGTGGTCTCTCTCCCACCTTTAGGCTTCTCAGGAGGGAGAAGTCAGGGTGGAATGACCGCTGGGTCATGATGACCTGTGAATTTCTAGCAGCAGAGGCATTTCTAGGCCCGAGATGGAACTCTCCAAAGACACAAATAAGCAAGTTCTTTGTGACACCAGAACCAGCAGTCTGGAAAGCTAAGCCCCCTTGTGGGCTTGAGGACTAAGCAGAGGCTCTCTGAGCCTTTACTGGATGCCCTTCAGTACTTCCCGGACTACCAGTGGATCTCTGGGTGGTGATACACACATCCCTCATGACCAGAGAAAGAGCACAAAGCCCCTATCTCCCTCCAGGTATCCCAAGCAGCTATCCCTTGACATTCACCTATGGCCTCTCTTTTGAAACTAATTAGGTTTTATGCTGTATGTTGCAAAGCTCTTTCAGAGAACCTGATAATATAAAGTCAAGGGAAGCCTGCTGTCTCTGAAACCATTTGCTCCATGATCTTTGATTTGCAAAGCTCCCACTACATACAACAAAATACAGGACTGCAGAGAGAAGCAAGGCAGCTAGTATGTATCGAGTACCTAACATGCTAGAATTTGGGCAAATACTTCTGTTTATCTTTACCTCAACTAGAAAGGTAGGTCCTACAGTGATCCTCAGCTGACAGGTAAGGCAGTGTGTGCACAGAGGCCACACAGTTAATGAGGAGCAGAGCTGGGGCTGCAGGACCAGAGCTACTTATTTGCCATCTCACACCCTTTTCACTGCCCACACTCCCACAGTGCTCCAGGCCTCTGTCTAACCAGGGGAGTGATTCCCATCCATACACTCTCATCTGGCTCCCTGGATAAACAGCAGCAATGGGAGCAAAAGGCTGGGCCCAGGCTCAGGCTATGGTTGGTGTGTGTCCAGCATAGTGCCCAGGACAGAGCAGGTGCTTATGTCACTGGGGGGTGATAGGACAACAGGGCTCGGCTAGGGCCCTACCAGAGATCAAGAACATGATTGAGGGGGTAGCCAGGGTTAGGTAAGGTCTGGGGCCAGGTAGAGAAAACAGTCCTAGGCCTGGTCTATGGCTTCATCCCAAAGTCAGGAATTCAGAATGGACAAGGCAGATCACACATCAGGGCCTCCCCACTGGCTTTATCAGCATCAGACAGAAGGATACCAGCCAGGAGTGGTGTGCTGGGGTGGGACCCAGTAGGCTGGGCAGCATCCTGGCTTTTCAAGTTATGCACTGTGCAAGCTTGTCTGAGCCACAGTTCCAACCCTAACCCATCCATAAACGAGGACTCTGCCTTCTCCTCCCCTCCCAGATCCAACCAGGTGTGACATTCTTCTCTCCACCCACTGGATGCACCTTGGATCTGAATTCTTCTGTTTCTGTCACATCCCGTTGGCTTTAGTCACTACAGTGACTAGAAATCTCCAATCACTTCCCTACGTCCTGCACATCTCCTCTGGCCTCTCTATGATCTGTTCCCTGCAGTCTATGGAGAGCAATTTTTAACAGGACCAATCTGCTCATGAGACTCTGTGTTCAAAGCCCTTAGGTGTTCTCTAGTGACTTGGGATGAAGCCTAAAAGTCCTGTGTGGCCTTATTAAAGCATGGGCCCTGGCCCCGGCCTTCCAGCCTCAGCAGGACCTCTCTGTCCCACATTCTCCATAACCTGAGAAGACCACCAGCTTTCCTTCCCGCCTCAAAGGTGCCATGCCCTTTTTCACATGCTGAAGCCCCTTCTCCATTGCCCACTGCTGCCCATGATTCATCTTCGGGTCTCACTGGAGCATCAGCTCCTCAGAGATGCCCTTCTGACCCTGGTCCAGGCCTCGGGTACATCACCTCATACCTCTATTCTGCTTCTCTGGCAATTACACAGCCATACATTTGGGCCATTTCTTCTTCAAGGCCCATTTTTGCAACTGGATTCTCAAGAGGGAAAGAAATGGATACCCTGTCTTCAATGCCTAACCTAGTGCCTGATGCAAAGTCAGAGCTCAATGTCAAGGGTTAATGAGATGAGTCAACACATCCTGGCCACACCTGACTATTCCAACAGGATGCTGGAGGATCATACAGAAGGACTACTAAGAAAGAGTTTTATCATTATAATTGACTCTTGAGGCATAAATTGTTAACTTTATATGTGTATTTATTAAGACATCTGGTCAAGCATCATATTCTAGATGTTTCTATAAGTGAATCTTTTTAGATAACGTTAATATTCAAATCAGTATACTTTAAACAAACCAAATTGCCTCCATAATGTAGGAAGCCCTCATTCAATCACCTGAAGGTCTAAACAGAACAAAGACTGACCCGCCCCAAGGGGGAGACTTCTGTCAACAGGTGGCCTGGACTCTCCCTCGGTTTCTGGTCTGTTAGCCTAGTCTGCAGATGGTAGAGATGTACCTTTGTAATCTGAGGAACCAACTCTGTAAAATCTCTCTCTCTCTCTCTCTCTCTCTCTCTCTCTCTCTCTCTCTCTCTCTCTCCTCTCACTCATCCTTGTTATGTGGTGACTCTTCTTTCTCTCATACACACACACACACACACACACACACACACACACACACACTCACACACTCACACACTCACATCCACATACATTAGTTGGAGAATTCTGACTTATACAAGTGATGCCCAGGAATTATAATCTAGAATGTTTGTGGCCCTCAGTCTTTGGCTTCCTCTCAGAGGGGAAGCTGCAGAGTCTGGGATCTGAGGATTTCCAGAAGAGTCTTGATTTTGCCACTAAATATATAGGTAGTCCCCCAAGCCCCACATCACCAAGATTCTTCCCAGAAGTGGGGTCCCGTGGAAGCTTGTCTTGCTCAAGAGTCTTAACAACTGGCCAGAACCCTTTAGAATCTCCTGGACAGTGACACGAGGCCACAGGAGCTTAGCAAAGATGACCCAGCAGTGTGCTATGAACTGAAAGCCCAGCTACGGGCCGAAGAGCTCCAGCTGATGGCAATGCACAGAGCAGCAGAGTCGGCCCTGGAATGTTCCCATGAGGGAACTCAGGCAGTTGGTTTCTCTAAGCATAAGAGGAGCTGGGGTCAAGTGACACAGAAAGAAAAGAGAGCCCCCCTAAGTTTGGGCCCACTGTGCTGTAGCACACCAGAGACTGAAGAAGCTGGCATATATAACTGTTTCTTTATATCTTCATTTATTTTAATGCTATTTGTGAGTCTTAGGACAGAAGAATTACACACTTTTTGTTCAACTCTTCTCTGTGTAGCTCATACAAGTATAATGTAAATGTCACAGTCATTTAAATTTCATGCTCCACTTACTTCTGTGCATAGAGATGTAACTGACTTTTCTGTATGGACATGATAGCAAGTGACTTTGCTAAATTCACCTGTTCATTCTTGTGATTTGTTTCTACATTGTTTTGGATATTTCAAGCAATGTTTTAAGCAACCTGTTCATAATAAAAATGGAACTATTCCCTCTCCAAAAAAAAAGTAAAAGAAGAAGTTGGGTTCTTGCTCTCTCAGCTTCTTACCATGTTACTGAGGAAAAGGCCCTCAGGCCCAGGGATCAGGCTCAGGGAGGAAAATCTCATGCCACATGTGGAACAGTCCAGCCCTCAGCGCATCTGCCCTCTTCCTCTGCCAATGTTCCCTGACTAACAATGTTCCCTGCCGGCTCCTTGAGGCGGCAGGGGGCCAGGATGAAATGTTTCCAGAGTCTGGAGAGGCCCCAAAGCTTCGGCCCAGAGGCTTTGGCTTTAGCAAAACTTGTGTCTGGACCTGATGTAGTGGAACCACTAGTCCAGGTAGCGCCAGGGTGGGCCTTTCCTTCTAGAATCTTACTCTGATACATTAGTCAGATGACCACCTCTAGATCCTGCCAGGAAGCCAGTGCCCCTGTGCCAGAGATGGGTGATAGGTCCCTTTCCTACTGGGCTGGATGGCTGGTGATCCAGTGGTTATGGGTACAGTGGTTGATGAGGTCAGGAAGACAGAGGGTGTAGCACAGCTTCCAACCATTTTTATAGAGGAAGGAAGCCAGGGTGCCTTCTTTGGGACTTGTAGCCTCACAGGCTGGTGCCACCTCTCAGCCTGTCCTGTCTCCTCCTGCTCTAGAGAGCTCATCCCAAAGCAATCACCAAATGCTGGGCGTATGTTACTAAGATGGGGGTGCAGTCACAGCATCAATCCTAGTTCCTGGATTCAAAAAGTAGACCTAGAACAAGCTCCACCCAGGAACAAGTCTATGCAGCATACATATATCCATAGATGAAATGGCACTCAAGTGCTGTATTGTGTAACATGTGCTGCAGACTGAATTTACAGCAATGACTGATGGCAGTAGGTGGGAAAAGTCCCCTGGAGTGCCTGAGAGGACATGGAAGAACCAAGATGAAGAATGGCAAGAGGATAAGGGCATTTTTGAAGTGGGGTGCAGCCTGAGCTGGAGGTCAGAGGCTGAGTTAGCCTTTTAGTCCGGTGCATGTGAACAGTGCCCCACGACCACCAGAGGAGCCAGGGGCAGTCTTCATGCTCCAAGTGACTCAGCTCTACAGCCCTGTTTCCCTGACAATGCAGTAAATATGGGGCCTATAAATCCATTTGCAAACATCCACTCTTCCGGCATCTGCTTCTTTCCAAGTCAACAAGCCCAAAGCCATCCCAAGCAGTGTGAGCTGGCAGTGCCAAGCCCTGTGGAGCCGACTGCAGGAAGGAGGGGAGGCTTTGCAGGCTAAGCTCAGCTCCCACTGAAGAAGCCCATTGCCTTCTTGGCCAAAACAGAATGCAGGCAAGAAGCAGACAGGGGCCTCTGTAGTCACCTGCAGCAGAAAACCATCAAAGGCACAAAGGATGCTTCACCTTTGATAGGAGGCACCTCCACATGAGGAGAAAAGTGGGGCACCCATGATGGGATGATGGAGATATTGATCCTAGGGCAACAAAAAAGGAGGCTGATGAATAGGCCAAGCCAGCCAGAGAAGGATGCAGGGAGCTGCAGGGAAAAACGCTGGGCCAGGTAGCACTAGGAACTATGTGAGCCCCACACCTGAGCCTGGATCCCATCTACAACATAGGGAGAACACTGACCTGCCCTGACATCTACCCAGGAAGATGAGAGGACTAAAAATGAATTACAGGATTGATATTGGTCCGAGCTACACGAATGAGTCTTCATGGATAGGTGGGCTTTGGAGATGGCCTGGCCCTTGGCACCCAAAGTTTGGTCCAGCCAAACTTTGGAACTTATCAGAAATGCAGACTCTAGTCCCCTTACTCTACTTTCTGAACTGGAATCTGCGTTCCAACATGACTCCAGGTGGTTCACGGGCACACTGAAATTGGCTAACTATTGTTCTAGTCCATGAAGTAGGTCAGCCCCTTCTGCAGTGCAGTAACTGAAGCCCAGTGGGAATAAGTGACTTGCAGCAGGCCACACAGTTAATAAACGGTAGACATGAGCCCCAGGCTGCAATGCCGCACAAGGGAGGATCACAAGTCAGCAACCTAGGTTCAAGTCCTGCCTCTGCCATTAAGCGCCGTGTGGCCTGGGGACAGGGCGAGCTAATTTCTCTGAGCTTTGGCTTTGGCATCTTTCAAATTGGGTGTAATGACAGCTCTCTGTTAGGATTATGGGAAGGATTTCATGGGATGTGCATGTTAGGGGTCTTGTACAGCATGGTCTCATACTTAGTATTTACAGGGGAGGCTCCTCCAGGCCTCACACTAAGCCTATGCAGCCCTTTGTCCCCAGCACCCGTTTTCATCTGTCTGGATTTGGCTCTCTTTAAGACCCCAGCCAAGCCCTGTTTCCTCTAGAAAGTTCCCTGTTGGAACCAATCTCCAAGTAGATGCCAGCTGCTTGAGCAGGGCGCAGACTCGTTTCTCAGCCTTACATTTTTACCTTCTTTGAGTAAACCAGAAGGCCTGCATGGCTCTGTGCACAGGGCCTCATGCCTCTACACCGGCCATTCACCTTACCTGCCATGCTCTTCCCATGAAGCCCCCTCTGTAGCCTTTATGTCTCAGCCTACACTTTTATTGGAACATACATTTTTCCTGCAGAGCCAGGACTAAGAGACAGTTAGTGAAGCACTCAGCACAGAACATATGTACGTCCTGGCTCTTGGGTGCCCATTCTGCACTTGCATAATGAAAGGGAGGGACGGAGACCGACAACAGTCCTAGGCACCTCCGTACCTCAGTGTCTTCCCCAAATCATGGCCTCCTGAAAAGGACTGTGACTGCCTGGTGCTCTCAGTGTTCCCTTCTACACTGTAAGTTCCAGAAGCACAATCACTGCTGCTTCACTCTCCTCTTACCTCCCAGAGCCTGGAACACAGCACGCATCAGGTGATAACATTTGCTGACATTTGTTCTCCCCTCTCCCATGCTGTCCAGTTCCATGGAAGGTGCCAGGGTCCCCTGCCCCCTCCTCCACACAGCTGCCCTCAGGGGGCTGTACTGCACTTGCCCTCTGCGTGCCATGCTGGTGCCCAACCCTGGTGTTCACACATGTTTTCCAGAACACTGTAGGACTCCACAAAATAAAGGAAAGCCAGATTAATTCTCTCCATTTTTCCATCAAGTTTTTTTTTCCTTTTTTCAAAGCACTCTAAAGCATGCACCGGTCAATAGCGTGTTCTCCGCATAATCATTCCACTCATGCATGCGTGCATTCATTCCTTCACTCATTCGCTCATGCATGCGTCAATTTGTTCTGGTCTATCCTATGTGCCAGGTACTATTTTATGTACTGGGGATAAAAACTAATAAGACAAAAGAGGGTAGAGGCTTTCCAGAGCCTACATATTGGCAAATGAAACAAGATGTAGGCTTGTGACAGAAGCAGCAGGTGTCCACATGCTGGAGCATTACAGTAGCAAACTGAAGAGGGGCACACATCTAGTCTTTGCCCTTGTTTCTAGCAAGAGGTGTGGTCTCTGTCCCCACTCCGTAAGCCTGAGTGAAGGAGGCTCTATGACTATTTTGACTAAGATGTGAGGCAGACGGGACACAATGCCAGCTTTTTAGCCTAAAACTCAAGGTTGGCTAACTATGCTAAATTACTTTGGTAATTTATACTTTCACACTGGCAGAATTCTTGCTCCTGGGTCCCTGAGCTGCCAGGCAAGCAGCCCATCCATGCTTTAGGAGACCCTGTGTCGACAGCCCCTGAGACCACATGAAGAGGCCAACATCCCACCTATCCCTGACTGCTGCACGGAAGGCTTCCTGAGCACACAGGCAAGCAGCTGGCGTACCTCACAGGATGGAACAGAAGGGCCTGACTGCTCCCTGTCTCAATCCCTGACATGCAGATAAGGAAACAGCACAAGGACTGTTAAGCCACTATGTTTGTAATGGTTTGTTATGTGACAAATGAAAACTTTGGTAGTCAAATAGTGGTGCGATCCATTCATTTCCCCATAAGGGACAAAGAAACAGAATGGAAGGACACAGAGAATCAGGAGTGCTACTTCCTGAGAAGGTCCCTTTCTAAGCACTTGGTATCTGATCAGACACCTTGATGAAGGGTAGGTGTCAGTCATGGGATAAGCCAAGGAAGACCACAGCAGACAGCAGACCTGGCATGGGAGGAGACTGGTTCCTTCAAGCAGCAGCAGAGGAGCCACAGAACCAAGTGGGGAGAGTCATAGAGACCCAGCAGGACCAGGTTGTAGGCAGCCTTCGCAACTCAGGACAGCTTGGGCTTGAATCTAAGTGGGAAGGGAGGATGCCACGGAAGGGCTAAGCAGGGTGCCTGTGACCTGGACGCTGTCTACAGAAGAACACCACTGGCAGAACCATTTCCACAGCAAGGATACTCACTGGAGGCGACTGTAAAAAGTACAGGTGGCCTGGATGCGGTGGCAGCAAGGGGTAGGTTTGAGAACAGTGTGAAGGGGGCTGCTGGGACTTTCTGATGGGTCAGGTCTGGTGCTGGAGAGCCAAGGAGGGGAGCAGAGACAGTTCCTGGGCTTTCAGGTTGAGCCACTGACTGAGATGAAACCTTGGAGAGGAGGGGACTGGGAGGGGCACTTGAAATCAAGGGTTCGTTTATGAGCACATTAAAGGAAAGCTGCCTTACAGACATCCTGAGGCTAGGGAAATAAACCTATGAGTAGTTAACATACTGCCAGTAGCTCATACGCCTGAATCCTTGCAAATCCTGGACAATTCCAAGACCGCTATAGGTGTCCAGGATACTACGGGGATGCACAGTAGAAATGGAACGTCAGCAGGTATTCAAGGCCACAGAGTTGGCTGGGAGTACCTAGAGTGGAGACAGATAAGGTCCATCAAGCACCACCCCAAATGACTGCGTAGGTTTAAGAGAGGCAGCCTCAGAGCATCGGTGAGGATTAAACAGTGGCAGGGTTGGTCTGAGAAAAGAACTGACGGGAAGCACAGGGGGGACTGACAGATTAGCCACAAGCAGAGCTGAGCTGTAAGGGAAAGGGACCGAGAAGCTAGAGAGAGGGTGCTTCAATCAGGGGAGTTGTTTCTAGAAGACGGAATCTGCAGCACATGTGCTGAATGCCCAGCAGAGAGGAGTGGAGCCAGGGACTGGGAGGGATACACATGGGAACAAAAATGTATGTAACAGAAGGGCCTGTGAATGAGGCAGCAAGAGACCTGCCTGTGTAGCTTACCCATGGTCACGGCCATGACACAGCAGAGCCCGGGACACTCACAGGGCAGAGAGCACAGATTACAAGCGCCAGGCCCTGCTTAAGGTTGGCTAACTGTGGACAAGTCACCACATCCTCGCCTTGACACGCAGATGCCGTCTCTCAATCTCTCAGGGCCACTAGTGGCATCACACTGGCTAACAGCTGCCAAGTGGCCAGAGGACTGGTGACTCCAGCAGCGGGCAATACTGGGCTCTGTGATCCCGGAACTCGGGCGTGGGCCTGTGGCCTGCCCTTCGATGCAGTAAACCTCTCTGAGGTTGAAGTTCTGTGGCTCAGCACCAGCACCAGATCAGGGATGCTGAGGCCCTGGGGCTCCGAGGCCCTCCCCGTGGGAGCCCCCGCTTTGCACTGCAGTGACACTGAGCTTCGGGCAGCCTCACAACGCCTCAACACACATGCTGCAATTGCTCAGCTTGGTATCTTTAGAAATGCAATCATTCTTGTCACTGGATCTGGAATGCTATCCTCTATCTTACTTCTCCTGAATACCAGTTCAGGCATTTCTCCTCCCAGAGAACCTTCTCTGGCTCTTGCCTGTCCCACACACGTGCCCTTCGCCTGGGCCCTGTATCCTGCACACAGGCAGCTCCGTGTTGGTCCACTCTGTGCCCCCTGCACATCAGCGGCAGAGCCCAAGCATCCTGTGACTCCAGGGCCTGGCTCAGTGAGTGTTGGCTGGACCACACGTTCTCATGGTGACAAGAGTTGGGGGACCAGGAAGCACTGCCCGACAGAACTTCAGCAGTGGTCAGAACATCCTGTGCCTGAGCTGTCCACCGCAGTGACCACTCAACCTTTGTGTATGGTTACTGGCACAACTGAGAAACTGATTTTTTTAAATGTAATTTAAATTAAGTTTAAAAAGTCATACATGACTAACAGCTGTCCTATTGGATAAAACAGGTAGCAGACAGAATGAAGGGTTTAAAAGAACGAGTGTTTCTATACTTTTAGAGTGTGGCAGGCTTTTGACACAGGTTGGTATATTAATCTTTGCAATGACTTTGTGCAGTGGGGAATATTATTATTCCCATTTTACCAACCAGGAAATGGGCTCAGGGGCCTGGTACAGTCTCTCAGCTTGAAGACTGCACAGTGGTTCTCTGATCACCACACCTCTGCTCCTCCTCTCCTGCTCCCCGATCCCCCACCCTGCTCCAGGCCTGGCCCTGGAGCTGTGTTGTGGAGGTCCCTCCTCTCTTGTACAGGTCCTGTGCTTCCAAGTTGGGGAAGTTTATTTTTCAGGCACCTCTACTGCAGCTGCTCACAGGGCTCTGGGGTCCCACACGATGTGGCTGGGCAGGAGGCCGCTGGTGCCAGCGGGAGTGGGTGGCCTGGCTGGCTCATGCTCATCACTTCAGGTCCCCTTGCATGTGCAGCTCTGGAGAGCTCTCTCGGCGCTGCTGCAATTTATTGTTTCTGCTCTAATGATTGCTCCATGTCTGATTATAAGTGCCTCTGGCTGGGGGCCCGGACTCAAAATTCTCATGATCTGCTTCCAAAGTTGATGGAGCCACAAATGGGACTCATGTCTCTGTTTTGTCATCAGCCACATTTCCAAGAGAGGAGGGCCCAGGACCAGACACAGGGCTTAGAGAGGGGATTTAAGAGAATTCCTGGGAGAGTCCCCAAAAGGCGCCTCTTGAGTTCTGACTCACCTTCGGGGGCAGCTTAGATGAGCCTGCTCCACACGTATACGTCAAAATCCAAGGCAGAGCCCAAGTCGGATGCAGCACAGTGAAAGGGGCCTCTGAAGAACAGCCCAGCCCTACCCACACCTCTCCCTCAGTCTGCCCACCCTTCAGGGTGCTGTGTCATAGCTCCTGCAAGCCCCCTGCTCTGAGCTCCACCCCCTGTAGGCAGGGAGGCAGCCTCAGGCCCCTGTAAATGTCCTCCAAACCTGGTACAACTTAGTGAGGATCTCCTCTTTGTCATCCTACATCTACCCCACTGAAGCGCTGCCACTACCCACACTTTACAAATGAGGCAACAAAGCTCAGTGAGGTTAAGTGATTTATCTAATGTGAAACAGCAGCCTCGAGAATGGAGTTGCACCTGAATTCAGAAGATTCCAATGGAACACTTTAGCCTCACACCCTGTGTCCACACCTGTTGGTGCTGCACTGCTACGGGCTATTTCATTTCTCGCTTCACTGGAGAAGAGCGTCCAGGGGTAGGAAACAGGCCAGACTCCCAGCAAGGTGGGGGCTCAGGAAGTGACTGCTCAGTGGACTGCACGTGAAGGAAGTCCTGCCCTCCTAAGTAGGTGATACAATTAGGACAATCACTTATTACTGGCAAGATTTTTTAAAAAATGTGAGCAAAGACTTGAATGGGTAGGATATGACTTCAGGAAAAAGAAAAAAAAAAAGCAGGTCTCAACAGGGACTGAAAGACCTGAATTTTCCAGGTTAGAACTAATTTTACTCTATCTCACTAGCCTCTTACATCACTGGAATGGCCTAGAAATCCCAATATTTAGGTACCTAAGCTGAGTGTCCCAAAGG
Source organism: Octodon degus (assembly GCF_000260255.1). Classification (NCBI taxonomy): domain Eukaryota; kingdom Metazoa; phylum Chordata; class Mammalia; order Rodentia; family Octodontidae; genus Octodon; species Octodon degus. The sequence continues at coordinate 5,967,944 of NW_004524683.1, read as the reverse complement.
AGGCATCCCAAAGGCCTCACTATGTCTTATGATTTGGGATTCAGGAAATAAAGCCGCAGGGGAGAAAGACAGCAGCAACTTCAGGGGCGGGCAGACACACGCTCGGATTCCAGGTCCGCTGCTCCTTAGCTGTGGAATCTTGGACGAAGTATTTCCCCTCTCTGAGCCTCAAATATAAAAACGAGGCCCTGCTGCCAGGCAGGGATGTGAAGAGCAATGAACAGGAAGACAAATGGGAATCACTCAGGGTAACACCTGGCCCACTGGAAGGGCCCATGAGCCAGGAAGTGTCTTTCTCTCAGAGGAAGTCTAGGAAGAAAGTCATTCATAGCAAGAGTCAGTGCAGAAGCGCAGTCCTCTGGTAGGCTAATGATCACAAAGGCAAGATATAAAGTGATTTTTTTAAAAAAAAAAACCTCTAGTTGGACATGGTGGAGCATGCCTGTAATTTCAGCACTCAGGAGGCTAGGTGAGCTTGGGCATAAAGCGAGTTCAAGGCCAGTCTAAAGTGCATATGAAACGCTGCCTCAGAAAGACAAAAACAAAAGCTTCTCTAGGTTGACTTCATGGATTACATATGACATTATATATGAATTCACAAAAACAATGGATCAAATAATAGCCTACCCCAAGAGCAGTCCCTACACTAGGGCCGAGGGACGAAGACACTGGTAAGATCCCACCCCTCTCCCAGTTAGGGGCTTCTGGCTGGAGTAGACAAACAACAGGAAAGAAAGCCCTGCCAAGTGTCAGGGCGAAGGCACACAGTCACTGAGGGACTCTACTAGGCTGAGATGCACCCAGGAGGCCAGCGGAGGAACCCATATGGGGGAACAGATGAGCGAATATGAAAGGACGTCTCCAGTTAAAAAGGGACACCATAGGGCAAAGGAGAAAATACAAAAAAAGGTAAGACAGTTTAAAAAATGAGATGGTTGTTGTCTTTCAGACTTAAAAGCCTACTGATAGCACTAACCCTGTCAGAGGGTATCTCGCTCCTCCCGCTTACGAGCTCTGGGATCTGTGCTAAGCTAGCCTCTCAGTGCTTCAGCTTTCTCACTTCATCTGGACAACAAGGATGATCATAACACCTACCAGTTTGGAAAGGCGTAGGGAAGACGCATTTGGAAACCATTTCAACATATCAATCAATAAATACAGATTACCGCCACCACCAGCAGGATCACCATCAGTGTTATGACCACCATTGTCATTACAGGTGAGGTCCTGAGGAAGAAAGAAATTTGCCCAAAGTGACTGAGAGAGTTATAGGCAGGTCCTGATCTTTTTATTTTTCTAACTGCACATGACTTGTGTGTGTGTGTGTGTGTGTGTGTGTGTGTGTGTGTGTGTAACCAGGGATTGAACTCAGGCCCTCGCACTTGCCAGGGAAGTGCTTATTCTACTGAACCATCTCCCTGGTCCCTGCACATGACTTTTTAAAAATTTGTTTCCTGTCATGCATAAGAGCCCAGAACTTTCTTTCTCCCTTTTTAGGGTACAGGGTCTCACCACACAGGTTGGACTCGTATTCTCCTGTTTTCAGCCTTTCAGCGCTAGCATTACAGGCGTGTGCCACCACACCTGGTCTGAACCCAGAACTTTCTGACGAGGAAGCAGGAGTCATGGGGATTGGGCCATCCAGTGCTAACACAAAGGCATATTCTCTCAAGATCACTTTCTTTGTCCTGCTGGTGCCAACTGCCCAACAGCTAGGCTTGTACCATCTGTAGTGCACGACCAAGGAAACACTCCCATCCCAGATACCTGGGGAGAAGAATCCAAAGCTTGGATACAGTGAAATATTGGTTGGGTAACATCTACCATGACTTCCTTGTTCCAAGAGGAGACAGGAAAATCCCACCACCCCATCCCAATCTCACAGTTGTCTCCAACAGTATCGCTGTAATTATCTAGCTCTACTACTATCATATATTTACCAGCTACAATGGATATCTAATTATGGATTGCAACCACCAAGCATTGGACATGGGTCCATAGAGCAAGGCTTGTGGAAATTAGGGAGGTCAAAGGGAACTCAGGCCCAGAACAGCCTAGAAAACAAGCAGAAGCAGTCCTTTCACAGAGCCAGTGTCTCTTGGGGCATCAGGTATACAAATCTGGTTCAAGAACTACAGCTACTAAGAGGGTAGGGCAGGTGAGGAAACATCAGAGAGGGTGAGCAAGACAGGATTCAAGATTGCAGAGTCAAAAAGATCTCTGGTTGTTCTAATCAATGCTTTATCTTTCTCTGGATGACAGACTTCTACTACCACTTCACTGGTCCCTTTCATCTGAAAACTATAGGTCCCTTTTTATCTTATCCTTGGGTTAAGCACAAAGGTAAAGAGAGGTGTCAGGGGAGAGCCAAATGAACAGGCTAGAATTTGTTTTGTTTTGGGAATCATTGGACACTACCAAAATTTTTTTTGTCTCCTGCTTTCAGGAGTAGTGTGTATTCCATGACGTCAGCTAAAACCACAGCAGGGGGTTGCCCAGAGGAAGCCTGATCTCTGGAACTTTGGGGTCAAGGGAAGGAGCAGAGGGGTTTTCTCACTTTGCTTTCCCTGGAATCTTGTGGGCTGATCTTCAAGATGAAGGAAGTGGACTGGACTCATTTGAGCTGAGTGTGAAGCACCCAGCACTTGAGACCCAGGGAGCGAAAGTGATACGCAAAGCTGTGGCGGAGGCCCTGGCTGAGCAACGGGCATCCATTCCTTCTAGAAGCAGGAATGCAAGGTTGCTTCTTGGGAGGTGTGGAACAAAGATTCATTTAAACAATTAAATGGGTTCAGAATCCCACAGATAGAAAACTAAGTGTGTGCATGTATGTATGTATGTGTGCGAGTGACACAGACAGATACGGGACGTTAGGAAGAAGGAGCAGCTTTGAGGTGGACCTGGGGGTCAGGACAGAGGTTCCCAGCCTTAGATGCCTGGAATGACTGTGTTGAGGAAAACAGTGAGGATCACTGAGGCCACAAGAGAGGCATACGGAATTAACATCCCCCGGGATTCTCCAATTACCATCCATTAATGAGTTCCACTTTCCACAGGGATTGGTGCCACAGGATGGGAACGGAAGAGCGGGCAGCATGTTTTCACAGGTTTTTGGAGTCACGGTCCAGCTAAAGCCAATATGAGCACGAAGCGGAGACGCTCAGCGAAGAGCCAGGGCATGCAGACAAGGGCACCAGGGTGGACGCAGGGCTTTACTACAGAGGAATTCTGGCTATTTCATTATCATGGGACAGGAGGGAAAGATCTTAATTGACAGTAATGGTAATCACAAAATAAGCTAGCAATCAATGCCAGTGGTGCCCATTTACAGTTACACAGAATTGCTGTTTGTAAGGTTTTATGCCCCGAGCTCTGCCTGGGTTCTTTTTTTTAAGCTTTTCAACAGCCCTAAGAAACAGGGACTGTGGTTACATGCTGCACAGTGGCCTTGAGAGGTTAAGTTCTTCACCCAAGTCACCCAGGAATGAGAAGCTGGGTTAGGCATTGAACTCTGATACTACCTGAGAGGCTGTTTCAGTGTCGTAACTAGAAACATTGGGAGAGGACAAGTAGCTTAGCCAAGATCACACAGGACTCTGTATCCTCCTTTCCAAGTCACCTACTCAGACGTCTCCTCAGGAATCCTAGGCACCAGGCCTTCAGTCCTGCCTTCTGGACCATTCCACATCCTCCTCACTGGTGTCCTCTCCTGTCTAGGCCGCTGCTGCACTGCTCCCCAAATGGTCCTTCCAAGAACCACCATAGTTAGAAACCTTTGAGGGCTTCCAGTCCCCAGGAAAAACTCTCCTTGAGAGCCTGTACCAATCTGACCCGGCCCAATGTTCCAGGCTCTTGTCCCACATCATCTCCCTGGCACCAGTTTCCATGCAATGTCCCACACAGGACTCCAATCACACTGCTGGCCTCTGGTTTATAATGCTCTTAGCAACTGCGCTCTGCCCTATGACTCTCAGTTTTCAAGATGCAGCACCAAGAGCCCTTGCTTGGGTTCCAGATTCACCGGATACTGCCTGAGTGTCTGGCTCCTTGTAGGACTCTAGCGCAGCAGGATCACACGCTGCTTGCTTCATGGGGATCCCCTGTGTTCATCTGTCTCCACCATTAGACCATGAGCATCTCAGAGGCAAGCAACTGTGCCCGGTGGCCCTGTCCTGCTCCTTCTCTGGAATGGAATGGAATGGAATGGAATGGAATGGAATGGAATGGAATGGAATGGAATGGGAATGGGAATGGGAATGGGAATGGAATGGAATGGAATGGAATGGAATGGAATGGAATGGAATGGAATGGAATGGAATGGAATGGAACAATGGAATTTGATGGAGGAAGGTGCACTACGGATAGGTAATGCAATGATCTCACTTTATACCTGAGACAGCAGGCATGGAGAGGTACAGGAGCCTGTCCAGGTTTTTATACCTGGAGAGGACCAGGCTGAGACTGGCACGCATCTACCCATTGAGCTGGCACTATTTCCTCGAGCATTTGTACGTGGCAGACAGTTGCTGCATGTCTCCACCAATGAGCTGCAGAGCAGGCCTACTGGCCCTGCTTCTGTGCTCTGTCCTCATCTTCCAGGCTGGCTTTCTGGGCAGGTCCTTTCTGCCCAGCTGTGACCAAAGTCACATCTCCAGCCCAACACAGATAGCAAGAGAAGAGCTCATCTCTTTGTAAATGACTCAGGGACAGAGGCGGATGCAGAACTGAAAACAGGCCTCAGTCAGAGAGAAACTGAAGTGTGCAACGTGGGGGTACTGGGGGCAGAACAGGAATCTGGAGGGGAAAAATGCCCATAATGGCATATTTTCCAGCAGTGAAAAACATTAAGACCCACTTTAAAAATGTAGTTCTTACCACAGCTATTCCTGGACTCCAGCCCAGAAGAGCAGCCAGGGCATATGAATGACACTCTCTGCCCACACGTACCCTCTCTCTGGCTGGCTCTGTCTCCAGCACCCTGCACTGCACGCAGTCTTCCAAGAGCCACTCTCCCTGCTGCTCACTGTGGGCCCTAGAGGCAGAGGAGCTGAGCAGGGCAGGACCTCCGAGATCCTCACCTCATCTGGCTTCCTCCTGACTGAGAGAGACTGAGGAATGGAGAAGGTCTCTAAACACAGGCACACATGGAGATGCTGCTGTTTAATGTGGCAGAGCCAGGATAAAGGTCTAAGGTCTCTCAACACAGGCGCACATGGAGATGTGTGTGCACACAAGTACAGGTGTACACACACACTCCAGCGGAGCCTAGTATATGAAAAACTCAACTATGTCACAAGCCAGGGAAGCTGACTGGCCGTGGGCTAGCTGTGCAAGCCTGGCCCAGCCACTTTATAGCGCCAGATCTCCCACAAATAAACCAGGCTGACAATCTTTGCTTATCTCCCTACGCTGTCATGAGGCTGAAAGGAGAGAAGGCATGAGAAGGTGCCCTGGAGGGTGCTGGCCCGTCCCCCTCTCCCAAGAGGCTGATGGCTTGGCAGCCCTGATGCCAGCTGCTCTGATTCCAGTTCCTTTCTGTCACACACCATTTGTGTGATTGACGGGAAGTAGATTCCCCTCTCCATGCCTCCGTTTCCTCACCTGCAAAATAGGAACAATCCTAGAATTCACCCATTGGGGTTGCATTACTCAATCAAATGCCATTTTCAAACTAATGCTTAATATTTTTGTTTTGCATGAGGCAGCACCAGTGCTTCGTAAGTGTTCATCCCATGCATGACCAGATGCCATGAGGAGAGGAGAGTGATGCAACCGGATTTACTCCTACCGAGCACTGGAGAACTGGTCTGAAATGACTTCTATCCCTTTTCTCAGAGTCCCCAATTCATCAGAGACGCCAAGAGCCCCTGGTACTCCACTCAAGCTGTCACGTTTCCCCCAGGGGTGAGCAAAAGCTTCTGGAGCTTCCTGGAGAATAATCAAGGCAGCTCCTCAGCTCATCAGGGCCGGGAGGACTGGCTAGGGTAAAGGGTCCCATGAAGGGAGGTGCTTTGTACATTGCCAGTGTCCTGCTCCAGCAGGCAGCAAGCCCTGCTCCCTGGAGCTATTGTTTCTCAGCCTGAGCTGGGTTCAGGCACTGCGTTCTTCCTCTGCAGGAGTCTAGGGGGGCTCGGTTGCATCCAAGATGACACTCCCCATGATGGCATCCCTTGCCACCCACTCAGCACTCATGTCAGATTTGGTTCCAAATGACAATGACAATGACAGCAGCAACAACAACTGCTAACACTTACTGCTTACTTCCTCTGTGCCTGGCAGACACGTCTTTAAGCTCTGCCTGGTAAACCTTGGAGGTGCATGCACGCACACACACGTGCACGCACACACACACACACACACACACACACACACACCCTACTACATTCATCCTACTGATGCAGAGGAGGTGCGTCCACATCCCCAGGACCCCAGCCAGGGCTGGGGCTGCATGTGGCTGAGACTGGCTACTGCAGAACACATGCTCCTTACTGTCTAGACCTAAGCCTTCACCAGTTTATCATCTACAATGCTATAGAAAATTGGGCTCCAATTTTCCTTTTGAAAGACTGATGCTAAAGGCATCTGGCCCCAAAAGAAGAACATAGATTTTGAAGACCAGCAGCAGTGGGCTCAAATCCAATTCGAATTATTCTGAACTTTCAGGAAAGTTTCTTCTTCTCTCTGAGCCTCAGTGTCCCAATTTAAAAAATGAGAATAGCAGGGTGGGGTTCTGAGGACTCAGTGACCTGAGCACACAATTTCACATGAATGAGCTGAGCTAATATAATATTCTTTAACCTTTGGCAAGAAATTTCACCTGTGGGTGAAATACACCTATGCTCCCACAGAGGTCAATTGTAAGAGGTAATTAATATCAAGTCATACAGTATATACTAAGCTTCTCCTTCTAGTACTACAAGTCAATATCATGAACTCTGAGGCTTCAAAGAGAAAGTTCCATCCATCCTACCGGGTCTTACTTCTGTAAAGATCTTGGAAATCAGAGTTGAATTTTGATTGCAGAAGGAGAGCTGAGGCCCGGATAAAGACAGGACCACATAGCAAGCCGTTGGCAGAGACTCCCAGTCTAGAACTTAGGTTTCCTGGCTCCAACTTGGTGTGTTGCCACCTATGAGGCATGCACATGTGCATCCTCTGTCTCAAGGAGAAACCACATGATGTGGATGTCACTGTCTCTCTTCCAATAATACATGAGATGCTATGCTTGTTGCTTTATACACATCATCTCTTTTAATTAATCCTGACAACAGTTGAGTGAGATCCAATCAGACACTCAATTAATAATGTCTGCAACCTGGGGCATGTTGTGCAATGTCACCAGCAGCCTCCAAGGCTGATGCTCAAAGCAGGCTCCTAGACCTGAGATGTGAAGAGGAAGCCACCTAGGGAATGGCACAGTGATAAATAGGAATGTGTGAGAATGGAGGGTTCACAGGGCACAGAATTTCTAGATGAATATGGGGGCTGGGGCCAGCACGTAAGTTCAATCCAGCTGAGTCCCATAGGAAAGAGAGCAAAGTTGGCAATGGCTGTAAATGGTGGCACTTTGCATGGTAGGTCATTGAGAAGAATGTGGTGAATCCATGAATAAATGCATGAATTACGAGCCAGTTAAAGACCAATGAAGGAAGAAAGGGAAGAACCGATGAAAACCCTTTTAGAAAGTAGAAGGCAGAGTTCGAGCTGATTTGCTGGACTAATACCTGGGCATACTAAAAGGGAGAGGAGCACCGATGGGCAGGTAAGCCTCCCTACTATGATGCAGACCATCATGGTGGGAAGAAAGGGTGGCAGAGGGGAGGAGGACTGGGTCAGAGGTACCCACACTGAGAAATTCCTGGCTGGCCCAGTGAGGCACTCCAACACGAAGACCGCCCAAGAGAGCAGAAAGAGCCAGGCCACACACACTGTCCTCAGCTGTTGACCGAGAGGTGCCAATTTTCCCTGGCAGTAGGCTCTCCTGAAGGCAGCTGTGAGCAGCACAGGGCTCTGGCTGATCCAGATGTGACCAGCAGGCAAATTCGGGCACACCAGAGAGAAGGAAGTATCCAGTTTGGTCCTGTAGAGCCTCCCAGGAAGACCTGATAAGTGAGAACTCAGCAGGCAGAACAAGGCTGGGATTCTTGGAACCTTCCCCACCAAGGATCCACTGTAGGATGTGTGTGTCTACAATTCAAAGGATTCTGCGCTCCTGGGCTTTAGGAGGGATGGCAGCTAGAAGCTGGGGGAGGTGAGGATAAGTCAGGAAGGGCTGCGTGTGCTATGGGAGGTGGTCAGACCTCACAACCCTGGAAGTGGGAATTTTGGACAGAGGGTCTGCGCATGCATTTCTGTTTTAGATCCCCTGGGCGGGGCAGGCAATGGGTGGAGGGCCAGGAAGGCATAGAGAGGAAGGAGAAGGCCGTGGCCTCACTGTGGGTGAAGATGTGCCCCCAGAGCACATCTTGGTTCAGGCTCTCTCTCAAACTATTTTGAGAAAAAGAGCCTTGGGAGGGATTTTACCTACAAATATCAGCATGCCCTTGTCTCTGAAACTTGACTAACCCACTCTCAGAGCTTCAATTTTTTTTTATTTTAAGACATTATTTGCACACAGTAAATGTACCTTTTTGGTACATGGTTCTGTTAGTTATGACAGATACATACAGTCAAGGAACCACCCAAATTGAGATATAAAATAACTTCAACAACCACAAAGAATTCCTGTGTCCCTTTGTATAAACCCACCTTCTAACAACAGCTACTGTTTTTGTTTGTTTGTTTTACTGTATTTGGTACAGGGTCTCACTATGCAGCTCAGACTCATAGTGATCCTCCTGTTTTCAGCCTCCCCAGCACTGGGAAAACAGGTGTGTGCCACCACACCTGGACCAGGTTGCTGGCTCAAGGCTCCCAGGGCAGGGCTTGCATGGCCTGTGGTGCGAGGGTTGGAGCCCTGGTCCCTGTGCTTGCCTAAGCAGGCGTTTAGTCCACTGACTATCTTGGCAGCCTACCACTAGTGTTTTCTGTCTTTCTATATGGTTTTGCCTTTTCCAGAATGTCATACAAATGAATCGGGGTGTTGCCTTTGAGTCTGACTTCCTGCACTTAGCACTACATATTTGAGATCCAGTCCTGCTGTCCCTGCTAATGGCAGGCGTTCTTTCTTCTTTCTTGCTGAGCAGCATCCCATGACAGAAATGTATCTCAGTGTATCAATTCTCCAACCCAGAACACTAGGGCTGTTTCCATGTATGTAGAGCTTTCTATATCAACACAGATTTTGATTTCACTTAGGTAAATACCTACGAGTAGGCTCTCTGGATGCAGTCGGTGTACGTTCAACTTCATGAAACACTGTAAAGTGTTTCACAGAGCGGTTGTAGCATCTTGTATTACCACGTGCAAGGTAAAGGATTTGTAGTTTCTTTATAATCTCACCATTTGGCATGATAAGATTCAACAGTGGCCATGTGAGTAGTAGCCCCCACTGTAATTTCAGTAATTTCAGTAGTAGTAGCCCACTGTGATTTTCACTTGTATTTTCCCACTAACTAAAGATATTAATGGTCTTTTATGTGTTTATGTGCCATCTTTTGAGAAGCAGTCAAACCTTTTGCCCCCTTTTTAATTGTATTTGTTTTTATATTGTTTACTTTAAGTATCCTTTATATTTTGTGGACATACTGCTCAACATATTGTGACGATAAGTTCTTAACAGATATGTAATTTGCCTTGCTCTTTCTTGATCTTAGGACAAAGAATTCAATTTTCACCACTATCTATGATGTCAACTGTGGGTTTTTTTTTACAAATGTTATTTCTCAGAACGCTGTTTCAGGTTAAAATTATTTTTTATTTTTATTGCTATGTTTGCAAGATGTAATATTTACATTTATTTTGAGGAATTGGTATATATAT
>NW_004524683.1:5942711-5957923 GCF_000260255.1 Octodon degus | reverse complement strand
TTCTCCCCAATCCCCTTAACTCCAAAAAGTCTGCCTCACTGTTTTCTACCCTTTTTCTTTTACTCTTCAATTTTTATAATATTTTGGCTTTCTTATATAAGAGAAAGACAGATTTTACCAAGAACAGTGTTGTATTTCTTTTTTCCAAAGGTTTATTCTGCACCTACTGAGACAATCATAAAGGTTCATCTCATTTAGTCTATTTGTATAATGAATTATATTGATTGAGCTTTGCATATTAAACCAGCCTTGTATGCCCAGAATAACACCTATTTGGTCAATGACATATTATTCTTTTGTACGTTATGCTGAATTTGATGGGCTAAGGTATTCTTAAGTTTCTGCATCCATGTTCAGGATGTAAGAGGTATGCGTAAGCAGTTTTTTTGGAGGTCTTTATCTGGTTTTGTCATCAGGGTAATGCCAGCTTTATAAGGTTGGTAAGTATCTCCTTTTGTATCCTTCCAAAGATCCATACTTTCTTTTCACAACTGTTCGTAGTCTTTTCTTATCTGGGTTATCAGTTATGCTAATTTACTTCACTTCAGAAACTAAACTGTACTATACACAACAACTTAAGGGATGCAGGAGGATAAGCCAAGACAGGATTTCTTTCCACAAGGAGGTGAGAAGAAGCAATCATAATAGGTCCCACTGACTGAGTACCTGGTCTTCCCTGTGTGCTGTATAACAGTACCCCTGAACACTACTGTGGCCCTGGTATGCCAGTTTTAAGTGATTCAAAGAAGAGAAAACTGAGGCTCAGAAGAAATCTGTCTAGCTCACACAACGTTCACAAGGAGTCCGAGCCCAAATTCTTCCTATCTTACTTCGTCATCTTTACCAAGACAGATAAGCACCTACTATGTGCTGGCTATTTTGAATGCTTTGCTTCTTGTCACCGTTCATCACACCAGCAGTAGGAGTCACATGCTGCTGCTTTCCCCACATTAGCTTTCCGAGAAGAAGACTCGGAAAGGCCAAAGGCCTCACTCAAGGTCTGGTTAGTGCTGTGAGATAGCAAACACCTCATAGTGACAGGCAGGTGACATGTGAGCAAGGCATATTTAACACACATGTATAGCTAACTCCTACCCAAAGTAGCTCTGCATAGTGATGGAAAAGAGGCATAGACAGCGGGGTCAATGCAGGGGAAGGGTGAGTTACAGTGTGAGCACAGAGGAGAGGGCTGGAGGATCCAGAGAGGCGACGGGGTGAAAAATCTTGGTGAACAGCAAAGAGCAGACACAAACATAGAGCAGTTAAAAGCCAAAACAAGCAGGGCGTGCAGCAGGATTTTCCAACATCATGATGCGGATGCTGCGCAGGGCTGACAGGGACAGGAGTGGAAATAGCTCACGTCTGCAGAGCACTTTCCAACTCTGTGTCTTCTCCATGCACCCTCATGACCACGTGTGAGGTCATTTGTAGCCACATTTTACAGGTGAGGAAACCAAGTTCAGGGTGGGGTGGGGCTTACTGGTGATTACATGAAATAGACCAGAAGCCCCAGGTCAGGTCAGCACAACAAAAGGCCCCGTGCATGTGTGACATGGGCTCTTAAAATCCCATCAGCAAAAATCATGGAATTTGGGGGCTGTTGAGGCTGTTGGCATGTTGAAGCTGAAAGGTCTGAAATCCTGATGACATGGGTTATAAGATCTCAGGGTCGGAGATGATAAGGTGGTAAAGGGCTCTGAGATGGTGGAGACAATGGTGGCACGAGGAGCTAGGAAGCAGTCATCCCAGGTCAGTTCGTGGGTGACGGTTCACCACAGATGTCCTTTAGGGGGAGCAGACAGACCGGCTAGAAGCCAGTAAACAAAATGGCTTTGTACGAGAGACCTAGTCAAACATTAACCTTTCCAGTCAGGCCAGAACTGTTACCCCAGCCAAGCCACGTACCCGGAGCTTGTGGCGGTAAATATACCTCTCTGGGGCCATTACCGTCTTACCTTTAGATCCCCTGCCAGCAGATCAGATGACAGGAGCCAAAGGCAGAGTACAACAGCCTTCACATTTAAGCTCCGGAGTCTAGACCTCCGTGACACTTTCCACTCCTTGGATTTCAAGAACATCACATTTTCATTTTTCAGAGAGTAAGGGAGAGAAAATTCAATTCACCCTGGATCACCTGGAGTTTTGGAGTAAGGATTCAGACCTCAACCCAAATTCCTTGCCCCTGGGTAACCTCCCAAGGTCTTCCCAAGTGACAGAATGAAGTGGCCTTTCTCTTCCCTTACGGCTGTATTCTTGCATCGACATGGCAGGGTGCTTCCTTAGCTGTTCCCAGTCCCAAATTCTCTACATCTTAATCAGCAAATCCCAGGCCACCCCCCCCCCCCCGCTCTGAGCACAGCCCTAAAGCCTTGTCTCTTGCAGGTGCTTCCTTCCAACCTTAGGTCTTCAGCTCTCGTGTCTTTGCAGAACATTTCATGTACATTTTTTCACTGCATCTTCATGACAAATTCCTAAGGCCAGAGTACCATCATTAACTATTATGCTAAAAATGAGGAAACTGAGGTCCAGGGAAATTATGTGACTAACACGAGGGTGCATGGGTTAAAAAAGCCACACCTGAGTATGAAACACAGTCTCAGGACTGCTAAGAGAGAATCTGATAATACATAATAATAAGAGTAACTATAAATAATGTTGATTTTACACTCACTATGGGCCACTGTTCCAACCACCTCTCGCAAACTTTTTACCCTTGTTACAGCAAACCTTGAAGAATGGCTAATGTCACTCTTTTCATTTTACCTGAGGAAACTGACTGAGCTCTCTGAACTATCTAAAGTCCCCCAGCAGCCTCTGCCTCTGCAGCCTGGCCATTTCTTTCCCTGCCCAACTCTATAGGCCTCTCCCCACCAATCTGTCTTATGAGTATACTTTGTAGGCCACTGCTCTTTAGACTTGTCCCCAAGGTTCTGGAAATTTCTAGATGAAACAATAAAATATTCTGAAAAAAGTCCTTAAAAATCAAGACATAACATTTCAGATTTTATTCATTCATTCAAAACCAAAAACAGATATTTACCTCCTAGAATATGCCAGGCATGGAGCCTACACTCTAGAAGGGGAAGAACATAACAAGTAAGCAAATAATGATTCAGAAAGTGACAAATGAGATAAAGGAGAATAAAGTAAGGAGTTAAGGCATTGGTGGACATCAAATGGACTCCTTAACTATCAAGGAGAAAAAGTTCCAGGCAGATGAGCTCATATGCAGAAATGAGCAGCATGAGCAAGGACGGCATGAGGCTTGGGGAGCAAGCGCAAAGACAGAAGAGGCCACAGAGCTGGTGGGACGAGGGCCTGGCTCTGGGGGTGATGCGCACTGCCAGATCTGCAGAGGGACAAGAAATGGCTGCAGATAACAAAGAGCAATGAGGTCACCCACGGCCTCTGCTCACCTACTGTTCTGTGCCTATCCCCAGTGGAGTGCAAAGACACGCGCACCAGTCCTAGCCCCCAGCACAGTGTGAACTTGGTAAGTCCCTCACTCTATAAGAGTCTCCACTGTTCCACCTGCAAAATAGCAATGGAAATCCAGCTGGCAATGGGGCATTTGCTCTCTTAAGACTTAAGCCTTGGTTCTTCTTCTGGGAGAGAGGAGAGGAGAGCTTCATGTCTATGGGCACAGTGCCTGGTACCTTTATGGACTAAGGGCTCCAAATACAGAGGAGTTGCTGGGGTGGGATGTCCTCAGGAGTCCCGCAGGATTCACTAGGTGGGGCTGGACTGATGTCCAGGCCTCAGGCCTCTTTTCTCCTTCCCTCCCCAATGGCTAAGCCAAGTGGGCAGCAGCAGGCCTACTGGACCATGGGCAGACACGTGGGTGGACAGGCCAACAGGCAGGGGCAGACCATCAGGCACAGGGAGAAAGAAGGGCATTGTCTGTTGAAACCCAGCCAAGGGGCCAAGGCCACAATGCAGGGGATTCTTGCAGGAGAAACAGACATGCCTTTCTTTCTGCCAACTGTGGCTGAACAGTCCATTGGATCTGACTCTCTCCCATTTCACCCCAAACAAATGATAAATAAATAAACCTTGGTGAGCTCCGAGTACCAGAGCCAGGACCCTGGGTCCAGAACAGACTGGACACCATACTCCCAGGGCAAGTTGGGCCCCTGTACCAGGTGAGATTGCATGCATTCCTGCTGCCAAGCCTGGGGGTGAGTCTGCAGAGCTGGCAGACTCCAGCTGGTGGCCTTAGGAAGTCCCGCCAGGCATGGGGTGGGGCAGGCTGGGCTGTGCCATCTTTAAACCCAAGAAGCAAGTGGTAAGGTGGGCTGAGTCTCAGAGGAGGAGACAGGGCCCGCCTGTAGGAGAGCAGGCTGAGCCTGGCATCCCCTGACCTTGTCCTGAGACTGGCTCTGGAGCGATCTTCCTGGCATCATCTGCATGGTCCTTCAGAATGCTCAGTCAAGTGACAGGGCAGTGGCACATCATTTCCCCATGTTATAAATGTCCTAGGACTTGGGTGGAATGATTTGTTCTATTGGTGTTTGTGGATGGGATCACAGGTCCGCATCTTGTGCAGCGATTGACCACTGAGAATAGTGTATGCAGTGTATTATTTGTTGAAACTGTACTTCCGATTTGATTTGAAACTGTCTCATTGCTATATGTTTATCAATAAAACTGTAGAAAATAAATAAATAAATAAATAAATGTCCTAGGACTGATGTGACTTGGTCAAGTTTTACAAAGGGAGTCCTTCGCAGACTATCAGAGGCCTCTACATGTTTCATAAATGGCCCAACTGAGGCACAGAATAGTACAGCACTGCCTGAGATCTGACTCTTCTGATGCTTGAGTCTCTCAGCACTCTCAGTACTCAAACTGGAGAACCTCTTCTGTCCTAGGGATTCCTCATGGATTTTAATGCCACTCGGAGAGGTGAGTGGCGGGCTCATTAGAAGGTGCCAGGCAACTGGCCACGTTCCTCTGTGAGGCATCCTATAGTCTGAGAAGCCCCACACGTGGTGCTGCCACCTCATTGCACCTGCCGAGCTCCCATCCTGCTTGCTTTCCTGCAGGGTTAATGTTTTCCTTCCCTGAGGCTCTGCTCCCCACCCAGGAATGCTCTCTGGCTCCCTCCTGTCTCCACTAATCTGTTCCTCCTCATGGTCTCTGCTGCATCCTGACAGAGATGGAGGTAAAGACGGGAGAGCCCCTCGGGTGCAGACCAGGAGCACCCCGGGCTGCTTCAGGCCTCTGGTCTGATCCCTGTGCTCCCTCTTTAGGATGCTCTTTCTCTTCCTCTCCTCTGCCTCTACAACTCCTCCCCCAATCCCCAAGGGCTTCAAGTGTTCTACTCTTGCTTAGCATACACTACCATCCCTGCACTTCCCCAGTAGACATTGCTGCCAGGGCAAACACCCTATACAGAGAGGACAGCCAGTCAGGCCACCCTGACCTGTGCTTCCTCCACTCAATTCCACACTTGCTATCCTCAAATAAGCAGGACTAAGTATCCCCACTTTTATAGAACTGCCCCACCACATCATCCATCTTCTGGGGGACAGTGACCTACCCAAGTCCAGGTCTAGTCTACTTGCTCTGGGGCTTCTTACCATTATCTCCCACGAAGGAACCCTGGGATCCTGTCTTGCCCTACCTCCAGCCTCAGGTTTCAGCTTGATCCATGGGCAATTCAGCAAGCACTGGTATTGCTTGAGGTTCAGGAAACATTGGCCTTGTTTTAGCTTTCTTACTTCCTGCCAGGATGTGATTGACAAGTCTACACAGCGCTGCCTTGCCACGTCAAGAAAGTGGGGCAAGTGAAGCCAGGCATGTGAGACTTGTCCCATGGCACAGAGGGACCCAGATCAACTCCACACAAGAAATCAGGACAGCTGAAAATTGAATACATGCATATGTGTGAAAGCCTAGTTCCTTCCTTGGAGTCGTGGAGGAACACTTTCATAGTTTCTGATGACATCATGTCAGATATTTCCAGGCATCCAAGACAGCATTTGGCCCTAAATACTGTATGTTCGAGTTCCATGGCCCTTCACTCTTAGAGTCACAGGTCTCCAGTTGGCATGGGAAGCTCTTTTGACTTGGTATCTTCCTGAAGGCTCACTCTCATCCTTTTCAGACAGATGCCTCTGCTGCCTGTGAAGGCCTCCGTAACAGTGGTATGGCCAGGCACGTGATACCCAACACAGCCTTGCACTCAGGAGATAGCCAGCAAGAGACGCACGAGACCAACAGAAGCACTGGGGCTTACCATTTTGCCTTTTTGAGTCTATGACATGATTCTCTCTGTCTCTCTCTGTCAGTCTCTGTGTCTCTGTGTGTCTCTGTCTCTGTCTCCCTCTCTCCTCTCTCTCTCTCTGTCTGTCATCTTCTCCAATATTAGGGATTGAACCTGGAGGCCCAGGATACTAGGGAAGCACTCTAACCACTGAGCCACATCCCTAGCTCTTCCCTTAAATAAACTGAACACAATGAATCAGTATCCCAAGGTTGCTATGAGGACTGATGAAATAAAATACCACAAAGCCTTGTACTTGTCTTCAGATGATACTTAGAAAGTGTGAGTTTCTAGGTTGGGAGCTGGTGGCTGAGGAGGGGCTGAGTCTTCAGGGTTTCTTCTCTTATTCCACTCGCGTGGCCTCCTTCCAAGTATTCAAGTAACTTCTGAAAGCTCAGACAGTACACTCCCTTCTCCCTGTGAGTGATGGCCAGTTTCTCCTCTCTTGGATTCATTCAAACAAGCATTCTTGATGGTTCCCATTCAAACATTTCCATTCAGACAAGCATTTTCCAAAGTGCCCCACTGCAGGACAAGTTCAAGTTATACTTCCAAAAGGTTGCAGAGAAAAAGATGTCACATAACATGGAAAGGTCAGTGAAGGTCACAACAGATTCATACTATGGCACAGATGGACAAGAGGAGACAGGCACCCAGGAGATGAGCGAGTGATTTCGGGCCTGTTCTCTCAGTTGGACTTCTTCCTTCGGCAGCTTTTGCTTTAAATACAGCCTAAAAGCCTGGAAACCTGTGGCTATTCCAGTAATCTCTTTATTCCATTTCCCTCTTAGAAATCCTCTCCTCAGGCAACTAACACCCATTTGCTCCAAACTCCGGGTCTGTCTACAGCTGTGGCACCATCCAGTGTGCCGGGGGCAGTGAGTCACTGGGCATCTGACAGTGACGATAACCCTTGAGCTGATGCTTTAGTAAGGTCATAGCATGGAACTGTGCTGTGGGTGCTGGTGGCATGGATCTTGCAGAGGGCCCTGGGGAAAGTAGCAGAAGTTCTTGGAGGCCAGGTACAGCAGGAAGTTGGGCACTCCTTTAGTTTCCTAGTCTCTGGCCACGAGGCCTTGCCTTCTCAGGCTGCCATAGTGTTCTACTTCCTGTTGGCCAGAGGATGGTTGTTGTTGTCTCACCTTATACTGTGAGTCTGTTCTTCCTCTCTTTTCCAAGTCTCCATCCTCATGACTTTGGCTTTGCCCAGAGGCCTCCTCAGTCATTGTCTCCAGCCCAGATCCCACTCCCTAGGACTCAACTCCCAGACAGGCTGTCCCACTGGGCCCTTTCTGGTCACTTCTGGTCCTGTGGGACTGGAAATCCTTTCTACTTGCTGCTGGCCCCCCTCTTAAGCTAGCCTAGCCCCATGCACAAGTTCTTTGCTGCCTCTGATTGTCAGAGAGATTTTCCCTCATCCATATTTCTCCCATCTTTCCTTTCCTCAGGGCTCCCACTTCCTCTGCCTAGGCTTTTCACTTTCCAAGCTATGCATTACAGCTCTTAAAAACTACTCTAGTTGCTTCTTGTCACCTCCTCCCCAAGCTTCTCTTCCTCTATCCACTCTGCAGAAACCCATTCTCCATTCCCATACAAGTATCCGCAGTATAGACACAGAGAACAGTATGAACTTGATTTCCACCTGATCCATTGTCCTAATAATGTTCAGTTACTTCCCACTATTGTCTCCTTCAAAACTACCCACTGGCTGTCTATTACAAGCTCTATCTCAAAGAGCTCCTGCCCTGGCCTGGCTTTCTCAGCCTTATCCAGGCCTCTCTCCTGTGAGACCAGCCATCAATCTGCTCCAAGCACACAACTGTACTCATAATCTGGATCTCATTCTGCCTAAGCTCTCTTGAATCTTCACTTCATCACCTCTGCCAGGAATCCCTTAGGTGTGGTCATCTGAGTCCCAGTCATTCTCCGAGGACCCATCTCAACTCTGAGGTCCCTCCCATCCCAGCTCTTTGGTCTCATATAGCTCCCAGGCCCCACCTCTAGCTTAGTCTCTGTGGATTCAGTGCATGTGGTCAGTAGGCTGAGCCCACCGTGTCCTG
This sequence comes from Octodon degus, assembly GCF_000260255.1. Taxonomy (NCBI): domain Eukaryota; kingdom Metazoa; phylum Chordata; class Mammalia; order Rodentia; family Octodontidae; genus Octodon; species Octodon degus. The sequence continues at coordinate 5,949,595 of NW_004524683.1, read as the reverse complement.
AGTCCCCAGATCAAAGGTGTGGGGTCTAGAACTCACAGAATGGACCCTCAGTTACACCTGCAGGCACCTGCATCTATTATGGCTCAATTTTCCTATAAGGCACTTAGATAAATCCTTGAGTCCTGGGCTACTTACTTGGCTCCTCACCATTTTGCTAGATCTTGTTAGTTTCCTAGATGTTGTCTTTGCAACCCTCTTGCAGTTCAGTGACAGAACCAGGAAAAGGCTGCTAGTAACCCAAGTTTACCTATGGTTGTAGGCAGCTAAATCAGACAGAAATATTATAGGCAGTCAGACAGGCCAGGCCCTCAAGGAGACAGCATGGTAGAGAAGATACGTCACAACTGTGAAAGAAATGGATGCCCTTGCTGTGGGCCAGACCTAAAGACCAAAAACTGAACAAATGCTCACCTTCCTAGAGATAAGCATCCGGGATTGATCATCATCTTAAGGAAGCCAGGAAGAGTCACTGATCCAACTGCTACCCGAGGCCGGATAAACCGTTCTATGTTCGTGCCTGTTTGCTGTGTGATTCATTTCCCCTTTTGGTTCTGGATTTAATCAATTTTACCTGAGCAATAGTGCTTGTAATCTCATTGGTTGGCCATAGTTTTGCCCCACCTCATGCCCTCCTAAGCAAGTTCCCACGTTCACCACCTTAGACCTGCCTCACTGCATGGTATTACTCTATAAAAGTCCCTGGAAGAGACAGGTTCCTAGGGATAACCTGCTCAGGATCCCCTCTTCTGTCCTTCTCCAGGACAAGAGCTTTCTTTCTCTCAATAAATATATTCTGTTCTGAACAACCTCCGTTTGTTCCGAAAATTCATTCTTCAGTTTTAGAGAACATGAATTCGTCTCTGGTACCTTTCAGGTTGGGAGTTTCATCCCTCTGTATCACCAGCGCTGGGTTACAGGTGGTACACAGAGGCCAGAAAAGCTGGAGGTCAGAACCCAGTCCTTCTGACTGGCAGGCCAGCACTGACACACTGCCTAGGGCTCCCTCTTAGGAACCACCACACTCCAGAGAAACACAGCAGGCTGTTCTTTGTCACAGAGCATGAAGAAACATGGGAGCAACATCTATTAATCCCAAATGTGGGAAGAATATTGAAGGTCAGAGAAAATGGAAAAGGTAAGTCTAGAAAAAGCTAGAACTCAGCAGGGCAGATAAGCCGAGCTGATAAAGGGCTGTAGAACACTTCTGTTATTTATTTGTTTGCTCCTTGTTCTGGTGCGGGTTGCTAATTCCAGCTAAGACTCCCCACTGCCGGTTTGCATGTGTGATACATTATGTACCCATCTGGCGGCAAGTCTGACACCTCCCCTGGCAACTGCCCTCTGCAGTTTCAAACACGCTTATATGTTTGTCTCCCAACAACAACACAGAGAGGAAACAGAAAAAGAACACCCAGAGTTTACTGCATGGAGTATCTGGCAAGACTGTGACCTAACAATATCTTGTCTGCAATAGGAGCTCAACAAACATGTGAGGAAGTGAACTGGGGCCAGGCCCAGAGGCTGACTGGCTGAGACATTTTGCAAAGCAGAAGAGAAACACGGATCTCAGTAATGGTGAGGCTGAAATCTGAGGTCCCTTTTGCAAAAATGAAGATAATTTGTTCTGGGGACTTTTTTTTTTTCTTTCTTTCACATTCTCTCTGTTTAAACAAACCCTGGTGAAAGGAACTCCTGCTCTGATTGTCCATGGAAAGGTTCCCTGGAATGTTGGACAGTGTCTCTGGAATGTATAGATTTAATGAGCCAATCTGCAAATTAACAGAGATGAAAAGGGAGCCCTATGGTCGCGTTACACACAGAATCACTACCTGGGTTGAATGCAGGGGGCTGAGGAGGTCTCTTAGAGCACCTCATGAGCAGGCATAGCACGTTCCAAACCCCAAGCATTGGCCGCTCTGCAATTTAGGGGTGGGTGAGTCTGCAAAGATCACCCATAGACTTGTTGAAGGAAGGGTATGATCTTCATTAAGAATTCTGAAATGCTGAAAATATGATTTCCAAACTCTTCCCTGAAAAGAAACCTCCCCATTCCTAGTCTATTGAGTGTCATGTTTTGAACAGTTTAAACAAACCGCATCCCTGTCCTGGATGATTCTGACAAAATGCCAGCCCCGGCTTTGGATCAGGAAAAAGGTAACAGAGTTTGAGCCACGGATATTGATATATGGGGGGGGTGCATTAAAACTTGAAATTTGAATTATCTTTGCAGCTTTGCTTCCAACTGGTTTTGGTAGAATTTTTTTTTATTTTTTTAAATATTAAATAGCCTTATTACCTTCCTGTCTGGCTAGGGAACTTAGGGGCCCAGGCCAGGGCCATTGCCTCAGCCAGTTTCTTTCATATGGCAGATGAGGCAGCAGAGGCCAGTGAGGGGAGACAACGCACCCATCAGGCACCACATGGGTCAGCAGCCCCTCGGAATCTCTGCCAGGCAGTGCTTCCCCAGCCCCAGGGGACACCGTTTCTCCTCATCCCAGGGTTTAACCTCTTTAGAGTCCTTTTCTTTCCATTCAGGGCACTGAGCCATCTGACCCGATCTTCAAAGAGTAAGATTTTTTTTGTTTAAAGATGTATTCAGGGACTTTCAACATTGCACATGATTTGTCCTCAGAAGCCTTTGATTTTTCTTCCAGGACTAGATCAAGTAGATTCGACTCAAGCACCAAGACCAGGTTGTGGTTTCAACCTGAAGACCCTGGGGAAGAGGGGATATCCTATCAGAGGGGAGGGTGGAAGAGGTTTCGAAGTCAGCAGAAGCCTGACTTTTCTGGAGATCTGGAGCAACATTTATGCATTAAAAAGCAGTGGAGTGTGTGGTTGGGTCCAAAGCCAAGTTATAGATCTTGACTTGTCATTAAGCATCCTTCCCTTCTTCCCTATAAAAATCCCCTCTGGGGCCTGAGATTCCGGTGAACACCTGTGGACAGTGAGGGCACAAAATGGGCAAGCCTGGTGTCCCTTGGCTGGCCTCAGCAACACCTGACTACACTCCTCTCTCCCCTTTCCTGAGGATGGCTCTCCGGCTGAGAACCCACCCTACCCTGAAACTTCAACCCCAGCAGATATCAACAACCCCAACTGAGCAGTCTGCCTGGTCTCTGTACGGTACCCCAAACCTAAGTATGACTTCTCACTCAGGTGGACATGGAAATGAGGTTACACCTTCCTTCCTAACCGAAGTCAGTTTGGAATCTCCCCACTTCTAGCCACTCGGTACCTGAGTTACAAAGATCTGTGCTAACTGAGTTTTTAGGAATTCAAGGCTGCCCTTTTCTCTTCCCCATCAAGAAAAATATTTTGCAACAGATAGCCTCACTGATGTGGGAGGGGAGGAATCCAAACAAACAAACAAAGAAACAAAGAGCTTTGCTACAGCCAGCATTGTGACTGAGCCACCAGAGTCTTCAATGTTACTTGCGTGGTTTGGGGCTATTTACAAAGAAGCCCTTGAAGTCTTTTGAATGTAAACACAGGACTCAGTTACAGCCCTAGGTAGCACCTCAGGTGGAAAGAGTGAGGAGGTGGCAAGGCTGGGTGTTAGGGCTCCTGAAAGCACTGGACAGAGGGTCACGGACCTGGGAGCTTGGTGTCTGCTCCTCAGGGCTGACACACACTATCCAACACCCTCCACATACTGGCTGAAAGCAGCCCAGCAGCACTTGTTAGTATTTACAGCTTCCTTGGTGACCGCAGCTGTACAGCCCTCCCACCCACCAAGAAGTTTGCTCACCAGGACCACATGGACACCAAAGATATACACGTTTATATTTAGATAACAGAGCTTTGTCCAATCTCAAGATGACATTCTAAAAATCAGGCAAATTATTCAAATATATAGTTTAGTGTGCTTTGATTATATTTGATATATTTTTAAAACTTTAAGAATTGTAAAACCACGTCATTCACTGGATGAGTATTTCAATCTTCTCAACCTGAGATTGGAGGAGTAGTTACCTACCCTCTGCTGTCACCACTCTTCTAAACAGAACTATGGGCCCCAGGGCAGCGGTTCCAAGACTGTACTTCCCTATTACCAAGTCTCCCTTTAGTGAGATGAAATTGGCATCCTGGAGCTTTCACCCACTAAGCAGAGCCACAAAGTGTGTACTGGGTCCCTGAGCCAAGAGGCAGCCCTTCAGGCACTGAGCTAACTAAAGCACTCCCCCCATAAACCGTGAGCATTCATGGACATAAACATGCACAAATACATGAAATACTTCACTTATCCAGAAGTCCCATATCTAGATACTTCCTATACCTGGGACACAACTTCAAACAACAGAACAAACACCACACTGTGCTCACACACTTGGGTCTCCAAATAATGCTTCAGCATTTTCATGTGAAATTATTTAGTTTAATTTTAGAGTTGCTTTTAATAGATCTGGTTCTCTGGTTTCCTAGTTCCCCCAAAATTAAAACCAAACAGTAAATTCCAAAGGATGTTGGCTTCACTAAAAAGTCACAAATGTCCAGCCCGACTCTGATGGGGAAGACAGGTAAACAGTTAGAAAGAACCTCAGGAACGAGAGAATAACAGTGACCTTGGGTCATCCAGAGAATTGGCAACTTTATTCCATCTTATCATGTGATGCCCATGCCAACCATCAATGGCCATGAGTCCCAAAGAAGAGCCAGCTATTGCACATGACAAACATACTTTTTAAAGAAACCCTCTGTCTGAGGCAGTTGCGGCAGCTGCCATCATGGTATGTAAGGGCTGTGATTCTATCGTCTAGCTAATCCATTTTCAGACGAAGAGTTTGTTCCTCCCCGATGTTGCCCAAGTGAGATGTTGTGTGCGTTATCACACAGGGTACAGCATGGTGTGCAAGGCTCAATGATGCTGAGAACGGCAATGCGCAGTGCGGTGATGCATGTGCGCATCACCCTGCTTGACTGATCCCCATGGTAACAGGAGACAGGCAAGGAAGTATCACCTTCTGGAGACACTTCTTTTACCTGTTTCATAGAGATAAGAACTGCTAAAATTAGCATATTAATATTTGATTCAAAACATCACTGCCTTGTGATGAATCTGTGTTTATGGCCCAGGTGCACATTTGCTCATGAATATGTATTTATCATTCTAATTTGCTCCACAATTCCTTTTCATAGAGAGACCAAGTAGGTAAACTGCAGGCTGCTCCTATGGAAGTAGTTGCAGTTTTATTCCCTCCATAGCTCAGGTCCCCCAGTTCCAAAACTGTTGCCAGACACCAGAACCTTGGGAATGAGTGACCCTGATGGGACAATAACTCTTAGTTGTTTGGGCAGTTAGAGGAAGTTAATCTCAATCAATGGTTAATTCAGAGTCATTCATCTTGGGTTTGGGAACATAGCACCACACACAGAGTACCTGTGTGTATTTTGCTTTGGAGTTACGGTGTCACACACAGAATACTCCAGCACAGAGATGATGCTCAGAATTACTTTACTAAATAAATGATGGATGGCTGATTCTGTAGCCATTTTGGTCAGCATTAGGCATTCAACCTAGGGCTTCAGGCATGCTAGTGTAGACTCATGTTATAGCAGCAAGCTACATCGCTAGCATTTCTGTGCCCTAAAGAAAGATGTCAGCCCTGACATGACCACAGTGGCATCGCAGACGTCAACCTGCCAGCTCATATGTCCCATAGGAAGTTCAGTGGAGCCTCAGTATCATTCTAAGCCCAAGATCTCAGCAGGCACCAGCAGAGCTCCTCAGTTAACATGGCAGATGAGTTCTACTGAACCTCCTGGCCAGGCTCTCATCAATGAAGCCTGTAAATTTTGTTTAGCTTCTTGTTTTGTTTTCTCAAGTGATCCAAAGGCAAAGATTCCATGTTTCTTGAGTTGGAGCTGGTGCAAAGAAATTCCTATTGAGTGTGTTACCCATGCAAGGACTCTGGGATGTCTCTACGAGGCATAGCCTAGACTTGGGGCTTTGTCCTCATCTTAACCATGCTTGGGCACTTTCTAACAAACTGGTATTTTCTAAGGTGCCACTTTTCCTCTCCTACATGCCACTGTCATGCCTTGTAGAAGAGATTAGACCACCTCTCACAGGGGCACAGTCAGATCATGATTTGATCAGACAACTAGCAAGGTGCAGAGTTGGGATTTAAACCCAGGCACTTCTGTGGGCATTTTGCAGATAAAGATATAGACTTGGAAAGACCCATAAAATGTGTCAAAAGTTATTCTTTCAGGTTTTAAGAGCAACGGGCTGTGTGCAAGCATCTGTACGCATAGAAAGCGGCCAGCTCTTACACATCCATTTCCCAACACATGCATGTTCTCCTGGGTCCCACTCCAGAGCAGATGAAGGAATGAAGGCATAGACCCAGACCTAAGGAGACTGGACAACTTGACATTAGGAATTCTGCCTAAAAAGAAAGATCAGATATAATCATAATCACTGACAAACTTAGTGACCTCTGCAGAACCAGATTGGAGATTCAAAGGAAGGACAAGTGACACCAGCCCAGTGCCACATGAAGCCAGCAACCATGCTGCCCCCCCCCCCGACTTATCAAGACCAAGAGAGGGGAGCCTGCCTTCCCTGGGGGCCCCTTTCCTCACGACAGCTGCATTTGTCCCATTGCTCCTCCCACTCAGGTCCCGGTTTTCTCTCCTAGTTGGCCTGAGCCCTTTCCCAAACTGTATAGGGAAGGATGCTATGGATTTTCCTCAGGTTTGAAGAAGCCCAGACCTCAGATTTAAGCACTTAGAGTATTAATTCTAAGGCCTTAGTGAACAGTGGCAAGTGAATGAATGGTCTACAAATGAATTATTAGCGACTTCTATGGTCTGAGTCCTCAATCTCAAATACCTAGACAAATTCGTCTTTCCCTCCCTCCCTCCCTCCCTCCCTCCCT